>NW_016107320.1:3152640-3154167 GCF_001604975.1 Cebus imitator | reverse complement strand
GAGGCAGAGTCTTGCTGTCCCCAGGCTGGAGTGCAGTGGTGCGATCTCGGCTCACTGCAACCTCTGCCTCCCAGGTTCAAGTGATCCTCCTGCCTCAGACTCCCGAGTAGCTGGGACTACAGGCACGTGCCACCACATCCAGCTACTTTTTGTATTTTCAGTAGAGACAGGGTTTTACTAAGTTTTCCAGGATGGTCTTGATCTCTTGACCTCGTGATCCTCCTGCCTGAGCCTCCCAAAGTGTTGGGATTACAGACGTGAGCCACTGTGCCCAGCCCACAGTTTCTTTTTTAAAATAAATTTTATTATGTATATTTGAGGTTTACAAATGACATTATGGAATACATATAGAAGTTGAATATCTTATTGAAAGTGCTTGAAACTTGAAAATTTGAAAGTGTCAGGTTTCAAATTTTCTCAGCTTTTGGAATATTTGCATATCTTGGGGATAGGACCCACACAAAATTCATTTATTTTTTATGTACGCTTTATACACTTACACTGAAGATAATTTTACATAATATTTTTAAACAATTTTATGCATGAAACAAAGTTTGTGCACAATGAATCATCAGAAAGCAAAGATGTCCCAAGGAATTTTCCACTGTGGCATCATTTTGGTGCTCAGAAAAGTTTCAGACTTTGGAGCATTTCAGGTTTCAGATTTTCAGATTAACCTGTAAAATGGTTGCTATAGTTAAACAGATTAACATAGCTATCTTTCACATAGTTGCTTTTGTGTGTGTGTGACAAGAGGAGCTAAAATCTGCTTATTTAACGAAATCTCTAATACAGTACAATTGTATTAAGTGTAGTTCCTATGTTGTACATTAGATCTCTAGACTTGTTAATCCATCGCTTTGCATCCTTTGACCTGCATCTCCCCATTTCCTCTCCCCCACCCCACCTCCCACCATGGTAACCAATCTTTTATTGTCTATCTCTGCTTATTTAACTTTTTTATTTTTTCAGATTCCACACATAAGTGAGCTCATGCAAAATTTTTCTTTTGGTATCTGGCTTATTTCACTAAGCATAATGTGAAATAGATTCCTCCATGTTGTGGCAAATGGCAGGATCTCCTTTCTTAAGTGGGCTGTGTGTGTATATATATATATATGAAATATTATTCATATATATGTATATATTATACATGTATATATTGTATATATGAAATAGTAAAGAATACATATTCAAAAACATATTTTTATATATCCTACAGTTTCTTTATCCGTTTTTCTGTCATTGGACACTAAGGTTGTTGCCATAGCTTGGCCATTGTGAGTAATGCTGAAATGAACATGGTAGTGCAGATATGTTTACAAGGTGATAATTTCATCTCTTTTGAGAAGAAGGATTGCTTGGTCATATGGTACTTCCATTTTAATTTCTTTAAGAACCTCTAGGCTGGTTGTGGTGGTACAAGCCTGAAACGTCAGCACTTTGGGAGGCTGAGGTGGGCGAACTGCTTGTACCCTGGAGTTCAAGACCAATCTGGGAAACAGTGAAATCTCATCTATACAAAAA
>NW_016107320.1:3148403-3152596 GCF_001604975.1 Cebus imitator | reverse complement strand
AAAAAAAATTTAGGCTGGCACAGTGGCACATGCCTGTAGTAACAGCTACTTGGGAGGCTGAGGCAGGAGGATCACCTGAGCCTAGGGGGTCAAGGCTGTGGTGAACCATGATTGCACCACTGCACTCTGGCCTGGGTGATAGAGTGAGACCCTGTCTCAAAACACACACACACACACACACACACACGCACACACGCACACACACACTAAACCCAAAACAAAAACCTCTATATTTTTCATAATGATTCTACGTTCCCACCAAAAATCCACCAGGGTTCTCTTTTGTCCACACCCTCAGCCTCATTTGTTGTCTTTCATATTAATCATAGCCATCCTAATGGGTGCAAGGTGATATCTCACAGTGGTTTTAATTTGCATTTCTCTGATTAGTGATGTTGAACACCTTTTCATATATCTGTTGGTGAGTTTTATGTCTTTGGAGAAATGTCTGTTCAGATCCTTTGCCCATATTTTAGTAGAGTTACTTATTGTTCTGCTACTGAACTATAAAAATTCTTCATAAGTTTTGGACATTAACCCCTTATCAGATACATGGTTTGCAAACATTTTTTCCCAGTTCCTAAGTTACCATTTCATTTTGTTGACTGTTTCCTTTGCTGTGCAGAAGCTTTTCAGTTTGATATGGTCCCATTTATTTATTTTTGCTTTTGTAGTCTGAGCTTTTGGTGTGATATCCAAAAATTCATTGCCAAGGCCAATGTCAAGGAGATATTCCCCTATGTTCTTTTCTCATAGTTTCATGATTCAGGTCCTACATTTAGGCCTTTGCTCTATTTTGAGTTCATTTTTGTGTATGACATAAGATAAGGGTTCAGTTTCATTCTTTTTCATGGGGAAATCCAGTTTTCCCATCACCATTTATTAAAGAGACTATCCTTTTTCCATTGTGCCCTTTTGATGCTCTTGTCAAAAATTAGTTGAGCGTGTATGTCTGGATTAATTTCTAAGCTCTCTGTTCTGTTTCATTGCTCTATGGTTCTGGTTTTATGCTACTACCATACTGTTTTTGATTACTATAGCTTTGTAACATAATTTAAAATCAGGAAATATGAAGATTCTAAGTTCATCTTTCTTTTTTTCTTTCTCAATATTGCTTTGGCTTTTTGAGGGTTTTTTGTGGTTTCATATGAATTTTAGGATTTTTTTTTCATTTCTGTGAAGAATGCCCTTGGAATTTTGATAGAGATGGCATTAAATCTGTATATTGCTTTGGATGGTGCGGACATTTCAACAATATTAATTCTTCTGATTCATGGTATACCTTTGCCCTCGATTGTGCCCTCTTCAATTTCTTTCATTTAATGTTTTATAGTTCTCAGTATAAAAAAATTGTTCACCTCCTTGGTTAAATTTATTCTTATTTTTTTATGCCATTGTAAATTAGATTGTTTTCTTGATTTTTTTTTCAGCTAGATTGTTATATGTGTGTAAAAATGGTACTGATTTTGGTATGTAGATCTCGTATTCTACAACTTTACAAAATTCATTTTTTTTGGTGGAATTCTTGGGGTTTTCTACATACAGGAGCATGTCATCTGCAAATAGAGATAATTTTACTTCTTCCTTTTTGATTTGGATGTCTTTTATTTCTTTTTATTGTCTGATTGCTCTTGATAGTACTTCCAATACAATGATGAATCTGAAGTGGTAGGAGTGGGTGTATTTGCCTTGTTCTAGCTCTTAATGGAAAAAGTTTGAGTTGTTCCCCATTGATTATGATATTAGCTGTAAGTTTTTTGTAAGTGGCCTTTACTATATTGAGGAACTTTTCTTTTATACCCAAACTGTTAAGAGTTTTTAATCAAGAAAGAATGCTGGACTTTGTCAAATGTTTTTTCTGTGTCAATTTAGATGTGACTAATGTAACATATCACAATGGTTAATTTGCATATGTCAAACCAGCCTTGCATGCCAGGGATACATTCCACTTGGCCACATTGCATAATCTTTCGAATGTATTGTTGACTTCAGTGTGCTAATACTTTATTGAGAATTGAATTAATATTGATCAGCAATATTGGCTTGTACTTTTTTTTCCTTGTGGTATCTTTGTCAAGCTTCAGTATCAAGGTGACGCTGGTCTTATAAAATGTGTTTGGAAGTATTCCCTCTAGTTCAATTTTTTTTTTTTGAAGATTTAAGAAATATTGGTAACAATTATTCTTTGAATGTTTGGCAGAATTCAGCTGTGAAGCCATCTGGTCCTGGGGTTGTCTTCATTAGAAGATTTTTAATTACTTCTTCAACCTCTTTATTTGTTATTGGTTTGTTCAAGCTTTTTATTTCTTCCCGGTTCAATACTGAATCTAGAAATTTATCCATTTTCTCTCTATCATTCGATTTGTTGACATATAATTGTTCATAATAGTCCCTTATGATCATTTTTATTTCTGAGGCATCTGTTAAAATGTCACCACTTTCATTTCTGATTTTATTTATTTGAGTCTTCTCTATTTTCTTAGTCTATCTAGGGTTTTGTTGATTTTGCTTATTTTTTCAAAGAACCAATTATCAGCTTTATTGACTTTTTTTTCTTATGTGGCTTTTCTGTTCTTTATTTTATTTATGTTTGTTCTAAGCTTTATTATTTCCTTCCTTGTACAATGAGTGGTCTTCTTCTTCCTCCTCCTGCTCCACCACCACTACTACTACTATTACTTCCTTTTCTTTTCTTCTTCTTCTTCTTCTCCTTCTTCTCCTCCTCCTCTTCCCGCTTCTCCTCCTTCTCCTCCTTCTTCTCCTCCTGCTTCTGATTCTGATTCTGCTTCTGTTTTGAATCAGGGCCTCACTCTGTCACTCAGGCTACAGTGCAGTGGCGCAATCATAGCTTACTGCAGACTGAAACTCCTGGGCTCAAATAGTCTTCTAGCCTTGGCCTCCCGAAGTTCTGAGATTGAGGCATGAGCCACCACACCTAATTTTGTCCTTTTTCTGTTTACTTGAGGTATATACTGTTGTACTATTTATTTGGGATTTTGTTTCTCTTTTTTAATGAAGGCATTTATTGCTACAAAATTTCCTCTTAGAACTGCTTTTGCTGCATCTTATACATTTTGATGTGTTGTGCTTCTATTGTCATTTTTCTTAAGATATTTTTTTAATTTCTGTGATTTTTTTCTTTGAACTACTGGTCGTTTGGGAGCATATTGTTTAATTCTTGCATATTCGTGAATTTTGCAAGATTTCTCACATTATTGTGTTCTAATTTCACACTGTTGTGGTTGGAAACAATACTAGATATGATTTCAATTTTCCTGAATTTACTAAGACTTGTTTTATGGCCCAACATGTGGTCTGTCCTGGAAAATGTTCCCTGTGTGCTAGAGAAGAATGCTGCTGTTAAATGGAAAGTTCTATATAAGCCTTTTAGGTCCATTTGTAAAGTTCAATTCAAGTTCAGTATTTCTTAATTTTCTGTCTGGTTGATCTATCGCATTGTTGAAAGTGGTATGTTGAAGTCCCCTACTATAATTATATTGCTATCTATTTCTTCTTTCATGTTCTTTAATATTTGTTGTTTATATTTAGACACTGTAATGTCCGTACATATATATATTTGCAATTGTTATGTCCTCTTGACAAATCACCCCCTTTGTTATTAAATGATGCTTTTCTTTATGTTTTATAACTTGACATAGATTCTATTTTATCTGATATTAGTATTGCTACCTCTGCTCTCTTTTAGTTATTATTTGCATGGAATATCTTCTTCTATCCCTTCACCTTTAGCTTATATATGTCCTTAAAGATAAAACTGATTTTTTGTAAGCAGGTACAAAATATTTTTTCAAAGAAAAACTCAAGATATATAACAAACATACAGATATACCAAATATGGTGTGTATACCTAGAAGTGAGGTATTGGGAAAGTCGAGAATTAGAGTAAAGATAGAGATGAAGGAAAAATCTAAAATAATACAGACAAATGTAAAAATGTATCATTAATTAGACATATGATTATCTCACTTCTCTGAACTTAAGAACTAATAGGAAGAGAAGCTGTGAGGCATGGAGAAATAGAGAGAGGACTTACTTGAAAGAGTAAGTCATACTTACAAGAGAGTACATATGGTGACTAGTAAGATGAATAAAAGTGATGAATGCGGCCGGGCGCGGTGGCTCAAGCCTGTAATCCCAGCACTGTGGGAGGCCGAGGCGGGTGGATCACGAGG
>NW_016107320.1:3112096-3148023 GCF_001604975.1 Cebus imitator | reverse complement strand
TACAGGAATGAGGATGGAAGATGTTTGGAGATATCCAGGATGGAGAGATTTCAACTGAGTCTGAACACAGGGAGATGGACCTGTTGAGATGCAGATAAGAGAGTGCAGAACTGATCAGGGAGTATGGAGAGAACCTATGATGGTGCCTGGTTCTTATTGGGCAATAGTTGCCTCAGCATGAAGAATGGGGAAGTAGCTAATCCTAACAGCTTTGGTCCAAATAACCTCCCAAGCTAGGAGGGTAGAAATGAAGTCTAATATAAAACACACTGAAGCTGGGTCAACAAAGTGAACTTGAAATATTCACCAAATCAAGAAAAGTGGGATCTGAGAATTCTGAAAGCAAGGTCACCAAAACCATTAATCTAGAAACACAAAGATCCTGGTCAGACACAGGTGATCTTGGTGGGATTTCAATAGGAATCGATCAGACCCAGAACTGCAGTGACTCCCAAGTGGGTAACAACTCACTAGTGTTTTCATTTCACCAAACATCAGAGGTATGTGTGAGCTAGGGGATGAGGAGATGGTGTGAAAGGAGAAAAGAAAATCCTAAGAGGCTAAGGATACTCATGGGAGATTTTTTTTACAAGGGGAAGGCAGCCTGATGTAATAAAATAGGTTGTCCTTTTTCTAGATTTTCATATACTGAACTGGAAGTGATAAGAGCTAAATAACCTGATTCACTGAGGAATATGTCAGCTCCTGGATCTGGGGCTACACTATAAATTATCTAGTTCTTGAACACACAGATTCAAAATGAGGTCTGGTGAATGGACAAATCAACTCTTTCTCATGATTTTAGGTAATGTATGTTCTCAAAGCATCATTCTGTTTATCTTTCTTTGCAGATCTTTTAACTGTTGTAGTAAAAGTAGGGACATCAAGGTATGATGAATCACTAGACTGTCTAAAGATCTCTGCTTCTGTTGATAGCAAAAAGGATTACTCAGTCATATGGTTTGGATCTGTGTCCCCACATAAATCTCATGTTGAATTGTAATTCCCAATGTTGGAAGTGGGATCTGGTGGGAGGTGACTGGATCATGGGAGCAGATTTCCCCCTTTGGTGCTGTTCTCATGATAGAGTTCTTATGAGATCTGGTTGTTTAAAACAGTGTGTGGTACCTCCCCCACTCCCTTTCTTCCCCCTACTCTGGCCATATGAAGTACTCACTTCCCATTTGCCTTCTGCCATATTTGTAAATTTCCTGAGGCCTCCCCACAAGGCCACCATATGCTAGCATCATGCTTCTTGTACAGTGAGCCAATTACACCTCTTTTTTTCGTAAATTACCCAGTCTCAGGTATTTCTTTATAGCAATGTGAGAACAAACTAATACACTCAGTTTACTGGAGGCTGCAGAAGTCCTCTGTCTGCCTGTTTATCCATCCATTGATCTGTTCATCCATCCATCCACCCATCCATCCATCCATCCATCTATTTAGTCAGTACTATGTACATGGTGCTGTTTTTAGCAGTTAATAAATATTAACTCATTGAATCTTTCTAATAACCGCCTGAGGTATGTATTTTTGTTATCTACATTTTATAGATGGGAAGCTGAAACAGAGAGAGATTAAGCGTCTTTTCCAAAACACACAGCCAGTAAGCAGTAAGTCAGGACCTGAACCCAGGCAGTGAAGCACCAGTGTTCATGCTTTTAACCACCACATCATTGGCCATTCTTGGTGACTCTGAAATCGTCTAGGAAGTTATTCAACTGCTTGCATCCCTGTTCTTTCCAGTGGCTCCTGAGGGCCCTGGGACACTCATCTATAGGCAGGGAAGCTAGTAGGAGGGGCCCTTCTGTGTGCTCACCTATAGGCAGAGCAGCTGGTAGAAGGGGATCTTCTGTGGATTGCAATTACTCTGTCTTTAGTTCCCACTTGTTCTGTTTTTATCTCCTTCTCTTCTCATCTGCTCCTCTTGTGTGAACAGATGTGTTTCCTCCTTGACTTTCCAGGCCATGGTTTGGAACATGTTGTTCTTAGGTGATCATTTTAGAAATGAAAGTGTAGTGTACAAGGGTGATGGAGCCAAACTATGAGTTCTTCATCACTCTCTTACCTGCTCCTCAGCAGCTCCATCTCCCTGTCTTCAGCCTCAGCTGAAATCTCCACACCTGGATACTCCCAAACATCTGCCATCCTCACTTCTGCACCAGGCAGCCCAGTGCTTCTTTGGAAAAGTCCACAACTGTATAGGCTGGGGCCACAAATAGGAGCTCGCTTTTCTGAAATCTGAATGGCCATCTTTAAAAAATGTTTGTATCTCTCATGCTAAAATATATCTGTATATAGTCAGGGCAGACTTCCATCTGGCCAATTTAAGAATTTTTATCCTTGACTAAAACCAACTAGCAACCCAAATGTGTGTGTGTGTGCATGCACATGCATGTATGTGTGTTTGTGTATGTGTGTGAGGGGTGTGTGTGTGTGTGTGTGTGTATTTTCCTGTCTTTTAATGTAACTATGCTTTATTCCTGTGTTAAATTGTTCCTACTGAATGTGAAGTTGAAATAAAGGGCTTTTAAACTTGTAGAGCTCCAGAAGAGTTGCTAGTGCATTAACTACAAATGCAAATTAACAGGCCTGCACCATGGGGACCACAGAAGTCATCTGACAAAAGATGAAACTGATTTCCTATATTTATGCATGCTAATAAATCAGTGGGGGAAAACATGCCCCCAGAACAAATTGGCCCTATCAGTTTTTTCAGGCATTTAGGCACTTGCAAAATACCTCCCTTAGCATCTTCATCAAAAACCTCCAAAGATAAAAATAATAGAAACTTTCCCAGCTTAGTTATCTGCCTTTTTTGTCCTACCTAAAACTACAAGATGGCTGGTCTCAGTGGCTCATGCCTGTAATTCCAGCACTTTGGGAGGCCAAGGAGGGCAGATCACCTGAGGTTGGGAGATCGAGACCAGCCTGACCAGCATGGAGAAACCCCATCTCTACTAAAAATACAAAATTGGCCAGGCGTGGTGGCACATGCCTGTAATCCCAGATACTTGGGAGACTGAGGCAGGAGAACCGCTTGAACCCGGGAGGTGGAGGTTGTGGTGAGCTGAGATGGCGCCATTGTACTCCAGGCTGGGCAACAAGAGAAAAACTCTGTCTCAAAAAATAATAATACAAATAAATTAATTAAAAACTACAAAATTTGTGAAAATTCAGAATATTTAAGGATGAGTGTATTTTGTACTAATGGTAAAAACACAATTACTTTTGCACCAACCTAGTAGATATGAGAAAGCTTCAGCTATGGAATCCAGTATTCTTGATGATTATCAGTTGCTCTGTGTTCCTGACTTTCGTAAGTTTTGCTGGGCAAGTGTAATTCTTTCTTGAAGGAAACATTTAATCTCCCAGATGCCACTGCGGTCTTGAAACAGAGGCAGATAAGCTTAATCAAGAACTATTTAGTAATGACTCTGTGTTCCAGCACGTCTCGACTGTAACACAGCTCCTCAAACCATTTGTAATTTTGGGATGGTTACAAGTCTATTTCACATCAAACAATTGGAATAATTTAACCAGGATTATAACCAAATGCTCAGTGATGTGATTCAAACTCAGTTCAGTGTGATTTCCAGAAGGATGAGAATGGTCAGAGAAGACTGAGCTAGCCTGGGAGGAATTTGTAGGTAAGTGAAACTGACGCTGGGTCTTGAGGATGGAGATGCTTTGAAAGGGTGAGAAGATCATTTCCTCTGAGCCATGGTTAGGAGAAGAGAAGGAACACTTTGGTGCTTTGGAGAAAATCAGAAGACAAAGAGTAGCTTTAGAACAGAGAATTTAGGAGGGGAAGTAGCAGTGTATTAACCAAAGTGGTGATACTTTGTTTCCTAAACAGAAATCTAGGAATTTGTCGGAATGTGTACAATGAAACAAATAGACTATGAGGGAAAGATTTGAAATTGAGATTGTCAAAGAAAATCTGAGATGTGTGTTTCTGTCACTACAGAGGACCTGAGCCAATCCAATATGGTGGCCAAGCTACAGAGAATCCTTATATGAGTGCCAGGTAGGACTCTTACAGGGTCATCCATCATTATGAGAACAGGATTTTAGAAAGATTTTGAGTCAGAATGCTGTTACCAAGGTTGCAAATATCTCTGAAGATGTGGATTGCTGGATGTGGTGGCTCACACTTATAATCCCAGTACTTTGAAAGGCCAAAGCAGGTGGATGACTTGAGCTCAGGAGTTTGAGACCAGTCTGGCTAAAATGGCAAAACCCTGTCTATTAAAAATACAAAAATTAGCCAGGTGTGGTGGCATGCACCTGTAGTCGCAGTCACACAGGAGGCTGAGGCATGAGAATCTCTTGAAACTGGAGTGCCACTGCACTCCAGTCTGGGTGATGAGTGAGATTTTGTTTCAAAAAATTTTAAAAAAGGATGTGGATTGATATCTTACTGGAAGAGCTTGATAAATATTTTTCTTCCAGGTCTGTAGGTTTGTCAAAGCACAGGGATCTTGTCAAGTCTGTTAATAGTTGTATCCCCAACACCTAACAGCACTTGGCATAGAGTAGGCTTAATGCTGAAAAGGCTGAGAAAGGTACTCAGGAGAGACAAGAAGGAGGATACACTGCAGGTAATACAGGCATACAATAAATTAAAAACAGGTTGTTCTTATCCACCAAGAAAACTTGAATTGCTTAATGGTTTTGACTTCAGTAACTGGCTACATAGTAGAGAATAAATGTAGAAAAACAATGTATTTGAGAGTATATTTGAATTGCTTTGAATCACGGAGCCCAGTAAAACAATTGGAGATTAAAAGCTGTAGGTCAGAGAGGCAGAGCCGTCCCTGTTTTCCTGTGCTTTTACAGGAAGTGCATTTTATAGAAAAGTCAGAGAGGAACTAGGGGAAACATAGAACTCTGAGCTGGTGAATTCACAGCAGCCTGGTGAAGCATTTCGGCTGCCTCTGAAGCTGGCCCTTCACACCCAAGGCTGCTTTTTTGGGACCCTGAAGTCAGTGTCCCAGCTGGTCGGAAGGGCTGGGGAGGCCCCGCTGATGAGGACGGCACCACAGGCCTGAGTCTAGAATGGTAAGAGGTTCTCAGTCTTTAATTGAGACATTTGTTGGTTGTTTGAGTCTAAACCCAATCTTTTCCCTTTCTTCTTCATAATTGAAAAAAACGTGTACAGACTTTTAAAAAACTTGTTCGTGCTTTCAGAGCATTCATTTGATTCTCTAAAGCTTTCCTTTAAATCTTCTCCAGATCATTACTAAACTTACTAGTGTAATTGACCAATCCCAAGACCTGGTGGTGTAACTGTGTGCTGTTATTTAGAGAGCCAGTCTAAAACTGCACGCCAGCACTATGTGGGTTTTCACAGTTTCCGCCCCAGTGGCAGAAAGCTCTCAGCCAAATGTATGTGAACCAAACAAAAGTCAGGGGCAGTGAGAATGAAAATTGGCTTCAATCACACTCTGAATATCGCTGTCATATGAGGATTCCAGCAGCCATGCAAAGTCTGAGATTCGTTTTCTGCTTCTCACTGGGGCCCAGTATCCGTTAAGGATTGTGGACATTCTGAACGCTCTCATTCTGCAAGCTCCGGGGGTATTTTTAGACAAGGCTTGTTCCTACAAATGAGGAAGTCTAGCAGATGGCTCTTCCGGCTGGAGTCTTTTTTTCCAGCTTTCCACCAACATAGTATGGAGACCACTCTGGCAAGACCTCTCTCTCTAGGGACAATGGAGGGAAAAGCTATTCTCAAAACACTGGGCAGCAGCTGCAGGGCTGGGGCTCTGAGAACCCTGTGCCAGTGGCTCATACATTTCACCCTGTCCACCCGGACTCTATGTAATTAATCAACAGTGGGAGGCAGAAAGGAAGCTTGAGGTTAAGCACAAGTGGTCTTTTATCACACTGCGTGAGCGAAGACATCTGTGGAGACGCACTCTCACTGTAGCTGATAAGAACTGGTATTCGCTAATCAGAGAGAAAAGACTGGAGCATGTGGGTTTTGTCCGTGGAAGTATTTTATAGACGGTTTGCACCAGTTTTGTGAAAGACAGATCAAATTATTATTAATGAGGGAAAGGTGCCTTTAAAAAACTAAGTAGTCTTGCTATACTGTGTTGAGTACACTCAGTGTCATTTGGCCTCACATCTGATAGAAGAATCCATTAGGGCTCAGAAAAGTCACCTTTGCAATAGAAAGCCTTTTCCAGGGATTCTTAAGAAGTCTATTTTATACATCGTGTAAAGACACAAAAGCAACTTGATTCTAAGTCTGTGCTTTGATGGCAAGCTTCCCTTTCATTTTTAAATTTGATGTGGTTTTGCTCATGCCCTAATTAAAGTGGCAATTCTCAAAACGTACAGATTGTACAGGTTTCCAGCGTGGATGCTTTTTAATCCAGTTCATAGGGAAGAATCATCAGTCCTAAGGTTTTGTTTTGTTTTATTTTTGAGACAGAGTCTCGCTGTGTCACCCAGACTGGAGCGCAGTGATACCATCTCAGCTCACTGCAACCTCCATGTCCCGGGTCTGAGTGATACTCCTGCCTTAGTCTCCTGAGTAGCTGGGACTACGGCTGTGTACCACCATGCCCGGCTAATTTTTCTGGTTGGTTTTTAGTGGAGATGGGGTTTCACCACGTTGGCCAGGGTGGTCTCGAACTGGCCCCAGGTGATCCACCTGCCAATGCCCCCCAAAGTACTGGAATTATAGGAGTAAGCCACTGCACCCAGCCTTAAGATTTTGCTGTTAAGCAAAAGGGTTACCCATGTGTGTATTAGAAGACATTATATCCCCATCTACAACTGAGCATTCTAAATGCCTACTGATTTCTGATTTTCTCTTTCCTTCTTTCCTTCTTTCTTTCTTTTCTTTTCTTTTCTTTTCTTTCTTTCTTTCTTTCTTCTTTCTTTCTTTCTTTCTTTCTTTCTTTCTTTCTTTCTTTCTTTCTTTCTTTCTTCTTTCTTTCTTTCTTTCTTTTTTCTTTCTTTTTCTTTCTTTCTTTTTTTTAAGACAGGGTCTCACTGTGTTCCTTAGGCTGGTCTCAAACTTCCAGGCTCAAGTGGTCCTCCCACCTCAGCCTCCTAAAGTGCTGGAATTACAGGGTTGGACCACCATGCCTGGTCATCTATTGGGTTTTAGCGACCTGGTAGGAACCTGGATTTCTCGAGCTTTTCCAGTAGAGAAGCAGCAGTTAGATCCCAAAAGCAATGAAAATTCCACGGTGACTTAGAAACTAAGATTTACCAAAGTCCGCTTTGGGAGACTCCCTTCCTCCCTAACACACACACACACACACACACACACACACACACACACACCCTGCAGATAATTTATTCTGTAGTTACAGGGATAGACTGATTTTGTCTGTATTCACTTGATGAGAGTTTTGACAGCAATGACTTCAGCCTCACAGTAACTATAGACAGAAGAATTAACTCCAAAGTCTTAGAAGAGTAGTTGAGTCTATGATGCAACTGTTTCCAGCCACAAGGGTGCTCTCTGGTGGAACTAACCCTCGTAAAGACTGTTCCCGCTGCGGGGTCTGATGGAAATCTCACTGTATTATTTTGTGTGTGCCTTGCCTTTCAGAGGCTTAACAACAGATCAATAGGAATAGCCACCCCCTGTCCTCACTCAGGCCCTGGTGATTTGCCTTCTTACTAGAAATGCTCATTTTCAATGTATCAAATATTCCAGGCATGCAATAAATTTCAAATAATAATTTAACTGACCTGAAGGTTTTCCCTAAGATTTTTCAAATATTAACATTTTGTCATTTGCTTTCAATTTTTTAAAAAATAAAATATTATTGCTACAGTGGAAGATCCCTCCCTATTCAATTTCCATTTCAACTTCCATTGCTACCCAGAGCAATCACTGTCTTGAAGTTGATGAGTAGCATTTACATTTTATTATGTGCTCCAAAAAATATATATATATATTGTTATATATTTTTAAGCTATATATAAATGGCATCACACTTTAATTGAGCCTTTTGTAAATTACTTTTAATACTCAGCATTTTAAGAATTTTTTTTCAAATTGCTATGTTAAAATCCAGTTCATTTTTCTGACTGCTATAAAGTATCCCACTAAAAGACTGTACCATACATTTTTCATTCCTTTGTTGAAGCACAGTTCGTTTGCAAGGTTGTTTGCTATTTGTAACATTGTGAACATCTTTCTCCACTTATAAGAGTTTCTCTAGATCTGTACTGCACTGTATGGTAGCCACTAGCTTAAAATGTGGTTAGTCAGGGCCGGGCGCAGTGGCTCACGCCTGTAATCCCAGCACTTTGGGAGGCCAAGGCAGGAGAATCACAACGTCAGGAGTTCAAGACCAGCACGATTAACATGTTGAAACCCTGTCTCTACTAAAAATACAAAAGTTAGCTGGGTGTGGTGATGGGCACCTGTAATTCCAGCTACTCAGGAGGCTGAGGAAGGAGAATCACTTGAACTGGGAGGCAAAGTTTGCTGTGAGCCGAGATAATGCCACTGCACTGCGCTCCAGCCTGGGCTACAAAGTGAAACTTGGTCTCAAAAAAAAAAAAAAAAATGTGGTTAGTTGGAATTGCAATGTGCATAAATGTAAAATGCATGTCACATTTTAAAGACTTAGAATGAAAAAAATGGACTATCTCATTAATAATTGATATAGGTTATACTCATTACAGGTTAAAATGATACTCTTTTGCATATATTATGTTAAATACGTATATTACTAAAATTATTTTTTCCCATTTATTTTACATTTTTAAAATGTGGCTACTAGAAAATTTAAAATTATATATATGGCTTCCATTATATTTCTCTTGGACAAGACTGGTCAAGACCAGGAGTCAGTAACTGATTGCCCACATGACAGCCATCTGTTTTTGTAAATAAAGCTTTATTAGAAAACATGCCACTAATTTGTATGGTGGCTTTCCAGCTACAATAGCAGTGTTATGTAGTTGCAACAGAGTCCGTATCGTTCATGAGCCTAAATTATTTACCATCTGGCCTTTTAAGAAAAAGTTTGTTGACTCGTATTCTAGAGCAGTAATTTTTAACCTTTTTTAAAAAAACCATGACCCACAGTAAGAAACATATTTAATATCATGACCCAACAAACACACATATCTGAAACAAAAGTTTTACAAAACGAAGTTTCACAAATCCTTTCTATATATTTTCATATTTTCTATTTCTATTTTATTAAAATAAACTGCTGGTCAATAAACTGCTAGTGACCCACTAAAGTGACCTAGCCATTCATTCATTACTAGTTATCCAAGTGGCGCTGCTCAAGGATATATATCCAAAAATAGAGTAACTGGATTATAGGAATGTGTGTATTTAAGTTTATAAGATTAATCACATTGTTGTCCTGTGTGTGAGTTTACCAATCTACAGTCTCACAGACAGTGTAAGAGAGTTTCTATCTGCCTATATCTTTAGCAAAACCTGATCTTGCCAGTCCAATCTGATAGGTATGAAATAAAATCTTGTTTTATTTATAATCAGATCATTCACAAATGTAATCAACTTTTCATGTGTTGAGTGGCCTTTCATATTCCATTTGTGAGTTGCTGGTTCATTTCCATTGCCCTTTTAAAAATTGAGTCGTTTGTCTGTTTCTTAGATTTATAGACACTTTTTCTATTCTGTATACCAATACTTTTGTTAGTTATGTGGGTTGCAAAGATGTGAGTTGGCCACTCCAAGGATTGTTTTGTTCACATTTTTTTTTTAGACAGACTTTCACTCTGTCGCCAGTCTGGAGTGCAGTGACACGTTCTTGGCTCACTGCAACCTCTGTCTCCCCAGTTCAGTTGATTCTCCTGCCTCAGCCTCCCGAGTAGCTGGGACTACAGGCATGCACCACCACATCCAGATAATTTTTGTATTTTTAGTAGAGATAGGGTTTCACCATGTTGACCAGTATGGTCTTGATCTCTTGACCTCGTGATCTGCCCACCTTGGCCTCCCAGAGTGGTGGGATTACAGGTGTAAGCCACCACGCCTGACCCTTTTTCACTTTTTAATGGTGCCTTTTATTTTATCAGGCAGAAGTTTTAAATTTTAAAATAGATTTATCTTTCTTTTTCTTTATATTCCTATTTTTTAGCTCTTATTTTAAAAATTATTTCATACCCCAAGGTCACAAAGTTTTCTCTGCTATTTTTTTGGATGAATTTAAAATTTAGTGGGTGCTTCTTTTCTGTTGAAAATTTGTGTTTCTATATGGCATGAGATATGTCTCTACTTTCTTTTTTCTTCATAACATATATATATATATATATATATATACACACATATATATATATATATATACATACATATATATATATATATGTATATATATATAGAGAGAGAGAGAGAGAGACACTGTTTCACTCTGTCACCCAGGCTGGAGTGCAGTGGCACCATCTTGGCTCACTACAACCTCCGCCTCCTGGGTTCAAGTGATTCTACTGCCTCAGTCTCCCAAATAGCTGGGATTACAGGCATGTGCTACTATGCCCAGCTAAGCTTTTGTATTATTAGTAGAGAGGGGTTGGCCTGTTGGCCAGGCTGGCCTCAAACTCCTGACCTCAAGTGATCCACCCACCTAGGCGTCCAAAAGTTCTCGGATTATAGGAGGGAACCACCATGCCCAACATCATTTTATAATTCTAATTTAACCTTTATACCCAAATTGGACAAGGACAGGACAAGAAAGAAAAAGTATGGGCTAACCTGTATTTGAATGAAAATGTAAAAATCCTAAATTAAATATTAGTAAAACTGAATCCAATAATATATAGTAAAATAAGTTCATGCAACATGTGCAAGCATGGCTTAATTAAGAAAAGCTATTAACATAACTCATCACATTCACAGAGTAAAGGAAAAACATGATAGATTTTTTCCCATAGATTTAGAAAAGGCATGTGATAAACCCTAATAGACACAAAATGATTGTAAAATACAAAACTCTTAGAAAACTTGAAGTAGAAATAAACATCCTTACCCTGATAAAGAGCATCTACCAAAACCTATAGCAAACATACACTTAGTATTAAAGCATCCCTTGTACTGCCTATATGTGGAGTTCCCTCTTTGTATCTGGCACCTGAGAATTTTTCTTTATTTTAGTCTTGGCTGTTACTTTAAGTATTGTGTGTGTGCATATGTATGTGAATATATATATGCTCATACATACACATATTTATGTATTTTTTAGTTTCATCTATCTCCATACATTTCATGAAGTTTATGGAACGGGAAACTGTGTCAGCTCCATAGCTATGGTGTTGGAGTTTCTCCCTTAGTGATTTTCTGGGCCTGAAGATCAAGAAACTCTAGAGACCACTATGGAGGGGGCAAAGTAGTGGGGTAGCCACAGAGCTGACTTCTCTCCTAGACTGAGGATTTGTTATGCGTAACTTTATATCCTGGCTTCCCTTGGAGAAAACTATTAGTGATGGGTCTGATGTGGATATAAGAAAATTGTAAGAAACTGTCTTTGATTTCATTTTGCCAGGAGGTTAGATAAAGATCAGCTACTGCCATAGCATTGCCTAAGGAACTGATATTTTCAAGATTCCCACAGCGATACTGAGATACAAAGATGAAGATTAGTCGTAACATTGCCGTCACTGTCACACTTTATTTGACAGCTTTAAAACATTTTTAAAAGATGATTCTAAGAATTGGGAGTGGGGAGAGGGACGTGTTTTCTAAGGACCACTTTCTTTGATAGCAAACAAACTTTAAACTCTTCTGTTAATAAACAAGAGATTCCTGTGACTATAAAAATTAAAACAGGGCCTGGCAATGTTGAACACAAAGAACAGCCAATACATTCCTGACTGTAAGGTCAAGTTCATTACATAAGACAATTCTGATGCCAAATCAATACTGTATTGTGTGTTTACCAAAGCAGATATTGTGATATGGATCTACTGTAGTAGGAACAGGAATGTCATCAGGAAATATCAGTTCAGACAAATGTGGGTTTCTACCAACAGGGAAAGAGCTGGACCTAGTGTGATCTGTCTCCCTTCATGGTGAAAATGTCAGGTCAGAAGTGAATATTCATGTGGCCCTTGGAAAGTGAGAAGGAGAAATCAATAAGCTAAACACACAACCTAATAATAGAACTGTTTTCTCCAATGTGAGTATTTTTCTCTTGAAGTTGGTATTTCTGTCCTTGATCTGTTGGTGATGCTATTTAGAGATGCAACAAAAGATTTCACAGAAAAGCAAAAGGTGGATTCCATTGTTCCGGAATATCGGTTATGTCAACTTGGTTCTATCTAAGCATGTCACTGGAAGTCTGGTTCACATTTAAAGGTTTCCTTAATTCCAAGAAACAATCTAGACCCTTTGAAGTTTTGGCAAAAGAGTACCAGGCAAAAACGAAAAAAAAAATCCCACTTGTAAAGGCCTAGTTTGCAATTCATTTGTCCTGGAATCTTGCAAAAACAACCCAACCTTTGTATATCTCTGTACATTGGTGTGTATGGTAATGTTTTGATTTCTATACATTGGTGTGTATGATGATTTTTTATTTCTATACATCAGTGTGTATGATAATGTTTTTATTATTTTTTGCAGAGATTTTACACAGGATATAATAGGTGACACAAATGCTTTGGCAGATGGGGTCAGAATATGGAAGCAATTCC
The DNA here is from genome assembly GCF_001604975.1 of Cebus imitator. Lineage (NCBI taxonomy): Eukaryota > Metazoa > Chordata > Mammalia > Primates > Cebidae > Cebus > Cebus imitator. The sequence continues at coordinate 3,135,372 of NW_016107320.1, read as the reverse complement.
TTCTATATAAGAATTCTGGTTCTTGTTTAAATTTAATAGTCGCTTCTCCTAACCACACTCAGGAAGTCTCCTGTCATTCATGTGCTGCATAAGTTCCTGAAGAGCCCCCTACTGTCTCCCCAAAATCTTTTTTATTTAATAAACTTGCTGACATTGGCCAGGTTTCAAGAGTGTAGTAGGTTCATGATCCATCAGCCTGGTTTCTGAATGGAACCCAAATGAGTTATTTGTATTGTTTGTTCCTACCTTTTCCAGGCACCTTTTAAAAATGAACAAGAGCAGCTCTGATTTGGAAAAAGTGAGCCAGGGCTCTGCAGAGAGCCTCAGTCCATCCTTCAGGGGTGTCCACATCAGCTTCACCACCGGCTCCACAGACAGCTTGGCCTCAGACTCCAGGACCTGCAACGATGGAGGTAACAAACTTGATCTTGACCAAGAGGCTTAGATTCTCCTGGACCTGCAAGGCCAGTCCTGGGTTGCTTGCAGGATTTGAAAGGGCTGAGCAAGGACTTGGTCCTGCTTTCTCCATGAAGTAGACTTTTCCAAGGAGCTGTTGAAGTCAGTTACCTACTGAATATATGGCAAGCCAGCCCATTCGTATTGCCTTCTCTAAATGATAGTGTATGGACATGGCAACATGGTGAGAGGAAGATGAGGTTGAAAAGTTCCTGTTTCCCTGGGTAAAGAGCCATCTATGTTGAGGTCTGCTTTCTACTTCTGTCCTCAGGATTAGTCCTAAACCACACATTCTCACCATCTCTTTCTCTCTCTTTTGCATGTACATGTGCAAGTACACACATGTACTTACTGAACACAGCAGATGTTTACATAATGTTTGCTGAATTAAGCATGAAGACTTCATTAGGCCACCATCTAGGCTGCTTTTTGGATTAAGTTCTAAGGCCTGTGGGTGGACGTGCCCTCCATCGAGAATGTCCCTAAAACGGAACTCTTGTTTTTCCATAGTTGTGACCTGGATGGGTCACATTTAAAGTCTCTCGCCCTTTCAACATTCTTTGTGTATCTGTCCTCTCCTGTATTTCTCTTAGACATGCGTTGGCCTGTTGGATTTAGACTTGTACCCACATGACTTCTTTTCTCACTCCTGTGGAGGTATTTCTTCTCAATAGGCAATGACACGGTAGAGGGTTCCATTGTAAATTTACTGTCAGCAACATTTTTCTACCTAAACGATAGGTATTGGCTAAGACAAAAGTACGTGTGCTAAGTCAGTCTGCGGTGTGTTCTGATGAGAAACCTCTGACAGCTCTTACTTAAAAACAGGAAATATCTTAGTCTTGATTTGGGAGGAATGTAGCAACAACAGATTTTCTTTTACTGTAGATTTTTCTAGGCTCTTATCTTCTCCCTTTTCCCAGCCCATTGTACAACAAATTCAACAAGTCAGATTATTTCAGAGGGGACAAGGCATCTCGACCACAAGCCCCTGCACTGGTTAGTTCTGATCCACTCACTTGGAGACTGTAACCAGGTCTCGGGAGTGATCTACAATGAACCATCAGCCACCAGCCAGCGGGTGTCAGGAGAACTGGGCTTCATGCCTTCACCACCTTGTTTCCCAGAACCAGTAAATCATGGTGTCTGCTTGCAGGGTTTCTAGGAATTAACTAGGAAAGAAAAGGTTAAAACACATGACAAGTGGGTTGGTGGAATAAGGTAGGACATTGAGCAGCCCAGAAGGTGAGTGCTTCTTACAAAGCCTTCCAGAAGAGAGAGAAAAATCAGTGAAGGCTGATGGAGGGTTTGGAGAAGGTGTTATGGGAACATGGGACTTAGAGATCATGTCTGAAATGTGGTCAGAATTGGGGAGGTAGCGGGTAAGGAGGACAGGGCTTTCCAAGGTCAGAAAATAATAAAAGAGAAACAAAGCCACAGGGATAGCAGTGCATATGGAAGAAGGATGAGACCAGTCTGACACGCTTCAACAGACACCGGCAAGGGGAAATGGGACATGAGCTTGGTGGGAAGCAGGGGCTGAATTGTACATGGCTCTCACAGCAATCTGTGCAGGTGGGAGACAGAGAGCTGCTGAAGGTTTGTGAATTCAATGGGGAAACCTCTTCAGACATTTTCTCATGTTCGTTTCTGAATAGCATGAATTAAAATGAATATATTTCCATGGTATTCCTTTATCACAAGCTAGTTGTTCAGTGGAAATACCCTTCAAAACTTGGACTCCCAGATCAACAAGAAGATATGTACCTTGTCAGTGGACTCTGGCCCCTGAGATCGAGCCATTTCTATCTGTGTTCCTGGGCTTGGCTCTGTACCCAGAATCATGTTTTGAAACTGGCAAGAGACCAAAGGCATGACATTCTCTCTCTCTCTCTTTCTCTCTCTCTGTCTCTCACTCTCTCTTCTTTTTGGCATCTTTTAAACATTAATCATTAATCTGGAGAATATACAGAATCACTGGTCGTATATGAGAAATCCTTAATTCACTTCTCACCACTTACCAAGGCAGCTTAAATCTGTTATTGTACAATTATCTTACAATCCCATGGGTCCTTAACTCACTTTTATCTTGTAACTGAAATATTTACCCATTGCAACTTTGGTGACTATTTGGCCTGAGAGAATGGATCCAAATAGAAAGCAGAACCAGTTCACACTGAAGTTCTTTGAAAATTGACTGCATTGTCTGCCTTTCTAAGATTATACATTAAGCCAAAAGACATCATTAGACTCTACATTTATTTTGTCAGTAAGAATCTACTAGTGAAAACTATGCATTTCATTGACTTTTTTTCATACACAGCATAGGCTGGCCTGAATGAGTTGAGGAAAAAGTCATTCCAGGACATCTTGGAATTGTATCAGGGTTAATGGCTACAGTTAGTGATTCAGGTTTTATGCCCCCCACAACTCCCCCACAAAAACAGGTTTATGTTGTATATGAAAAACCTAATAGAAATCTCTAACTTTGTTACATTTTTTAAACAGATGTTTACTCTAAATGTTACAGTGGCAAAATGCCACTTTTGTATCAATGTTAATTTCACCTCTTTATACTTGTATCAGATTTCATATTCCTCCAGTGCATCTGTTATCCCATTTGTCCAATTCAATTGAACAGCCAGTCAATTCAGTGCAAGTAAAATTTGTCGAAGCAGTTGTTTGGTTTATGCTTGGTTTGGGGACAGACTGCATGTGTCAGGACAGATCCGTGAAGGCTGCCAAGGGGAAGGTTTCTGTAGGGAATGAATAGGTTGGATGTGTGAGGGAAATGATGATCAGAAATGGTCATCAGGAGACCCTTTTGCTTTAAGTGGTTACTTGTAAATATGCAAACCTAATGTCTCATTGAGATCATTTCCCTCTTTGATGTAGGATAACATTAAAATTCAATTCAGCAGTTCAGCAAACATTTCTGAATGCCAGGAGATTAGGGAGATTAGAGAGTTCTCTGTTGAGCTGAAACCATTGACACCAGCAATAGATAAGGGATCTGAAAATACGGTTCATATAGATATTCTCACTCACATGAATACATGTACCAGGGTGGTGATATCATTCTTATTTTTATAGCTGGCAAACCAGAGATATAGGACACGAATTAAATATATTGACAGTCGTCAGTCAGCTTGTTTTTCTCAACAAGCTACTACTGGCAAATTTTTAAAATATGTATATTAATTCAGTCATTCATTTTATAGATATTGTTGAGTACAAACTCTGTGCTGAGTACAATTCCAGATGCTGAAGTTTCAGCAATGGAAATGAATCCCAGTCCCTTCAAGGGGCTTACATTCTGGTAGGGAGAGATAGACAATAAGAAAGATAAGATGTAAAGTAGCTACTGGTCACAGGGCAGTGAGTGCTGGTAGAAAAATCAGGCCAGGAACAGCGTGGAGAGGGGTGGGAGTGCCCCAAAGGAAAAGACATTTATTTTTTAAAATTTCCTGTGGCCTGAGCTATAATATCACTGAAGTAAAGCTTCAACTTAATTTAAACCTTCCCTGTTAAACTGAATTTTAAAACATATGTTATTGCTCCGATAAAGTTAATACTTTTTTTTATTGTACTTTAGGTTCTGGGGTACATGTGCAGATCATGCAGGGTCATTGCACAGGTACTTACATGGCAAGGTGGTTTGCTGCCTCCATCCCCCATCACCCTTATCTGGCATTTCTCTTTCTCCCCATGTTATCCCTCCCCAACCTCCCCACCCACCGCTGTTCTTCCCCTAGCCACCCCTTCAACAGACCCGTGTGTGATACTCTCCTCCCTGTGTCCATGTGTTAAGTTAATATAGTTTTAATAAAAATTCAAACAACGGAGAAAGGTATAAAATGAAAAGTCAGTTTTCTGACACCTCATTCCCAGCTCCTACCACAACTTTTAAGATTTTTTTCTGTATCATCCCCAAAATGTGTATACATATGTCAAACACAAAATTCAGTTCTACACATTTTTGCACTTAATATATCTTGAGGCCTTTCCAATCAGAACCCCTAGGACTGCCCCACTTTTCAAAAGTGCTGCTTATTTTTTCATTGCATGAATTGGTTATAAATCCTCCTACTGATGCATGTCTAGGTTGATTTCATTGCAAGACTTACAGTAAGACTCTATGCCATACATTGGCATGATCGGGTGAGCAATCTATAAGATAAATCCTTAGAAGAAGTGGAACTGACATATCAAACTGTATGTGTATGTTACAGATAATATCAACGTATCCTCTAAAAACGTCAATTTACTTTTCTATTAACAGCATCTAAACAATGCTTCTTTTTTGGAGACAGAGCCTTGCTCTGTTGCTGAGGCTGGAGTGCAGTGGCGCAATCTCTGCCCATTGCAAGCTCCACCTCCAGGGATCAAGCAGTTCTCCTACCTCAGCAGCTAGGACTGCAGGCATGACACCACGCCTGGCTAATTTTTGTATTTTTAGTAGAGATGGAGTTTTGCCATGTTGGCCAGGTTGGTCTCAAACTCCTGACCTCAAGTGGCCTTCCCACCTCGGCCTCCCAAAGTGCTGGGATTATGGGTATGAGCCACTGCACCCAGCCTGGAAACTGCTTTGAATTAACTTTTAATTTTACTAACTTGGAAGGAAACCCTTAATGATTGTTATAACAGGAGATTGAAAGATCACAATTCCAGAACCACATGTGAGCTATAGGCATGGCATTCAGGGTACCTAGATAGAGCCTGTTTTCCAAAGTGAGACAGAGCTTTCTCTTCTTTTGCATGTAAATCACATTCACATCTTGATTATTGTTTCCTGGGATGATTAAGTGGTCTGGAAAGACTCCCCAGGAATGCCACATTTTCCATCCAGTTGTAAAATGCTAATAACCTGCTTCCAGTTTCAGACCACGTTTATCTTCTTGAAAAAAGCAAAGGATTCTTTTAAATAAAGGCATTGCTTTTTTCTTTCTTTCTTTCTTTCTTTTTTTTTTTAGACCTAGTCTCCCTTGGTTGCCCAGGATGGAGTGTAGTGGTGCAGTCTTAGCTCACTGCAAACTTCACCTCCTGGTTCAAGCGATTATTGTGCCTCAGCTTCCTGAGTAGCTGGGATTACAGGCACACACCACTATACCTGCTAATTTTGGTATTGTTAATAGAGACAGGGTTTCAGCATGTTGGCCAGACTGTTCTCGAACTCCTGACCTCAGATGATCCACCACCTCAGCCTCCCAAAGTGCTGAGATTACAGGCATGAGTCACCGCGCCTGCCTGCTTTGCTTTTTGTTTTTGTTTTTTCTCCTAAACTTAATGTTGAGCCTGCTCTGTTTGAGGAACCAAACGAGAGGTTACAAAGCTTTACTTCAGAGGAGCATGTCCACGTGAAGCCAAAGCATCCCTCAGCCCCACCCTTCATACTCTCCGATGCAGGAACAGTTACTGGGGGTTGGCAGAAACCTGCATGACAGTCATTTCCTGGGTGATATTGGCAAGGTCCCCATGCAGATAGCTTTAGTTTTCTCACCTCACACATGAGGGAACTGCACTGGGCCACAGGCCACAGGGTATGGGTGAGGTTTTCTCCATGCAAATTCCTCTTGCTTTACCTTACTTAAAGTTGGAGAATGGTGAAACACAAAATCTAAGCGTTTGAGGAAACTTAGCTGGGACGCTGCCCTTTGCTTCTGCATTTGTTCTGACCCAGCTGCTATCAAACAGCAGAGCTGTGCACAGAAAGAGCCAAAACAGGACTGACCACTTCCTCTGTCAGCTCAGCTCTCATTTTGGCTGCAGAGAACAATGCAAGTGCCTATTAAAATCCAGCAAGAAGAGAGGACTCTATAATAAGAAAAACCCCAGAGTACCACGTTTGAACTTCTGGCCTGCATTTCTGCAGAGAGGTTAAGCTGCTCTTCCCAGCCATTGAAATCCTGATTTCTCGTCTCTGCTTTCTGAATATAATGACACCAAACGAGTGCACCTTCCCTTGGTACACCTTCCCTTTTTAAGTTTTCCCGCTAGAAACACTTTCCCTTCTCTGAAGCACATTCATTAAAGGCACGCAGGGTGTTGTACTTTATAGCCAAGAACTTCCTTTAAATGTAGAATTGGAAACTGAAAGGAAAACTTAGGACCTGAGGTTTAGAGCCCTCTGGCCCAATTAGTATCAAAATTATTAAAAACCTACCAATGAGGCAACTGGAGACACAGGCCAAGATCCCAGAAAAATGTTCTCCCCTCTCCCTCGCTTTACACCCTTACTTGTAAGGCAGAATTTGGAAACAGCAATCCAACATCAGCATCAAACCAGAATGTGCTTGAATTAGTCTCCTGTCCCATTGGATCCAAGTCCTGAGAATACAGGCTGTTGGCTAAAGTTGTTGAGGATTTTTTAGGCAAACATTTCTGAACCAGCGGTTTGCCTGTGAGTTTGGAACTATTTTAGGTGTCAGGGTATATTTGTTCCCTATTCTTTCCGGCTTTCCTAAATCCAGAGTGTGGCAGCTGCTGCAAACAGTGAGAACGCAGTTGCTGTGTTGCCTAAGGTGTTTGTGGAGAGACAGCTCCCCAGGTAGGAGTCAAGAGAATGAGCCAGAGGAGGTCTTTAGGAGTGCCTTCAGATTCCATAGAAGACAGCTGCCATTTGCCATTTGGTGGAGAAATCAGTTTCATCTAGAAGGGCCACATGTTAGCATCTATTTCAAAGTAGCCCCAAGAATATAAACACCTGAGAAGCTATAGGATCCTGAGAGGCCTGAAGTTGGCCTGGTGGTGGTGGGGCAGGAATGGAGGCTGCAAGAGTGAATTCTGGCCTCTTACCAGCTGTCATTCCACACCTGGAGAGCTTTAAGGATCTGTAAGCTCAGAGGAAGGATTCATTAGGTTGGAATGTGGTATGCTTGTTGATAGAACCAGGTACATCTTTTCTGAATACAAATATCATAACAGCCAGGGTCCGATGGCTCACACCTGTAATCCCAGTACTTTGTGAGACAGAGGCAGGTGGATCACCTGAAGGTCAGGAGTTCAAGACCAGCCTGACCAACATGGTGAAATCCCATCTCTGTTAAAAATACAAAAAATTAGCTGGGTATGGTGGCAGGCACTTGTAATCTTAGCTACTCAGGAGGCTGATGCAGGAGAACCACTTGAACACAGGAGGCAGAGTTTGCAACGAGCCAAGATTGTGCCATTGCACTCCAGCCTTGGCAACAAGAGCAAAAATTCGTCTCAAAAAAAAAATCATAATATGTGTACATAATGCCCAGTTATCCCTGTCAAGTCCACATTTCAGGGGAGCTGTACTTCACCTGATGAGGTTTGTGTAGCTACAGGCCTTTACTTCTGCTGAGAAGGGCGTGGTTAGGGAAGGTTTGGTTATGCAGTGCTATCTCTGATGAGTATGCGTATAATGCAGTGAGTACAGAGTTTGCTACCGCAAACTTACAGCATCTAAGAAATAAAGAAAAATTAATAAGCGTGCGTGCTAATCCTTGGAGTCAAGCTTCCTTCTGACCCCTTGTCAGATTTACCCACGTAGTTACAGGGTATAGATCTGATCCAAGTCACTGACCAGCAGCTCCCACAGACAAGCAAGAGGGAACAGTGAAAGGCGAAAATCACTTCTTTCCAGCCGCCTGAACACACAAAGTGTTTTTTGTGCTGGGACCTACCATACAGTCTAAAGCAGAACCTCTTGATTCTCTGGTCACCTAGGGAATTATAAGTGTTACCGATTATGTTGTTAAAAGATCCCTGGTCTCCTCCCAGATTGGAAAATGTACCAGTGGCCATTTGTGGGAACCAGAGATAGAAGGAAGAACAATTGAAGCAAGATAAGGATCTGCCTGGAGGTGTTTTATTTCAGGGCAACTTTGAGACAAAATGCACGTTTAAAGAGAGTGGCTGAAATTATAGACTATTGGTGCTGCAAGGGGCCTTCACAAAGATGTAATCGGTCATTTTCTAAAGGAGGAAACTCAGGACAGGCAGGCTGACAGCTGGTGAAGTATCACTCCGCTGCTCACTCTCAAACTGGAGCAGGAGCAGAAAGGGGCACTCTGGTGGCATCAGGGCATCCTTGTATTAAAGACAAGGAAGACAAAACTGTTAAAGATGGGGAAATAAGCCTAAGGCTTAAAGAGGAGGCTAGCCAGGAAATTGATCTGTTATGAACCTCCCTGGCCGACTGGACTTGGGATGGGAAGGAGTCCTGACCATAGGCAGGTTGTCCTTGTCTCTGAGGGCACTGATGAAAGCATTGACCAGGCTCTGATCACACCCCACTCCCGTCCCCTACCTTCAGCTTCTGCTGTATTGATGATAAATTGAGAATCAGATGCCTCAGTGGTGATGGTTTCTGCTGCCTAGAATGCGGCAAGGTCAGGAAGCGGATGTGTGCTCACGGCTCCCAGTCCTCCTGCTCCTCAGGCTGGGAGTTTGGTGGCTGAGATTTACTGTCCTTTGAGAGCCCCATAAGTAGGTGGTCTTGCCCTCCCTTTTTTATCCAGAAGCTGATAAGTGATCATCCTCCTCCTCTCAGCCCCTTCTGCTTGAGGGAGGAGGGAGAGGAAGTGAATCATCTGCCCTATCCTCCATCTGTCCCTGTTGCTTTCCTGGGGAGCGTGGGATGGGGAGACCCGTGGACTGAAGGGTTTCAGCACCTGCTGAGATCACTGCCATCTGGATCTTGCCTCCTCTGGCTCGCTATTTCTTGTACACCCTTCATTCTGACTACTGGGGGAAGAATTCGTGGGCATGTAAAACTGACTGGTCCAGACTGCATGACCACTGCTTGATTTATTATTAACTTGAGCCTCCTGGAAGGGGTATAAATCACCCACTCAGCCTTGCTGGCAGGGGTCCCGCTTGTCACTAGCAGGTGGGCAGGACAACTCCCCATGATCTTGATAAACCACAGGGAAACAAGGATTGCTTACTGCAATGGGGAAGTGGACAAGGGGAGCTTGAGAAACACCATGCTCCTTCCTGAAACTCTTTTTTCTTGAGATAGTCTCACTCTGTAGCCCAGGTGGGAGTGCGGTGGCACAATGTCAGCTCACTGCAATTTCTGCCTCCTGGGTTCAAGCCATCTTCTCTCCTCAGCCTCCTGAGCATCTACAACTATAGGTGCGTGACACCACACCCAGCTAATTTTTGTATTTGTTGTAGAGTCAGGGGTTCGCTATGTTGCCCAGGCTGGGAGCCCCTGAGCTCAAGTGATCCTCCAGCCTCAGCCTCCCAAAGCGCTGAGATTACAGGTATGAATCGCTGCAACCAGCCCCTCCTGAGTCTTATGGTAAATGATACAGCCCAGGTTTAAGCGATTCTCCTGCCTCAACCTCCCTAGTAGTTGGAATTACAGGCACACGCCACCGTACCCACATAATTTTGTATTTTTAGTAGAGACAGAGTTTCGCCATGTTGGCCAGGCTGGTCTCAAACTCCTAACCTCCAGTGATCTGTCCACCTCAGCCTCCCAAAGTTCTGGGATTACAGGCATGAGCCACTGCACCTGGTCTACTAGCCATATTTTTTTCATATTTTAACTTTCAGGATAATAGGATGCATTTTACAAACTATGCATATGATTATTTCTTTTATCTCCCCAAAAGCTGTTATTAAAATAGCAGATAACACCTTAGAGCTGTTCTGAGAATATAGGAAAATAATATTATTTTAATTTGACATTTTCTCTCTCTAATAGTGCATATGTCTTCTCTATTGTATATTATATATATATTATTATTTTTTAATTAAACTCTTCTTGCATTGTGAAGCCACCATTTTATACCTTGATGCCAAGAGTGAAGTCAGCCCTCACCTTTGTAGAGACCAGACCTTCATCTCACCATTTTGTGTGCTACCCAGAAAGGTTTTCTGATTGTCCCCATGCTCTGCAGACACCTGTGGCCCTGAGTGAGCCTTTGCCCAGGCAAACTCCGTATCCATATGCACCACTCTGGAAACTGTGGGGCCTGGAACAGACTCATTTTTTTTTTCTTTTTTTCTTTCCTCCCAAGTAGCTGGGAAAGAGTCACCTTCCTTTAAGATCAATTTCCTCATTTATAAAATCATGACCTTCCTGCCTTCTAAAATCTCTGTGGCCTTGCCTTGGCCACTAAGCCAATTTAGGGTATACATGAAATTTCCAGGGACTGCATACTAAAAAGGGAGAATTTTTTTTTTTTTTTTTGGATGAAGTCTTACTCTTCTTTCCCAGGCTAGAGTGCAGTGGCAAGATCTCAGCTCACTGCAACCTCCACCTTCTGGGTTAAAGTGATTCTCCTGCCTCAGCCTCCCAAGTAATTACAGGCATCCACCACCATGTCAGCTAATTTTTGTATTTTTAGTAGAGACGGGGGTTTCACCATGTTGACCAGGCTGGTCTCGAACTCCTGACCTCAGGTGATTCACCCGCCTGGGCCTCCCAAGGTCCTGGGATTACAGGCATGAGCCGCCATGTCCAGCCGAAAGGGAGAATTTTGCCGTTGGCCAATGATACCCTCTATAAACCTGACCTTAAAAAAATCCACTCAAACCACACATGTTCAAGTTTGTTATTGCTGTTGCAGCATTGTCTGTAAAATATTGGAAACAATTTAAGTGTCCATCAAAAAGGGATGGCTAAATAAATTATGCATATGATGATATACTATGATACAAAGTATATCATATTATGTATATGATGATATACTATGGTAAGATTGTTTAAAATTAAATAGATCTGCACATTTGATTTAAAAAAATCTCTACAAGATGTGAAAGAAAAGTATTATTCCAAACAGTGGCCATTGTTTGCCCTCTTCTATGTAATTGTATGAGAGAGAGAGAGAGAGTGTGTGTGTGTGTGTGTGTGTGTGTGTGTGTGTGTGTGCCTGCATTTGTTTGGATTACTGGAGGGATGCATGAAATGCTACTGGCAGTGGTTTCATGCATCTGGGGACTGAGGGACAGGCCAGGAGGAAGACTTGATTGTCAATGTATACCTTTTGTGCGTTTTGATTTTTTCCACTGTGCGTATATTGTCTATCCAAGAAATAGGAAGTAAAATAAAATTAATTGCTTTGACCAAAAAAATAAAAAATAAAGGAAAAAAAGTCTTCAGTCTCCTGGAATTGAGTGGTATTGGCCTTGGCCTGATGGTTTCTGTGTCTCCTCTTCAGGTCCTTCATCTGAGCTGGCTCACTCGCCCACCAACAGCGGGAAGAAGCTCTTTGCTCCCGTTCCGTTTCCTTCAGGCTCCACTGAGGATGTGTCCTCCAGTGGCCCCCTGCAGCCCCCTCCGCTCCCCCAGAAAAAGATAGTGAGCCGGGCAGCCTCTTCACCGGATGGCTTCTTCTGGACCCAAGGCTCCCCGAAGCCCCGAACAGCAAGCCCCAAGCTGAACCTAAGCCACTCAGAAACCAACGTCCACGACGAGTCTCACTTTAGCCGTTCATTGAGCTCCGGAAACCGCCACCATCCTGCCTTCTCCTCTTCTGAGCCTCTGGAGAAAGCTTTCAAAGGCAGTGGCCACTGGGTTTCAGCAGCAGGGCTGTCAGGCAGCAGAAGTGGCTGCAGGAGCCCTGGCCTCCAGTGCAAAGGGGACCCCTCCGCCTCGTCCTCCCAGCTGAGTGTGTCCAGTCAAGCCTCTACCGGTAGCACCCAGCTTCAGCTGCACGGTCTCCTGAGCAGCATCAGCAGCAAGGAGGGTACCTATGCCAAGCTGGGAGGACTCTACACCCAGTCCCTGGCCCGCCTTGTAGCCAAATGTGAGGACCTCTTCATGGGCGGCCAGAAAAAGGAGCTCCACTTCAATGAGAATAACTGGTCACTCTTCAAGCTGACTTGTAACAAGCCCTGCTGTGACTCGGGGGATGCCATTTATTACTGTGCCACCTGCTCCGAGGACGCCGGCAGCACCTATGCTGTGAAAGTAGGTACCTCTCCCTCCTTCCATTCTGCTGCGAAACTGGCTGGTGCTGGCTTGGGCAGAAGTATGGCTCCAGCAAGTCATTTTACCTGTCTGGGCATTAGGAGGGGAGTTGAATCCTAAGCATTCTCTTTTTTTTTGACAGTCTTGCTCTGTCACCCAGGTTGGAGTGCAGTGGTGCGATCCTGGCTCACTGTAGCGTCCACCTCCCAGGTTCAAGTGATTCTCTTGCCTCAGCCTCCCAAGTAGCTGGGACTACAGGAGTATGCCATTACGCCCAGCTATATATATATGTATTTTTGTATTTTTAGTAGAGACAGGGTTTCACTGTGTTAGCCAGGATGGTATCCACCTCCTGATCTCATAATCTGTCCGCCTCAGCCTCCCAAAATGCTGGGATTACAGGATTAGAGTCGTGAGCCACCATGCCCGGCCTTTTTTTTTTTTTTTTTTTTTGAGATGGAGTCCTGCTCTGTTGCCCAGGATGGAGTGTAGTGGCACGATCTTGGCTTACCACAGCCTCCACCTCCCAAGTTAAAGCGATTCTCCTGCCTCAGCCTCCCGAGTAGCTGGGATTATCCGTGTGCATCACTGTGCCCAGCTAATTTTTGTATTGTCAGTAGAGATGGTGTTTCCCCATGTTGGCCAGGCTGGTCTTTGACTCCTGACCTCAAATGATCCACCCACCTTGGCCTCACAAAGTGCTGGGATTACAGGCATGAGCCACCGCCCTGGCCCCTAAGCATTCTTTTAACACTTAGTGCTCAATGACTTCACTCCATCTCTCTGCCCAGGACATGGAGCAATGAAATTTGTAGTGTGAATATAAGACACATTCTGTTCTTTCGGGGATACACATATGTGATCTAGCTGGGATGAGAAAACAGTTACTTTTTAGTGCAACAGAGTTTATTTATTTATTAAGTAGATTTTTATTGAGTGCCTACTGTATGCCAGGTACTTTGCCACAATCAGAGTATGTAGAGGTGAATATAAGCTTCCTTATAGAGCTTATAATGTAGTGACGGAGAATGGATAATGAAGTTGTTCTTCTAATGTTAGAGCCAGAAGGAGCATTCAACCTAGGAATCATCTTGAACAATAATAGTAATAATATTATTTGTGTGAACATTCACTCTACAACCAGATTCTCGGCTGGGGGTGTTACCTACATTACCTCTAATCCTAACAGTAATCCGCAGGAGGGGGAGTGGGTCTCCCTTCCCAAAAGATAAGCCTTAGCCCTCTAAGGTTTGACAGATGAGGGATCTGAGGCTCAAAGTAGCTAATTTGCCCATAGCTAGTTGGTGGCTGGAGTAGATTTGAGTCCTGGCGTGTCTGTTTCTCCAAAGCCTAAGTTGTGTCCCTACCAGTTAAGATAAATGATGTTCAGAGACATTAAGTGACGAGCTCAAGGTAGCACAGCTCTTTAACCTTTGCTGCTGGATCAAGGCTGTCTACCCGCACTGTACTGCCCGCTCTGAGCACAGCTCTGTGTGAGCTAGCTGAGCCATCTGCACCCATTTGGGCCACTGGGGTCTCTACTGTGCCCTCCAGTCCTTCCCGTGGCCCTATTTCTCATCTTCTTTCGCTGCTCCTTGAATACCTATTGAGTCCCTGGCCCTTCTATAAATGTAGGCTTTTATTGGGAGTAAGGAGGGAAACCCTGAACTGTCTTCTCTCGTCATCTGTCCTAAGACATGACATCCTTTTTTTTTTTTTTTTTTTTTAGAAAAGTATAAAGAATGAGCTAATCTGAAATGGCCTTGGGGGGATAGCTTGCTTACCAGCAATTTTAAAAAATAATATTGTTAGCATTTAAAAAATAATAATATTAAATAATGTTTAAGTAATAATACTATTATTACTACTATTAATAATATTCAGTATATTTAAATAATACATAGTTGTTATAATTAAGAGTAGTAATACTAATATTCAGCATTTATTATTTATAATTATTTATTATTTATATATACTGAATAATATTATCAGTAGTAGTAGTATTATTATAAGTAATATATATCCGGGCTGGGCATGATGGCTCACACCTGTAATCCCTGCACTTTGGGAGGCCTAAGCAGGCAGATCACAAGGTCAAGAGATCAAGACTATCCTGGCCAACATGGTGAAACCTGTCTCTACTACAAATACAAAAAATTAGCTGGGCATGGCAGCGCACACCTGTAGTTTCAGCTATTTGGGAGGCTGAAGCAGGAGAATTGCTTGAATTCGGGAGGCAAAGGCTGCAGTGAGCCGAAATCACACCACTACTCTCTACCCTGGGCAACAAGCGAGACTCCATCTCAAAATAATAATAATAATAATATATACTGAATAATATTCAGTATCAAGAGACAGCTGACCTTTCCATTTTGAGGAGGAAAAAGCCTGGTGGAAGAAGTTGAATCCCTCTCACCCATGAAATACAAAGCAAGGTGACCCTTCTGCAAGAACTAAGGGGCCCTTGGGACAAACTGTTTTTTTACATCCATAAATAACTGTACTGTGCAGCTTGGATTCTAGGGTCCCATATAATAACGCAGAATTAGACATATTCTCTAATAAACAACACAAAAGAAATTTAACTTTCTTTAAGCATGTTAAAAACAAGTGTGGCTCCTTATTTCATTAGAAATAGAAGCCATACAGAAACCAAAAGATAAGCCTTAGCCCTCTAAGGAAGAGTCACAGGGGTTTCCTATTTGGCTTTCCTGGAGATACGGTAGCTCAAGGAATAATGGATCATCTCTGTGCCACATGAAAAAGGAAATTTGGAGACTAGCATCCAATTCGCAGAGGATAGTAATTCTTGGAACAGGGTTACCAGGAACAATATCAATTTGCAAATATGCATGGCCTGGTCATGGGAGGGGGTGGTGGGGGTCCCGGAGCATCATTTCACACGTGCAGCTGTTCCACTTCATTAGCACTCAAGTCTAGACGATTTACAGTCGTCTGGGGATCCGCAGGAGGGAGAGTGGGTCTCCCTTCCCAGCCAGCAAGCTGCCTGTCTGAGGCTGAGTGCATTTCATCTGCGAATGTTAAACAGGGAGCCGGCCCTGAAGGCAGACAGAACCTTGTTTGCAGTTGCAGAGTCCCAGTTAACAATAGCATACTCACACCTGCTCCTTGCTGATGCTGGAACCTACTACCCTGGGCTCAGCGCCCTGCAGCAGTGAGGAGATAAAGCTGGCTCTTGTAGCTCCACCACATGAATAGGTGGCAGGAAAAACAAAATCATTAGCTGTGTGTGCAAAGCAGTTTCATTTATCAGCCATCTAGAGAGAATTCTGGTTTGGTAATTAGGGACCCATTTTAAGCCGCTGGGCCTTTTTGATTTAACAGACATGATTTAGACCAGGCTTTCACCCATGAATGAGACCCTGGCTCCAAAGGTTAAATGAGTCCTGGCTCAGCAAAAAGTTTGAAACTTGAGCTGAACCAAGGGTCTATGTAAAGTTCGAGAGCTAAAAATCCAAGCGCAGTGCCCCCTAAAAATGAAATAAGGGTGGGAGCAGAGAGTGGGGAGATGGAGGTGGAGAAGAAGCCACTCTCTCCCCCACTCTTTCCCCATCCAGCACTGTAGAATGATCTCCAACATGAGCACAGAGCTCACTCTCAGGGCTGGTTAGCATGCACCCTACGTTTCTAGGCTTTGCAAAAGCTGCAGGTCTTGCAAAAGCCCCAGTGCACTGATTTTGAAATGCATCCAGCCCAGTTGCCATTTACTCTGCTCCTTCATTTACATATCTGTGCAAAATGTCAGCAGCCTGACTGGAGCTCAGGGCTTCAAGTGTTTGCTGGGCCCAGGCCTTTCATACCCCTGAGAAAAAGGGGCCTTGGAAACTCTTCCCAGGCTCCTAGGCAGCTGTGCTCTCTGGGTTTGCACAATACCTGCAGGCCAGCTCTGGATGCCTCTGCACCACCAGAGGGCTACAGCCAAGATGGCAAGAGCAGTAACCATAGCAACCTTTACCATTGTGCTCACCCTGGGCTGGGCCTGGCACTAAGAGCCATGCCGGCATCATTTCATCAGATCCTCACAACGGCCCTACAAGGAAGGACTACCCCTGCCCCTGTCATTCAGAGGAGAAAACAGTCTTTGAGATAAATATTGTCCATCTTCAATATGCATGGATTCTGTATTTGGAAATCATCTACCCACTCAAATTTATTTCTAATTCCAAAATCAATACTTGAAGTGCTTTCCAGTGATTTCTGGATAGGTGTAAGGCAAGGAAAAATTTGAGTCACCTGATTTTAGTTTCTTCTTACACTGCTACTAAAGACATACCTGAGACTGGGTAGTTTATAAAGGAAAGAGGTTTAATTGACTCACAGTTCAGCATGGCTGGGGAAGCCTCAGGAAACCTACAATCATGGTGGAAGGGGAAGCAAACACCAGGTGACGTCCTTCTTCACATGGTGGCAGCAAGGAGAAGTGCCAAGCAAAAGGGGGGAAAGTAGCCAGGCGTGGTGGCTCACACCTGTAATCCCAGAACTTTGGGAGGCCCGAGGTTGGTGGATCACGAGGTCAGGAGTTCAAGACCAGCCTGGCCAACATGGTAAAACCCTGCCTCTACTAAAAATACAACAAATTATCTGAGTGTGGTGGCAGACACCTGTAGTCCCAGCTACTTGGGATGCTGAGGCAGGAGAATCATTTGAACCATGAGGTGGAGGTTGCAATGAGCTGATGTTGCAAGGAGCCAAAATTGTATCACTGCTCTCCAGCTTGGAGGACAGAGAGAGACTCCGTTTAAAAAAAAAAGATGAAATGGCCCAAGCATGGGGTTGAAGTGCTGTCCAGTGTTCCTAACCACCACAAGGCTGGGATGTGCCTCATGGATAAAAACATGTATGTTAGATAAGCTTTGTTCATACATGAGCTCTAGTGCTGTTGCCTGTGAGCTCATGTTAATGAGTCAACAAGGTATAATCTCTAAACAGAAGCATACATGAAACAAGGTTGAATACTGGTGGGTTAATGAAAATATTGTGACCAGAGGGTCCCAGGAAACTTACCTGGTATTTCCCGTAGAAGCTGGAGGGTTTATGGCTTCTTCATAGGACGTAACTCCTGCAAATAACAAAAATCCCTTGGAACTTGCCAAAGGTTACAGAGCTAATACTTAAACCTAGGACTTTTTTCACTCCAGAGCCCATACTTTTGACCTTTGGAACGCTTCTTGGTTGTATAGTTCTGAGCAAATAATTTAAACTCTGGAAGCCCCAGTTTCCTCCTCTATAATGGCACCTTCCTCCTTGGATTTAATGAGATTGAATGAGCTGCCGCATGGAACCCTCAGAATTGGCACAGTGCCTTGCACATGCAAGAGTTCAACCTGTATCTGTTAGGGGTGAGACAGTAACAGTGGTGTCCTTCCCGCATCTCCACTGACAGCACAGCAGAGGTGGTTGGCCAAACTGCATATATGCAAGACTCTTTCTTTGAGGACCTACTCCCCAATTTCCTTTAGTTTAATAGTGCTCCAGAAGCCTGCCATTTGAAAACCAAGTACAGGCCAGGCACTGTGGCTCTCACCTGTAATCCTAGCACTTTGGGAAGCCAAAGCGGGAGGATCACTTGAGCCCAGGAGTCCAAGACCAGCCTGGGCAACATGGCAAAACCTTGTCTGTACAAAAATTCCAAAAATTAGTTGGACACGGTGGTGTGCAACTGCAGTCCCAGCTTCTCAGGAAGCTGAAGCGGGAGGAGTGCTTAAACCTGGGAGGTCAAAACTGCAGTGAGCTGTGATTGTACCACTGCACTCCCGCCTAAAGACAAAGTCAGGCCCTGTCTCAAAAAGCAAAAAATATGTAAAAACCAAGTATAGTTGGGTAGGCCAAAATAACAATGCCTTTGATACATGTATTTCAAAATCGTTTTTTAAGTGTAATAGAAAGCAGTGTCTGGGGTAAATGTCTTTCCCCTTTATTTCCCTTCTGCTTTTATAATAGAGAGATTACCAAATTAATGTGTTACCTACCATTTCCCATAACTAGCTTTAAAAATGTCCCTTAGAGGCTGAGCTCTTGTATGCTAGGTTTCATGCTGAGAAGGTTTGCACAGCTGCAATATAAATAAATCTTTGTGAAAAAGTGCTTGCAATAGAACTTTTAAAAGTATCGCCTGTAAGCACTATGACACTTCAAAAACACTGTTTCGTCATCATTCCAACACTGCAGCCCAAAGGCAGGGTTATTTTGGGAGTGTTTGCAGGATCATATTTTATAGGTAAATGTGAGTAGCCTTTCTTCTCAGCATTACACACTGATCTTTTTGTACAAAGCCTGGGTGAGGTTGCATAATAATATTCATTTGAAAGAGGAGACTTCAGTCCCTTTCAGAGTAATGACAGGGAGATTGAGGCCTGATAGAGGGACATCATGGCTGGTTCAAGACTCTCTAGTTGAGTGACAGCCAGCTGAGGACTAGAATTGCTAGAGATCCCCAGGTGGCTGGCACTGTCATTTGTACAAGAAGAGATGGAGGAGGCAGGAAAGTTACAGTTGTGTGGATCCCCAGCTACTGTTCCCACAGAAGAGCTTGGGATCTTTTACTATCTTATCTCAGAGGCTACCCTGGTGTTCCTCCGAGGGTTCCTTCTGGTTCCCTCTTCCCTGGAGAGCTTTCTGGTTTCTTTCAGCTGCTGCAGCTCACCTTGGAAGAAAAGTGAGGCTACTTTCTTTGTAAATCTTATTTGGCTTCACAAGAATTTGTCCACATTGCGTGCAGATGGATGTCTTCCTGCCAATACCTCCACACCATACTGCATGTTGCTCAGCAGGGACCCCACTCACTGGGTCAAATGGTCATTTTATGTTTAACCTTTTAAGAAATTGACAAACTGCTCCAAAGTGTCTGCCCCATTATACACTCCCACAAGCAATGTATGAGGGTTCCCATTTCTGCTCGTCCTCATAGACACTTGGGACTATCTTTTATTAGAACTCATTCTAGTGGGTGTGAACTGATATCTCCTTGTGGTTTTGATTTGCATTTCCCTGTTGATTAATGATGTCCAACATCTTTTCACATGCTTGTGGCCATTTACGATTTTATTTTGGTGAATTATCTGTTCATATTTCTTGTCCATTTTTTTTTCTCCATGCCATGATTCTGTGTCTTTTTGATTGGATTGTTTATCTTTGTATTATTGAATTGTAAAAAAGTGTTCTTTTTTAAAAATATGAATTCTAGAAACAAGTCCTTTATCAGATCATGTTTGGCAGGTATTTTCTCCCAATCTATTACTTGTCTTTCTGCTTTCTTCATGGGGTCTTTTGAAGCATAAAAATTTAGACTTTTGAGGTTAAGTTTGTGATTTGTTTTTTTTTTTTTTTTCTTTTGTGAATGACTCTGTTGGTGTGATATTTAAGAAATCTTGCCTAACCCAAGGCATGAAAGATTCTGTCCCATGTTTTCTTCCAGCATGCGTTTAAGTATTGCTCCTACTCTTAAACCTATGTGATCCACTTTGAGTTAGTTTTTGTGTGGAGTAAGGGGTGAAGTTGACCTTTTTGCACGTGGACACTCAAATATTCCCACACTCTTTGTTGGGCAGAACCATGGGTCCCACTCTTGACTGCCATTCTCCTTCTCCCCACAGATCTGCAAAACCCCTGAGCCCAAAACCGTCTCCTACTGCAGCCCGTCCGTGCCTGTGCACTTTAACATCCAGCAGGACTGCGGCCACTTCGTTGCCTCGGTGCCCTCCAGCATGCTCACGTCCCACGACCCGCCCAAGGACCCTGTGCCGGCCCTGCCCGCACACCCCCCTGCGCAGGAGCAGGACTGCGTGGTGGTCATCACCCGAGAGGTGCCGCATCAGACCGCCTCCGACTTCGTGCGGGACTCGGCGGCCACCCACCAGGCGGAGCCCGAGGCGTACGAGCGGCGCGTGTGCTTCCTGCTCCTGCAGCTCTGCAACGGGCTGGAGCACCTGAAGGAGCACGGGATCATCCACCGGGACCTGTGCCTGGAGAACTTGCTGCTGGTGCACTGCACCCCCCCGGCCGCCCCTGCCCCCGCTGCCGCCGCCCCTCCCTGCTCGTCTGGCGCCCTCCCCGCCGGTGGCGCTCCCAGCCCCGCAGCCGGCCCCGCCTGCCAGGGAGGGCCCGGGGAGAAGCAGCTGCCCCGGCTCATCATCAGCAACTTTTTGAAGGCCAAGCAGAAGCCCGGCGGTACCCCAAACCTGCAGCAGAAGAAGAGCCAGGCCCGGCTGGCCCCCGAGATCGTGTCTGCCTCCCAGTACCGCAAGTTCGACGAGTTCCAGACCGGCATCCTCATCTACGAGCTGCTGCACCAGCCCAACCCGTTCGAGGTGCGCGCCCAGCTGCGGGAGCGGGACTACCGGCAGGAGGACCTGCCGCCGCTGCCCGCGCTGTCCCTCTACTCCCCGGGCCTGCAGCAGCTGGCACACCTGCTGCTGGAGGCCGACCCCATCAAGCGCATCCGCATCGGCGAGGCCAAGCGCGTGCTGCAGTGCCTGCTGTGGGGGCCCCGGCGCGAGCTGGTGCAGCAGCCGGGCACCTCGGAGGAGGCGCTGTGCGGCACGCTGCACAACTGGATCGACATGAAGCGGGCCCTGATGATGATGAAGTTTGCGGAGAAGGCGGTGGATCGCAGGCGGGGCGTGGAGCTGGAGGACTGGCTTTGCTGCCAGTACCTGGCATCTGCGGAGCCGGGGGCCCTCTTACAGTCGCTGAAGCTCCTGCAGCTTTTGTGAGCCAAGCCTTAGCCTGCACTGTCTGCTGCCCCTTCCCTGCCTAACCCTTTCCTGTCTTGCCTTGGGAGCGCCCTTGTCTCCCTGGGAAATGGTACAGATGACTGGTATACCTGGATGTAAAAAAATATATGTATATACATATATATATATAATACATATATAAATATGAAAGACTAAGGATGCTGTCGCCCATCCACACGGGTCTCCTCTCTGCACCAAGTCCTCCCTGTTTTCTTCTGTAATTATATACATTTCTAGCTCCATGCCGTCATGAGAGCAGTTCAGCAAACAGAATGCGGCCTAGACACTGGTCTCACTACCTTGTTAAAGGATTTTTCACCCTTTTGTCAAATTGTTATTTAAAAAAAAAAAAGAAGAGGAAGAAGAAATCTCCCATTAAAAATTTTTTTGGTTGAGTCACAAGCAAAGCTCTTTATCCTTAAGTGCGTGAGTGCGTTAATATGTTCGGTGGGTAAAACAGGCCTGTCTTTGGTCTTACCCTTTTCAGGAGATAGAGCAGCAGTCTACAAAGGACCAGGCAGATGGGTACCAATTAATCTTCCCTGCTTCTCTTCCCACCTGGCAGCCTCCTGGAAAGAATCCAGACACAGTCGCTGTGATCCCGGTGGTTTGGAATTCAACCCCACTGCTCCAAATCCATTTCCAGTTTGCTAAAGCTGCTTACCATTCAGATACCTGCCTAAAAACAGAATCCACGCCAGATGGTTCCGATGAAAAGATCTTAAGGGGACCACTTAGCTAGGTGTGGTCAGGGTTATGAGAACAAAGGGTGACAAGGCCAAAAGCAAGGGCCAGAACAGCAGGACAGGGGAACTTACAGGAGGTATTTACCCTGAGATCTCTACAGCCAGAGATGGTTGTCTCTGTTTCCCACCTGTCATCTCCAACCTAATGGGACGCCAGACAGCAAAGGACTTTGGGTGACACAGTCTGAAGGATCAGCCTCCTGGGACAGGGAGGAGGTGGAGAGTGCATGGGATGCCAGGTGGCAAATAGCCCACCGTTCCTACTGTACTAGATGATGGCAGTGCAAGAATAGAATAGAACTCAGGTGTTTCAGCTCCCAGGCCAGTACTCCCTCTGCTGTTTGGACCTCCAAGTATCCTTTTCTAAAACCTCATTTAACACATCTATTGGCACCTACTACTTAATGTAGTCAATATTTGTTCCCATGCCTTTAAAAATACACAGAGAAAACTAGGCATCAGATCTTTCCTCCTCAAAACTAGACACACACACACACACACACACACACACACACACGCGTCAAAAATTACCTATTTGAAGAAAAATAGCCCCAAGACTCTTGTGTTTCTACCTAATGAGTAATCTTCCAACTAGAAATCTAATTAATTTCTAAAACCTTGTTAATAACTCTGGACAAATTAAAACAAATACAAAGATCTGAGTGGATGTTTTAGAAACCTGGGATACACTTAGCAAGAAGGATAGAGAACTCTCCCAGGTCCTCTTCTGCATATTAATTTCAATCCTTTTTCGAGTTCCATCTTCCAGCCCCTGACTACATGTAAACACATTCATATTTCCTTGCATCAGTGGTGAAGACAGCACCTGGGGCACATTTGTAATTTCAATTGTTTCCTGAGCATTGAGGAAAGAACTGAACTAAAACCAGCTCCCAACCCATTTGTACAAGAGAAAGAGGGCCTGAGAACGTGGAAATCATATTTCTCCCTAGGACCTATCTGTTTTGGGGAACGTCGTCAGTTTTCTTTGTTCCTTGGAATTTGCCAGGCAAACCTTCCTCCCTCAATTTGCTGTCTTTTGCTTTTTTGTCCTTTTCCACTTCAAGTAAATAAACAATGGAGAGAGAGGAGCAAATATTCTGCCAGGGGAATTTGGTGCCATTAGAAAATAAGGCTGGGCATGGCGGCTCATACCTATAATCCCAGCACTTTGAGAGGCCAAAGTGGGTAGATCACCTGCGATCAGGAGTTCGAGACCAGCCTGGCCAACATGGAGAAACCCTGCCTCTACTCAAAATACAAAACTTAGCTGGGTATCATGGCACATGGCTGTAATCCCAGCTACTCAGGAGGCTGAGGCACAAGAATAGCTTGGACTCGGAGGTGGAGGTTGCAGTGAGCCAAGCTCGTGCCACTACACTCCAGCCTGGGTGGCAGAGTGAGAGTCTGTCCAAAACAAACAAAAAA
>NW_016107320.1:3089745-3111426 GCF_001604975.1 Cebus imitator | reverse complement strand
TCCCAGCTACTCAGGAGGCTGAGGCAGGAGAATTGCCTGAACCCAGGAGGCGGAGGTTGCGGTGAGCCAAGATCGCGCCATTGCACTCCAGCCTGGGTAACAAGAGTGAAACTCTGTTTCAAAAAAAAAATAAAAAATAAAAATAAATAACCAGGTCCACACATGACTGTGTCTTTCCACATTGTCAGGCTTTTATTGATGCTAACTCAGTCACAAAAGCCAGGAGCTACATGGAATTGCCAAGGAGGCAATGCTCCTTGTACCTTGCACTCTCTTGGTAGAGCTGCAGGCACACAGGCTCAAGCCACTCCTCCAGTCAATCAGTATGGCAAACCATACTTAATAGTATACTTAATCAATGCATGCGTGTTACAGATTAAACATTCCGCAATAAACAAAGTGACGCTGAACAGCAAGAGGAGAAAGAGATTGGAGAAAGGGTTAAGGAACCAGTCCAGGGGGCATGGCTCGGTCTTGCAAGGAAGAATGTTGGAGGTGGCAGAAGCAGATGCCAGCAGATGCCAAGTTCTTATCATGAGTGACTGCAAGACAGTGTCCGTTAAGACAGCCATTTCCAGCTGCTTCAGGCCTGATCTTTTAAAGTCACAGAGTCCTCTAATAAGAACTGATGGTGGAACTGTGCTTGTTCATGTCTTTTTCTGGTTGGATGCAGTCTTTATCTTTTATTGTTGTCGCTATTTATTAAACAAAACATCTTATCCTTGTTGGCAAAGTGCCCTGTGAAACATAAAATGGAGTCTTAGTCTAAGATGGAGTGAGTTATGTCAACGGTGCTCTATACAATAGGGGTTTTTTGTTTGTTTGTTTTGTTTTTTTTTTTTTTTAGTCTCCACCATTGGTGAAATTTAAATATGGAATGTTAAAACCTAGTTTCCTCACATTCTCTGGAAATGATTGCCACCCATTCCTCTCCATGGATTGGCCTTTTCCATAAGTGATTAGTCATGTGGCTATAAATAACTGAGTTTAAGAAACAACTTCAGTCGCACTAAATTCAGAGGTTCAATTATAATTGTTGTTGTTGTTGTTGTTACTTCAAAATACACCTAGGCTGCACAGCTTTATTTCACAGAAGATTCTAGCATGAAATCCATTATGCCCAGAAACAATCATTTGTTCTGCAGGACGGATATTTGGAAATAATCAGGGACTTTTGTACGAGGAGCGTTGTATGGCAGCTGGCAATTTAATACTCCTGTTATCAGTGAGTTCATCTTCCGTTTTCCTTGGCTCTAAACCCAACTACTGGTATTTAAATCTTCAGTTTTTCTTCTCTCCCACTCTGAGTCAAGTTGCCCCCATAATCCTTTCCACATATGTAATTTTTGTTGTTTGTAAGCCATTCTCATTTTTATGCCAAGACGTGGAATCGTTTTTCTTCTATTTTTTTTAATGTAGGCATCATAAAGCCTCATAACTAAATAGTTATATCCTTGCCAGAAGCCAGATAAATGTTTTAGGGACTATTTATTTACCATAACATATGGCTCAGATCTAAAAGGACTGGGTTCTGGGGAGCTGTAGTTACCACTTTATATAACACTTCATGGTTTCCAAGAGCTTCGGGCTGGAAAAACTCTTTTGAGATGTACGCATGTACACAAAATAAGTATAACGATTTTGAAAAAAGAAGACACATGTTACTTTAGTGAATTCTAAATTTGCTCCTAAAATACACACAGTCGGTAAATGAGGCAGCCCTTTTCTGCTCTGCTGAATATCTGAAAATCTTTGGCGATCTAAAGATAAGTTTACCAAATCTGACTAAAAGTAGTAGATTTGTAACATAAAACCAACTCGTCATTTTTAAGAAAGGGTAATATGAGTGGAATTTATTCATTGGAAATCAAAGTTTAACCCAGCTGATGTCATTGTTGGAAAAAAAAATTTTAAGGCAAGAATAAAATGGTTGGAGCAAGTACCATAGGGTGATTGTCTTGACAAATTACTCTTTCCTTCTTTTTCTTTTTTTCCAATTCTAATTAATGCAGGCAATGGGGCAACTCCCTGTAAAAGATGTCCTAGGAGGAGAAATTGGTCAGGAGGTAGCCCAATAGATTATGGGATTCCAGAAAAAGAGCCCAAATTAACTCAAAAGTGATATTTTGGTTTAAGGGACTCTGGGGTTGGGCCAAAATATCTGTGACCAATTTGGATCCTTACCAGATCCAGGATACTTATTCTTGTATGATCTGGATCTTTTCTCCCAGAATGTGCCTGCATCCATGCCAAGCTTATGGAACTGGGAAGAAGAAAAGTCAAGTTGACTCGAGATTTTTCTGCATGTCAACAGGCTGATTCGGTACTGGATTCTCCCAGTTGGGATTTGAACATAGACATTGATCACATATTCTAAATGTGAAATTCAAACATTTTCAGCTCGTATACCAGAGGTGATTACAGCTATTCCCTCAAAAAAAACTGCCCTAGACGCCAGATATGCTTAGATTATTAAGATTTTTGTGCACTGTAATGAACTCAAAGGTTACTCTGCAGACTCCTGCTTTACTGTCTTATCAGGGCGAAGCAAACATGGAGACAGCTTGGGGGAATTGAATGTGAGGTCTGAGGAGGAAAGACAAGGCAGGAAATGAGAACACAAGATTCAGAGACAAACTACCTGCTCCATTAGGTTGGTGCAAAACTCATGTGGTTTTTACCATTACTTTTTAATTAATTTTAATGGCAAAAACAGCAATAGCTTTTGCACCAATTTAATATCATATGCATGGATCCAGCCCTGATGACCTTCCACAATGCTGAAAGGGTAATCATGCCTTCACCCCTTTACTAGGATTACACAGACATTGTATGTCTATTCTTTTTTCAAAGATTTGCAGGAATGAGGAAGCTGTAACAATTTCCTCTTTTCTAGGTTGTGTAGAGTTCAATTTCAGAACTTACAGCAGATCCCTTAAAAAGTCAGAAAGACTTTAACAACTGAGCCTTTTATTTAAATCTTTTATTTACTGAGCCATTCCCACCACCATGATGACAAAAGCAAGTTCTGGTCCTCCCAAAAAAGAAATGGATTTTCTTTTTCCTACCCCTCAGCTTTGTTGGTTTTATTTATTTGAGTAGGCAAACCCTAACATGGCACTCAAAGACAAAACTATCCAACAGGTATACTCAGGACTGGACACAGTGGCTCACACCTCTAATCTCAACACTTTGAAAGGCCAAGGCCATAATCCCAGCATTTTGGTAGGCTAAGAATTGCTTGAGGCCAGGCGTTGAAAACCAGCCTGGGGCAACACTGAGAGACTCTGTCTTTAAAAAAAATAAAATAAAAAAATTAGGCAGGCATGGTGGCACTCATCTGTAGTCCTAACTACTCAGGAGGCTGAGGTGAGAGGATCACTGGATGCCGAACGATCAAAGCTGCAGGGAGCTGGGGTGGTGGTACTGTACTCCAGCTTGGGCAACAGAGAAGGAGAGAGAGAGCCCATCTCAAAAAAAAAAAAAAAAAAAAAAAAACCCCAAAAAAAAAAAAAAAAAAAAAAAAAAAAAAACCCTTAGATATCAATCCTCCATTTCTCCATGCTTTCTACTCCGTGCCATTCTCCCCTCCTTTCCCCCTGAAAGCACCCACCACTGTGGTCACCAAACTCACCAATTTCCACTTGATCCTTCCTGTGTTTGTGCACAAATAGGCAAATACAAGTATATTCTTCTTTCTTACACAGAAATTACCATACCTAAGATGCGAGAGCACTTTGCTTTTCTCGCTTAGCAGTATGTCAATGGGAATTTTCTTAAAGAGAGGAAGCGGCTTGATCTCTCCCCTGAGTCAGAGAATTGACAAGGTTTTATCACCTTTTACCCAGGTGTTAAAACATCATTTGCACTGCTGGGAGAGCATTAATTCATGAAAATTGTAATGATCCGTTACTGGTATTGCTCCTTGTTTCAAGTCTTAGGACAACTCGTTTGATTTCCATTGGGAGATCCAGACTCTTTTGCTTCCCAGAAGGATATTCTGAGGCTTGCTCTAAAATGCAGTTAACATTGGCAGCAGAGCCCTGAGTTAATGATAAAATTCACCCTCAGGCCCTTACTAGTCCCTGGAGTGACACTGCTAGTCTTTGCACTTGCAACTCTACAGTCTTTGACAAGCTCTGTATTCATCCCTTGCGGCAAACCCAACCTGGTGACTATGGCCGGTTCTCCAAGGAAAATGCTTCAGGATGATCTTCCAGAGACAGTGTTTAAGGAAGAATGAGGTTGTGCTACTCTGTGCCCTGGCTTTTCTGTGGCTCCAGTGTGGTCATTTCTTTCCATGACTTTAGAGAGCTGCAATGTAAGCAACAAGGACTCCACTTATTGAAACTGTTCATGGAACTTGGAGTCAGCTCTTGAACAATAGAAGTCTGATGCTATTAGTCTTGGCTGAGTATAACATGAGTCATGTGCTGTTTCAAGTACCCAACTGAACATGGGTAGAAAGAAGGAGCTCTCTGGGTGACAGCCAGAACAATTCCATGTGGAGATAGGGCTGGAGGAGGGAGGTGGGATAGGTGCTGAGCTCCTAGCACAGTAAGCAGACAAGGGTGCAGACCAGCGAGCCTTCCCAGCCAGTACCGGCTATGCCCTGCAGCCGGGGTTGGCAGCTGCCTCCCAGTTATGAGTCACACATTTGATCTCAGCCTTCATCCTGCAGACAGGCCTCGCTGGAGCCAGCTGCTGGGCCCTGGGTTGTTACCCAACAGCCCCCTTTGTTTCATCTCTGAAAAGGCAACAGTCCGTTGGAGAAATAATCAAAATGAAGAAAAGAAAACTAAGGACAATGTTAAATGGTGGTGACAGCCATTTATTCTTTTGGTAGGATAACCATTCCATTTTTTTTTTTTTTTTTAAAGAGATAGAGTCTTGCTCCATTGCCCAGCGTGCAGTGGTATGATTATAGTTCGCTGCAGCGTCAACTTCCTTGGCTCAAGTGATCCTCCCACTTCAGCCTCCTGAGTAGCTGGGGTTACAGGTTTACACCACCATACTGGACTAATTTTTAAATTTTTTGTCGAGTTGGGGGTCTCCCTACGTTGCCCAGGCTGGTCTCAAATTCCTGGTTTCAAGCCATCTTCCCACCTCCAACTCCCAAAGTGCTGGAACTGGAAGTATGGGCCACCACATCCAGCCAAAGATAATTATGTCTAAACAACACCCATCACAAGTGCTCCCATAAAAGGGCTTTTCACTGGGGTGCAGGCCTCTGGTAGCAGTCTGATGGGGAATTGGAATCAGGCCTTCAGTAGGACCAGTGAAGTCTGGAGTGTTTCCTTTGTGGTAACTCTCAGATTATCTTGAAGGGAAAGAAAGAATGCGGGAGACAGACACTGAATATTCCTGCAGTGATGTTAAGGGCATAAAACAAGCCCTAAGGATAGCCACAGCTTGGCTTTGTGTGGATTCTGTGTTTCTGTAAATGGACACCGCTCAGGTTCATAAACAGAAACTCACATTACATCCGGGTCCTCTGTCTCATTTTCATTCACAGATTCTTGTGGTCTGAGCACTGAGAAGGGAATTCATTAATACCACCGACCTGTCATTCAAAGACTCCCTGGGTTGCTTGAACAGAAGTTTTTAGTTTGGTGTCTGATGACAATGTTGGAAAACTATGAATGACAGAATAAGAGTGTCTTTGTTTACCTGACTTCTCTGCTCCAAAAAGATTTAAAGTCTTGTTATTTGAAATATTATTTTACCTTCTTAAAGCATTCCTCTGATACATGGAGAAATCTAGACAGATGATAATCTCTATTTTAAGAGAAAATAAAGATGTGGAAAAATGAATTGATAGGTGAAGTGTGAATTCCGGACTAGAGTCTAGGCTGTATGCCTTCCATTCTCCGCTAAGCACACTGTACTACCATGTGTAAACCCCCGTGTTTACTGGGTACCCATCAGCATCTTGCTTGTCCTTCAATTTTCTTTCCAACATAGTTATCTTTGGCTGAATGTGGTGGCCCATACTTCCAAGATGGAGTCTCACTCTGTCACCCAGGCTGGAATGCAATGGCATGCTCTTGGCTCACTGCAACAACCTCCACCTCCCGGCTTCAAGTGATTCTCCTGCTTCAGCTTCTCAAGTAGCTGGAATTATAGGCGCCCACCACCACGACCGGTTAATTTTTGTAACTTTAATAGAGATGGGGTTTTGCCATGTTGGCCAGGCTGGTCTTGGACTCCTAACCTCAGGTGATCCACCAGCCTCACCCTCCCAAAGTGCTGAGACTACAGGCATGACCCACCATACCCAGCCAATCCTTCAATGTTTGACTCAAGCCACACCTAATTCAGGAACACAGAGTAGAAGGATGATTACCAGAGTCTGGGAAAAGTAGCAGGGGGCTTAGTGAGGGAAGGTGAAGATAGTTAACAGGTACAAAAAAGTAGAAAGAATAAAATCTACTATTTGATAGTACAATAGGTGACTAGAGTCAATAATAACTTAATTGTACATTTTAAAATAACTTAGGGAGTGTCACTGGATTGTTTGTAACTCTAAAGATAAA
This sequence comes from Cebus imitator, assembly GCF_001604975.1. Taxonomy (NCBI): domain Eukaryota; kingdom Metazoa; phylum Chordata; class Mammalia; order Primates; family Cebidae; genus Cebus; species Cebus imitator. The sequence continues at coordinate 3,104,890 of NW_016107320.1, read as the reverse complement.
TGCTTGAGGGGATGGATACCTCATTTTCTATGATGCGCTCATTTCACATTGCACATAATATTTATCTCATGTACCCCATAAATATATACACTTACCATGTAGTCCCCAAAATTAAAAATAATAAAAAAGAATAATAAAAAAGTCCTCCCCTGCTTATGAAGGCTGGTGTCCCTTTCTCCTCTGCAATCCCTCACTGCTGCATCCCTCTGAACCTGGGAGGCAGGCAGTTTTTTAAAAATCTTAACATAAGTATATTCTTTCTCACTGAGTAGACTGTGGGGCCATTGAGAGCAGTGACAATGTCCTACACCACTTGCTTCCTCATTCCCTTGACCCCTGCATTGTATGCAGTAGGTGCTCAATAAATGTGTTGAGGATATTTATGATGACGCATGGTTTTTAGTTAGTGACTGTGTCAACCACTTAAGAACAATGGTGTTCCGCAAATGACACAGAGCTTTATGGGTGGCAAAACACTTTCATGTTCCTTATCTCCCAACAACCCTCTAAAGCCATCCAGCACCCCCACCTGCAGAGCATGACAGGGACCTCTGAGAGACAAAGCAACTTGCCAGAGAATCCTTATGACGGGCCAGTAACAGGACTCAGATTGGAATAAAGGTCTTCTGTATTCAAACCCAATGTTCTCTCCACCCCAGCACAGCCTCGCCTCTGTTTCCGATGATTGGTGCCCTGGCCATCACACCAGGATCCACACAGCCTCTGTCTTTTACACTAAAGCTGGTATTTACTTTTCCTATATTGAGCAGCTTCCACTGCAAGAGTGACTACATAGTGAGTACTCTATTGGTAACATCAAAACTTAGATGCATGGAGACATTTTCTATTTTCTTGGGCATGTCATGCAAACACTGTCTACCCCTCTGCAATGTGTAGCAATGAGGTGCACACAAACTTTGTTAAAGCCATTTTCAGTTGCAAAACCCTACAGGTACTCCCAGGGTGATAAAGCCCCTCCAGTACCCTTGAGGGAGAATATTCTCTCTTGGATTATCTGTTCCATCCAAGCTTGGGCTCTGCCAAGCTGCCCCACTGCTCAGAGGCCTGTGGGATTAGTCATGTGGGCATGTGGGGGATGTCCAAGGTGCTTGCCCAGTTCAGCCCCGACCAGGCCTTGCTGCAGGCTCTGCTCCTGCCCACCTGCCGCACCTGCAATTCCTCATGCAGCAAACCTGCAGGCAAGTGGCTGTGTCCCACAGTCACCTTTTCAAGTGACCCCCACCCCAAGCTTGTCAGTTTGGTGTCCAATTTCTAGCAGGACAAAAGGTGCAGTGCCATTCCCCTGCCAGACTGCTACAAAACATCACATTACGTTTTCTACACCAAACTACCAGGACAGAAAGGGAGCAAGAGCCCTCAAACCTCCCAAGCTGCTTATTTTCCCCTCTGTATTGTAAGATTTTTCTCCTTAAAACTGAGGCTGGGCTAAGTGTGGTGGCTCATGCCTGTCATTCCAACATTTTAGGAGGCCGAGGTGGGCAGATCACCCAAGGTCAGGAGTTCGAGACGAGCCTGGCCAATATGATGAAATCCCATTTCTACTAAAAATACAAAAATTAGCCAGGCACAGTGGTGCGTGCCTGTATTCCCAGCTACTCAGGAGGCTGAGGCAGGAGAATCACTTGAACCCAGGAAGTGGAGATTGCAGTGAGCCAAGATTGTGCCACTGTACTCTAGCCTGGGCAACAGAGTAAGACTCTGTCTCAAAAAAACCCCAGAAAACTGAGGCTGAGTATTAATGAAACCCCAGCCTGGTGAGCCACCTCAGGTTTATGCTGAGACTGTTCCTACCAGGAACTGCACCTCTTACATGGGGCTCAGGTTAGCAAGATTTGGTGCTGCAAGGCATTGATATGGTAAGGCTTTGTGTCCCCATCCAAATCTCATCTTGACTTGTCATCCCCAGGTGTTGGAGTGACCTGGTGGAAGGAGATCAGTCCATGGGGACGGTTCACTGTTCTCATGATAGTGAGTGAATTCTAATGAGATCTGATGGTTTTATAAGCACCTGGCATTCCCCGGCTTGTACTTCTCTCTCCTGCCACCATGTGAAGAAGGTCCTTGTTTCCCCTTCCCCTTCCACCATGATTGTAAGTTTCCTGAGGCACCCCAAGTCATGTGGAACCGTGAGTCACTTAAACCTCTTTCCATTATAAATTACCCAGTTTCGGGACGTATCTTTATAGCAATGTGAAAATGAACTAACACAGGCATGTTAGACACATAAAGATAACTTAAAAATTTGTCAGTGATTCTTAAGGAATATTGACACAATTCCATGAGCAAAATATTCCATGTATGTAGGGTTAAACACGCTCTAGGTTTTCCCAAATTTGGATCAGCTTTAAAAGACACACTTTTGTTTCTTGGCCATGGATCATGGATGCCTTCTTTTTGACATTTTCCTAATGTTATGTTTTTATAGCAGGAATTCGGTTTTCCAAAATAATTCCTCAGCCTTTCTGAGAAATTTTGGAACATATTCAAGTGTCCCTGACAGCTACAGTTGGCAGGGTCCAGACCTTGGCCTAGTTTCTATCCTATTTCTGGTCGGAGGGGTCTGTCGAAGTGAACTAAACCCAGGGCTGATTATTTCATCAGCCCCAATAAAGGCATGTCTGAGTTCTGCCAGGAAGAATCTGGTTTCAGAAGCAACTTTCCTTTTAAAGTGCCAGGGTAATCACTTCTGCCCAGACTCATGAAGCTTGCATTGCAGGAAGTAAAAATATGATAGCACAGTATCTTGGCAGAGAAGCTTTTCCCTGTCTCCTCAGCCTCCAAACAAATAGCTCTCTGGGGGAGTGATGTCTACATCAAAAGCTACTTGTCGCTCAGTGGGCCTCCCAGATGGAGAACTGTTTATTTTGGCTGTGACTGACAGTATTTTCTGTGTCCGGAGCTGGGGGCTGCCTGCAATGGACTCTTTCTGGCAGCAACAGGGCAGATTTGTGGTTGTTATGTCTTTTCCCTGGCTCCCATTAACCAGAAAGATTGGAGGAAGTTAAGACAAGAAATATAATTTGTCTCTCCAAGGGCCACTGACAAGAACTAAAAGACTCCGAAAATGGGCTGAGGCTACTGGGTATGGCAAAAGGCCATAGAACCTCTTCTTAGGCCTCTGGCTAAGTTGGTAATACCTAGTTCTTGGTAAAATCTGGGATCTTGAGGCCAGCTAAAATTTGATATTTAAAATAGCACATAAGAGGTAGAAATATGTCAGTCTTACTGTTTGACTTGTTCTCACATTCATAGTCCTCCTCAGGAAATTTGTCTGCATTCAAAAGTTAATGAAACATGAAAAGCCATGTCCCCAACCATAAACAATGTCCTCAGTCATTGCTTTTTTGATTGATAGAAATGTGTAACCTTGTGCAGCTATTAAGAGCTATGATAATCTCAAAAAGTTTTCCCACCACACTTGTTACATCCAGGTAAGACCCTCACTCTCAGTTTTTGTACCACCTGTCCAGCCCCCTTAGTAAGGAACAGGATAGCCTATTGGTCCATTCATCAGTTGATGGACATCTGAGTTGTCCACTCTTTGGCTTTCATGAATAAAACTGCTTTGAACATTCAGGTACAAGTGTTTGTATGAACATCTATTTTCAGCCAGGCACAGTGGCTTATGCCTGTAATAAAAGATAATTTGAAGTCTACAAGACAGACAAGATTGGGAGGGACTTTTAATTTTTAACAGCTATTTTGAGGTATAATTGATTTCCATAATAAACTGCATATGTGAAATAAACTTGATAAATAAAAAATTTATGTTTCAGCATACATATACACCCATAAAATCTTTGCCATAACCAAGATGCTAAACATTTTCTCCTACCCCTTCTCCTCCTCCTTCTCCTTCCTCTTCTTCTTTTTCTTCTTCTTCTCATCCAGACTGGAGTGCAGTGGTGCCATCGAGATCTTGGCTCACTGCAACCTCCACCTCTCCACCTCCCTACCTCCTCACCTCCCAGATTCAAGCAATTCTCCTGCCTCAGCCTCCCAGGTAGCTGAGAATACAGGTGCCCGCCACAACGCCTGGCTAATTTTCATAAATGATGGACATTTATGGAATTTTCATCACCCACAAAGGTTTCCTGTGGTTCTCTATAACTCCTCCCTCCTGCCTTGCTGACCACCCATCCCCAGGAAGCCACTGATGTTTCCTTTCCCTACACATTAATTTGTATTTCTCCAGAATTTGATATAATTCGAATCATAGAATATATATCCTTCTTGTCTGACTTCTTTATCTGGCATTAAACATTTTAAGACTGACTTATGTTGTTATGTATATCAGGAGTTTATTCCTTTTTATTGTTGAATGATATTCCTCTGTATGGATATACCACAGTTTGTTGTATTCATCATTTTTTGGAGGATATTTGAATCCTGTCAGTTTGGGGCTACTATAAATAAAACTACTAGGGACACTTGCATACAAGTCTCTGTATAGGCATGCCTTGTTTTATTGCATTCTGCTTTATTGCTCCTCACATATATTGTAATTTTTACAAACTGAAGGTTCATGGCATCCTTGCATTGGGCACATCTGTTGATGCCATTTTTCCAACAGCACGTGCTGACCTCATGTCTCGGTGTCACATTTTGGTAGTTCTTGCAATATGTCAAACTTTTTCATTATTATTATGTCTGCATTGAGGTCAAAATTAAAATGTAGAGACAAATCTCTAAGTTTAAAGTTTTATTGGCGAAGAAAAAAATGCAATTTGGGACATACACGGAGACTAGGTGTTTTCCAGGATGTTCAAAGAACAAAGAGAAGGTTATAAGTTTTATAAAAAAGAACAAATGTTACATATTGCTTTTTGACAAAGTTTATTGGTGCTGGTAAGTGGGGAGATTGCAAGCTATGACTTGTGAGCAATAGTAATCGGCAAAATTAGGCCTAGAGTTGCAGCACATAATCTCCAAAGGTATAGATAAAACTGATTTCCAGTTATAACAAGCAGTTACAGCAGTCAAGCTTGCAGAGAATTACATTCTTGGAGCAATCTTTTGTACCTTGAGTGCCATTTCCCACCTGGCTTCTGGGTGCTGTTTTAGGTGGATGTGACAAGAATGACCCAATTCTTATGATCAACTTTCATATCTGTTACAGTGATCTGTAATCAGTGTGATCTTGGATGCTTTGGATTGTAATTGTTTTCAGCACAACAAACCATGCTCACATTATATTATTAATGGATAAATGTGTTGTGTGTTCTGACAGCTCCACTGACCAGCTGTTCCCCTGTCTCTCTCCCTCTCTTTGGGCCTCCTTATTCCCAAAGATGCAACAATATTAAAATTAGGCCAATTAATAATCCTACAATGACCGCCAAGTGTTCAAGTGAAAGGAAGAGTCACATGCCTCTCATGTTAAATTAAAAGCTAGAAATGATGAAGCTTAGTTTCATAATAAGAACTTTCAAGCCTTATTATTTAAGAAATACATTTAATAAGGCTATTGCTGCCAAGGCCCAAACTAGGCCTCTTACTCCAAACATCCAAGCTGTGAATGCAAAGAAAAAGTTTCTGAAGAAAATTAAAAGTGCTACTTCTCTGAACGCAAAAATGATAAGAAGTGAAACAATCTTATTGCTGAGATGGAGAAAGTTTAGTGGTCTGAATAGAAGATCAAACCAGCCACAACATTTCCTTAAGCCAAAGCCTAATTCAAAGCAAAGCCCTGCCTCTCTTCAGTTTTATAATGGCTGAAACAGATGAGCAATCTGCAGAAGAAAGTTGAAAGCAGAGGTTGGTTCATCAGGCTTAAGGAAATAAAACATCTCCATTACATACAAGTCCAAAATGAAAGCATCAAAGGCTGATTCAGAAACTACAGCGAGTTATCCAGAAGATCTAGCTAAGATCATCGATGAAGGTTGCGACACTAACAACGGAATTTTAATGTAGATGAAACAGCCTTCTGTTGGAAGAAGACGATGTCTAGGACTTTTATGGCTAGAGAGAAGCAGCCAATGCCTGGCTTTAAAGCTTCAAAGGACAGACTGGCTCTCTTGTTAGGGGCTAAGGCAGCAAGTTGAAACCAATGCTTATTTACCATTTCAAAATCCTAGGACCCTGAAGAATTATGCTAAATCTTCTCTGCCTGTGCTTTATAAATGGAACAGCAAAGCCTGGTAACAACGCATCTGTTTACAGCATGGTATATTGAATATTTTAAGCTCAGTGTTGATATCTACTGCTCAGAAAAATATTCCTTTCAAGATACTACTGTTCATTTACAATGCATCTGGTTACCCATGAGCTCTGATGGAGATGTGCAAGGAGATAAATGTTGTTTTCATGCCTTCTAACCCAGTATCCATCTATAGCCCACAGATCAAGGAGTAATTTTGGCTTTCAAGTCTTATTATTTAAGAAATACATTTCATGGCCGGGGGCAGTGGCTCATACCCGTAATCCCAGCACTTTGGGAGGCTGAGGCAGGTGGATCACAAGGTCAGGAATTCGAGACCAGCCTGGCCAACATGCTGAAACTCCGTCTCTACTAAAAATACAAAAAAACTTAACTGGGCGTGGTGGCAGGCACCTGTAGTCCCAGCTCCTCCTCAGGAGGCTGAGGCAGGAGAATCGCTTGAACCCAGGAAGTGGAGGTTGCAGTGAGCTGAGATCATGCCACTGCACTCCAGCCTGGGAGACAGAGGGAGACTCTGTATATAAAAAGAGATACATTTCATAAGGCCTTAACTGCCACGGATAGTGATTCCTCTGATGGATCTAGACAAAGTCAGTTGAAAACCTTATGAAAAGGATTTACCATTCTAGATGCCATTAAAAACATTCTTATTCATGGGACCAGGTCAAAATATCAACATTAACAAGGGTTCGGAAGAAGCTGATTCTAATTCTCATGGGTGACTTTGAGGGGCTTACGTCTTCAGTGGGGAAGTAGCCGCAGAAGTGGTGAAAACAGTAAGAGAACCAGAATTAGAAGTGAGCTTGAAGATGTGACTGAATTGCTACAATCTCAAGATAAAACTTCAACCGATGAAAAGTTGCTCCTTATGGATGAGCAAAGAAAGTGTTTTCTTGAGAAAATACTGCTAGTGAAGACGCTGTGAACATTGTTGAAATGAGAGCAAAAGATTTCAAATATTACGTAAACTTAGTAGATAAAGCAGTGGCAGGATTTCAGAGAGTTGACTACAATTTTGAAAGTGCTCCTGTGGATAAAATGCTATGAAACATTCTGGCATGCTACAGAGAAATCTTTCATGAAAAGAAGAGTGAATCAGTGGTGCAAACTTCATCGTTGTCTTATTTGAAGAAATGGCCACAGCCATGGTCACTTTCAGCACCCACCATCTTGATCAGGCAACAGTTGCCGACATCAAGGCAGGACGCTCCACCAGAAGAAAATTACAACTCCCTGAAGACTTAGATAATTGTCACCATTTTTTTTTAGCAATAAACTGTTTTAAAATTAGGGTATGTACATTTTTTAGACATAGTGCTATTATACACTTGAGAGAGTACAGTATAGTGTGAACATAACTTTTATATGCACTGGGAAACCAAAAAAATCTTATGACTTGCTTTATTGAGGTATTTGCTTTATGGAAGTGGTCTGGAATTAAACCCACAATATCTCTGTGGTATGTCTGTGTAGACATGCTTTCTTTACTCTTGGGTAAATACATCGGAGTAGAATAATTGGGTCATAAAGTAGGTGTTAGCTTTTCAGAACCTGCGAAATGGTTTTCCAAAGTGGTTATGCCCTTATGCATACTTAACCTGCTGCCTATGAGAGTTTCAGTTCTTCTGTGTGACTTGGCATGGCCAGTCTTTATCATTTTAATTTTATACATTTGTGTATGTTCTTTGTGTGGGATTGGGGGAAGGATTTTTTGTGATTCCTTTGGGAAACAGTCACTGAGTGCTATGATCATTTTAAATATTTTGTTTATATCATAAATTGTTTTTCATAAAATTCTGCTTTCTGTTTACCTTCTTATCAAAGATTTCATCTTATTGGCCTTTGCATCTAAAATCCTCTTCACGTCCCCTCCAAATTCTTGTGCTGCAAGGCCCCATGCACCATCCTTCAGTTGGCTTAGTGTGTGGAGAAGAAGGGTTTTGGAGGGTTTCTTGATGTTACTGTTAGCCTCCACTATGACCCCCTGCTCTTCCTCAAATCCTTTCAGGGATAAAGATTTCAAAGCACAAGGTAGGATGGGGTTTATGAGGTAAAGACCGAGGAAACACAGGCTGTGGTGGGATCATCCAAGGCTAATTTCCAGACCATGATCTTGTTTTTTGCCCGAGAGTAGGATTTAATTGGAGTTCCTAAAAAGCCTGATTAAAACTGCAGCTTTTATTTTTCTGTCTCTTGAGCATCACTTCACTATTTGTAATCACATATGAATATGCTTTTCTCATAATTGGTTCATCTGTAATTTTTTTTAAAAAAAATTCAGCCCAGGGGTTACATTACAAGGTAATCTTTCATGTCATTTCCAGTTTTATGGTTCTCCCAAGGCTATTTTCCTTCAAAAAAAAAAAAAATCAATGACTACTGCATCTGTCTCTTAGCAATGGAAGTTTCAGCCCTTTCACAGATGTTAAAGAACTCTATCATAGCTGTGGCCCCATCATCTTACCTGAGCACTGAGCTTGGGGATCCAGGAATTTATTGTTCCTGTCAAGTTTTAGCCCATTAGCATTCTTCACATGGGCAGTTTGGCAGAATGTGGAGGTTTATCTGCTTGGACAACTGGCTCAGCCCAATCTCCAAGGTAAATGGATGGGATGACTCTTTTTAAATCTCAGTCAGACCCAGCCAAGGACCTGTATCAAGGCTGATCCCTTCCCAGTCTGGGGGCTCACACCTGGGTCTAGGTGAGGGAGTCTGGGCAAGGGCAAAGAAAGGGAGGAAAGCCAAATGAGCTCTCCACTCCCAGCAGAGAACTGTGGGTGAGTCACTTAGCTCTGTTCTAGGGCACAGGGCAGGACTCTGGGACAAGGCTTCATCCAGCAAGTCAAGCACATTTTCCTCTTCAAACAAATTGAAGCTTTCTGCTACTCTGTGATGGATTCACTCTGTCTGGACTCCTTGGGAGCAAGTGACAGGAAGCTCTTGCCTGCACCGGTAGCCTCCATAAGAAAGGGAACATCCGATCAGAGGTGGGCAATGGGAGGCAGTGTCTTACCCCTGGCACGTGGAATAGCTCTTGTTTTGGTGGTCATACGGTGGCATCTGAGTTGACTTTTTCTGTGCTTTGTAGATCTGAGGGCCTTGACTTTGGTGAATATAGGAAGATACAGGATGAACTATTAATGACTGGAAGCAGCTGTTCTTTTAACTTACTATTAAAGTTATTTGTTTATTTATTTATTTTTAGAATGGGGGTCTCTCTCTATCACTCAGGCTGGAATGTAGTGGTACAATCATGGCTCATTTAAGCCTCAGATCTCTGTGCTCAAGTGATCCTCCCACCTCAACCTCCTGAGTAAGAGAGACTATAGGCACATGCTACTATACCTAGCTAAATTTTTTTTAAAAATTTTGTAGGGATAGGGTCTCACTATGTTGCCTGGGCTGGTCTTGAACTTCTGGCTCAAGTGATCCTATGACCAAATATATGAATAAGATCTTCAATAGCCACTATTAGCAATTGAGATAACTGAAGAGTCTCTGTCATGTTCCTCTTCTTACCACCATTCTTCTGAAATAGCTATCAGGTTTTCTTAGTCCATTTAGTGTTGCTATGAAGGAAGGCCTGGGTAATTTACAGAGAAAAATCGTCTATTTGGCTCACAATGCTGGTGTCTGAAAAAGTCCAAGGTTAGGCATCTGCATCAGTGAAAGTCTCAGGCTGCTTCCACTCTTGGGGGAAGTTGGAGGGGAGCCAGCGGGTGCAGAAATCACATAGAGAGAGAAGCAAGAGAGAGAGGAAATGCTAGACTATTTTTAACAACCAGCTCCTGCAGGAACTAATAGAGAACTCACTCACCCCCTACAGGGAGGTTTTAATCTATTCATGAAGGATCTGCCCCCAACTCAGCACTTCCCGTCAGACCACACGTCCAACATTGGAGATAAAATTTCAACTTGAAGTTTGGACAAACATTCAAACTATAGCAAGTCTTCGTATTTAGCTAATACTTTGCTTCCAGAGGCTAAGCCTTTCTCAAAACGGCCAAACAGCTTACTTTAGGAGAGGTTTTCTTGAATGCTAGCGTTGAGTTTTCCCCTGACAATGAGCCCTCTGCTGTAGACAGTGGTCCTTTCTTCTTTCCTCTTCTCACACTTTCTTTCTCTCTCACCCTCTTTGGCCTTCTCTTGATTCCACCTGCTTTTCATTTTAACCCATTATTCCATGAGTGGGGAGACATTTCTCCATGTTAGAATCCGTCACTGAGAGCTCCCCTAGTTCAGCGGAATTATCTAGCTGAGCCAGCCGCCCTGTCTGGGTGGCCAGCCCTCAAAGCAGCTGTGCGTTTTCTGAGTCTGCTCATCTTCCTACGTAAAGCTTCGAACAGGAAATCCTAACCTAACAGTGAAAGTCTGGAGAGGAATTTATTTCCTATAGCTGATCGTTCCTGGCCACTTCTCAGGTCACTCTCAGTCTCACTTTAGCAAACTGAACTGTAGTGATTTTTTTTTTTTTCTGTAATGCCACCACCACTTCAATGTTTGTATTCCCTCTGTGTCCTTCTGGGAGATGGCAGGAGCTATCATTAACTACATTTCAAATCAGAAAAAAACCGGAGGACATCAAAGTCCCCACATCATCTGATTTATACAACTCAGAGGCTAAGGAAAGGCCTAAATCTTAAGTGTTCTATTCAAAGCATAATCTTTTTCTTTCTTTCTTTTTTTTTTTTTTTTTTTTTGACAGAGTTTGTTGTTGTTGCCCATGCTGGAGTGCAATGGCGTGATCTCAGCTCACCGTAACCTCTGCCTCCTGGGTTCAAGAGATTCCTGCCTCAGCCACCCGAGTAGCTGGGATCACAGGCGTGGGCCACCATGCCTGGCTAATTTTGTAGAGCAGAGGTTTCGCCATGTCTTGCCCCTGGCATATGGAAGGCAATATTGATTCAGGAACATGAGAAATGGGAGCTCTGCACTGGAAACACTTGCCAGAGATCTCTCTCTCCAATATTTGCAGTCACATTTTCTCAGCAGAATGGGTTCGAACTCCTGACCTCAGGTGATCCACCTGCCTTGGCCTCCCAAAGTGCTGGTATTACAGGTGTGAGCCACTGCTCCTGGCTAAAGCATTGTCTTAAATCAGTAGACTTGACTGTCTTCTTCGAACCAATCTAACCTTTTCCATTGCCCATAAGCAGGCTCTTTTTTCTTATCTATACCAGGATTTTCAGCATCAACTCAGGAACATGCAGGAGTTCCCCATCGCCAGTTTTTGCTTTCCTGGTGTTCTTCCAAGCCTGGCTGAAGGCAGAGGCTCCCTTGGCAGCCTGTTTTCACTATGCAGGAATCTGGAACCAAGAAAATGTCCTGTCACTCTACAGAGGACACAAACAGTGGAATCCCCATAGCCTTGCTCTGGTGACCCAAGCTTCTTGGTCTGTGGTCACCTCTGAGCAAGCTTTGTCTTGCTGCTTTGCAGAAGTCTTTGAGAAGGTGTGACTTGTTCAGTTCCTAGGAAAACCGCCTACCCTTAAAAAGTGGGTATGAGCACTGGGGGCAGTTGGAGGAGGGGATAGGGGAGGGACAGCGGGGGGTGGGGAGGGATAACATGGGGAGAAATGCCGGATATAGTTAAAGAGGGAATAGAGGCAGCAAACCACCTGGTTATGTATGCACCTATGCAAGAACCCTGCATGACCTGCCGGTGTACCCCAGAACTTAAAGCAAATTAAAAATAAAAATAAAAGAAAGTGGGTTGAGAAGAAAAGCAGCAAGCTGCGAGTGGTCACGAACTGGTGTCCCGAGTGCCCCTGCAGCCCAGGGCGGAGGTGACTGCTATAGTCAGCCACATGGAATGCCTCCAGGTAACCCTCCCTCCCTGTCAAGGTTGATGAGTCAGAGGATAGGAGAGAAGCCGTGAGCAAAACTGCACACCAGAGGCAAAGAAAGGGAGGAAAGCCAAATGGGCTCTCCACTCCCAGCAGAGAATGGAGTGAGTTACACAGCTCTGCTCTAGGGCACAGGGCAGGACTCTGGGCACAAGGCTCTATCCAGCAAGTCCAGCACATTCTCCTCTTCAAACAAATGGAAATTTTCTGCTGCTCCATGATGGGTTCAAGCTTTCTGGACTCCCTGGGAGCAAGCGAGAGGAAGCCCTTACCTGCCCCGGCAGCCCCCAAAAGGAAGGGAGCATCCTATCAGAGGTGGACAATGGGAAGCAGTGTCTTGCTCCTGGCACATGGGATGCAATCTACAAATACTGATTCAGGGACCTGAGAAATGGGAGCTCTGCACTGGAAGCACTTTCCAGAGATCACTCTCTCCAATCTGTGCAGAGTCACATTTTCTCAACAGAATGAGTTTGAACTAAAAACAGTGCTGGCTCAGAAATGGCACTGATGGCTCAGCCCTTCCATTTATTTTATTTTGTTCTATTTTTTTTCTTTGACCTCACCCTTCCTTTGAGGCACTTCCAAAGAAAAGACTCTGGCAACTGAAGAGAAGATGATGGTGACCCTGATGATGGAATATGGTTTGTGATCCAAAAAAGAATAGTTTCCACAGAGGTGGCAAAGCCCTTCCTCTGTGAGCTCCATGACCACGACCTGGGGCCATACACCAGGGTGAGGCTGCGGGGGTCCCACACTGCAGCTGGACAGTGAGGCTACCCTAAGTCCTGGCATGGTGTCCAGGGTTTTAAAGCCACTGCTGTGAGCAGGGCAGAGTGTCCAGGAGAATCCCCAGAGGTGGGGAAAGAGGCCTGCGGCAGGGGGGACGTCAGCTAGATTCGCTGGCCTCTGATTCCCACAGTACTGCTTTTTGTTCAAATGTTATCTTATTTTTTTTTTTTTTACCTTATTAGAGATCTCTCTTTATTGCCCAGGCTGGAGTGCGGTGGCACAATCCTAGTTCACTGCAACCTCGAACTCCTAGGCTCAAGAGATCCCTCCATCTCAGCCTCCCAAGTGGCTGCAACTACAGGTGTGCACCCACAGCACAACTACAGGTGTGCACCACAGCACGTGGTTAATTAAAAAAAAAATTTTTATTTTTAGTAAAGGTGAGGTCTCACTATTTGCCAAGGTTGGTCTTGAACTCCTGGGTATAAGCGATCTTCCCACCTTGGCCTCCCAAAGTGCTGGGATAACAGGCATGATAACAGACATGAGCTATTGTGCCCAGCCTGCTCTTACATCCTTGTGAAATCATTCTCAGCACTCGCCATTCTACTGGGAGAGGCCGGTTGCACAGTCAGGAAGTGGTGAGTGGAGAGTGGTGGACTTGGACTCAGCCATACTGAAGCCGTAGGAGCGGAGGAGGCACCAGCCAGGCAGATACCAGTTCTCAGTGCAGGGCCCAGTCAAGTGCCTCATTCACAGGAGGAAAGACATCGAATTCCGCATTCCCATTGCCTCCTCTGCCTCCTCCCACTCTAGCCTCTTACAACATGGAGCGATCTCACTATGCTGGACTTCACCTATACCCATCACCATTTCTTTTCACATCAGGAGTCTCTCCTCTTGTCAGGTATCTCTTTATCTTTCTTCTTTCATTCAATCCAGCATGTAATTACTACTGAGCAAGTACCATGTGCCAAATCCTTTCTTAGGATGGGGTGCAAAGTCCCAGCCTGTATGGGCTCCCAATGGTATTAGGAAAATATCCCCACATCATCACAAGAGCCCAAGGAAAGTTTTGTGCTGGTGATAAGAGGGGAACACAGAAGGCCAAGGAGTAGGGGCCACTCGGGGACATCGGGAGGGAGGGGATACTTCTTAGGGGATGATTAAGCCCATGCTTTGAGCTGAGTTTTGAGAGGTGGAGTATGGGCCTGGCGCGGCAGCTCCACTCATGTAATCTCGGCACTTTGGGAAGCCGAGGTCAGTGGATCACCTGAAGTCAGCAATTGAAGACTAGCCTGGCCAAGATGGTGAAACCCCGTCTCTACTAAAAATACAAAAATTAGCCAGGCGTGGTGGCACATGCCTGTAATCCCGCTACTCAGGAGGCTGAGGCAGGAGAACCGTTTGAACACAAGAGGCGGAGGTTGCAGTGAGCCGAGATCGTGCCACTGTACTCCAGCCTGGATGACGGAGCTAGACTCCATCAAAAAGAAAAAAGAAAAGAAGGAGTATGGTTTTCCCAAAGAGACAAGTGACGCTCAATCCAGGAAGAAGGAACAATTGCACAAAGGCCCAGAATTTGAGAAGCATGTGGCATTTGGAGAGGAATGGCAGCTGAGGGTGCCCAGAGCACACTGAGGCCAAATCTACAGGGTAAGCTCAGTGCAGGACTGGACTTCCTTTTCTGGACTCTCCACGGGGTCATGAAAACCTCATGCAACCTGTGAATTTGGAGGAGGCTGTGGGGAGCACAACTCTCTTCTCGGCCCCCTCCTCCTCTACTCTTCCAGGATCATTTATTTCTACATCCCCTCACCCGAATCCTGACTCACTCCCTGCTCATCCTTGATTTGACCCTGAAGCACCACAACCCTCCCATTTGCCCAGAGTGGGGAGGAAGAACTGAATGAGATCAGCAGCTATGTAAACGGAGAAACCAAACATGTCAGGAATCCCAGCAAAAGTGCTCAACAAAAGCAGGAAGGACGCTTCAAAAAAAAAAAAAAATCCTCTCACAGGAAGTAGGGAGGCAAAAATTGGAGAAAAACAAATTTAGGTCACCTGTGGAAACTTCTAAGTTGTCTAATCAAAATCCAGGATATGACAGCATGAATTAGACAAAGCTAGGAAATTAATAGCTAATACTTAACAGGGTAGTCACTATATAAATATATTTCTAAGCATAAAACAGTCATTAACTCATTTAAGCCTCACAGAAATCCTGAGTTGCATACTATTATCCCCTCTTTACGATGGGGAGACTGAGGCACAGAGGAGGAGAGAGCTTGTAGCTATATGCAATGGATTAGAATCTGGCCAGGCACAGTGGCTCATGCCTGTAATATCAGCACTTTGGGAGGTCAAGGCCAAAGGATCACTT
>NW_016107320.1:3053462-3089694 GCF_001604975.1 Cebus imitator | reverse complement strand
AAAAAAAAAAAAAAAAAAAAAAAAAGTAGCTGGTTATGGTGCACACCTATAGTCCCAGCTACTTGGGAGGCTAAGGAGAGAGTATCACTTGAATCTGGGAGATGGAGGCTACAGTGAGCTGTGATTGTGCCACTGCACTATAGCTTAGGTGACAGAGCAAGGCTATCTCAAAAAAAAAAATTAGTAATCTGCGTATATTATAACACAAACTTACAATGAATAAGTATGAAAGGGGTTTGGGAATCTTCCCCCTCATTCTCTTCCTATATAACATTCCTGCTCTTCTCACCAGCCAGCGTTGCATCATCCAGAGTCTCTTGACAGCATTAAATCTGAATGCATCAACTCTGGGACCCAGACATGGACTTGGAAAACAGCAGTCTATTTCCACGAAAACCCAAGTGACTCCCGGGGAAGAAAAATACACACACACATAAAACTGGTCCCAAGGGGAAAGAGGAGCAAGCCAGCTCATGTCCTTCAAGACTGAAGAGTCAGTTATCTAGGAGAAGAATGACTGTTTGTCTTTCAGCTCTCTCCCCTGGTCCAGCCTCATGGACTCATGACTGAATCTTATTTTAAATAGAGTAGGGGTTGGGCGTGTTGGTTCACACTTGTAATCCCAGCACTTTGGGAGGCCGAGGTGGGTGGATCATTTAACGTCAAGAGTTCGACACCAGTCTGGCCAACATGGTGAAACCCTGTCTCTACTAATACAAAAATTAGCAAGATGTGGTGGTGGGCGCCTGTAATCCCAGCTACTTGGGAGGCTGAGGTGGGAGAATCTTTTGAACCTGGGAAGTAGAAGTGGCAGTGAGCCAAGATCACACCACCATACTTCAGCCTGGGTGATAGAGGAAGACTCCATCCCAAAAAAAAAAAAAAAAAAAAAAAGCGTAGAGGTAATCAAATAAATAAAAGTGAAAATGCCTGTTTCTCAAAACCTTTGGGTACATCCTTTATACCCAAACTTCTGGACCCGTTTAATGGAGTACAACCCTCAAAGGGAGGCAAGAATTGTCTCCCAAATTTCCAAGGAATATTATGCAGCTCAGCATCTCCTCCCCACCCCTGAGGTTCCAGTATCTCAGCACCTGCTGTATGGGCTTCAGGGCGTCTTCGGTGAAAGCAGCTAGCGGGCGGCAGTGATGTCCAGCAGGGCCAGAGAGGGTGGCAGGGGCTGCAGCACCAGCAGCCAGGCTGTGCTTAGCCCGAGCACAGCCAGTGCTCCCTGTGTGGCATCTGGGAGAGGCAGCGCATCCCTCCTAAAGCCATGGTACCAGATACAAGCCACCTGGGTATCTGGAAGCAATGGTGGAGCTTGGTAATAATTACTAAAGCCTGAAGCACAGTGACAGACAAAGAGAAGAAAGGGGAAAAAGTGAAATGCATAATCTTATTCACAAATATAAGAACAAATTCCACTGAATTCCTGAAAACAAAATGTGGGGCGGGAGCAGTAAACACAACTGATTACTGTAAATGCAACCTCACCTTAACAGATTACCAACTAGCCAGGCATAGTGGCTCATGCCTGTAATTCCAGCACTTTGGGAGGCCAAGGTGGTTAGATCGTTTGAGGTCAGGAGTTTAAGACCAGCCTGGTCAATCACCTTAAACTGGGAGGCAGAGTTTGCAGTAAGCCAAGATTGCTCTACTGCACTCCAGCCTGGGAATCAAAGTGAGATCTCATCTCAAAAAAAGAGAGAGAGAGAGAAAGAAAACCAACTAGCCGTATGGAGCAATATTTAGGTTGTTTTGAATTTGACTTAGACTTTAGGCTAAATCTGTGTTTTAATGCAAAAAAAATATGTTTATAATTATTCTCCAGAGAAGAAAGAACATACATTATTTTATCACACTGTCGGCCCCAAAGAGAGTTCATTTAAAAATTTACAGTGTTAGTTCATGAGCAGCCGGGGCAACATAGCAAGATCCTGGCTCTACAAAAACAAACAAAGAAAAAATTAATTAGCCAAATGCAGTGGCACATGCCTGTCTTCTCCATTCCTCCCCAGGAAGCTGAGGTGGGAGAATCACTGGAACCCAGGAGTCCAAGGCTGCAGTGAGCTATGATCATGCTATTGCACTCCAGCCTGGAAGACACAACGAAAACAACAACTACAACAGCAACAAAAAGCAAAAATCATAGTGTGTCTTACGACTCGTGTCCATTTTCATGTTTTGAAATTTTGCTAATTACTGATGAATCTTTTCCATTCCCTATTACTTAAACAATATTAGAATGTTTCTCTGGACAAAATCCAAGACGCAAAAATACAAAATAAAATTTAATGGCATTTAAGTAAAAATTTGTTACTCAACTTACTTTTCCCCTGATTTAGATTCATTGTGATGTTGGAGGCATGACCTTTTCTATTCATCTGAATGACATTTTGTTTCAACAAAAGGGCAATGCTCTCAATGTCAAATAATAAGATAAAAATATTTAATCCCTTTAGTCCTTCTGTATACCTAGGTCATTTTATTTTAGAGTGTATGTGTACAGACAGTGTACTCAACTAACCCTTGTAGTAATTACCCTGGTTATACCTAATGCAACAAATACTATTCAACTTCAACAAAATAGGAATTTTACACTGTCTGGCTTATTCTTAATTCTTCCCTAAAGGCTTATTTGGTTTAGCATCAAATACAAGATTAAGAGACTCTAAACTTTAGCTGAACAGCCACTCAAGGGATTTAGACATGATCTCTTTACACAAAAGAGAGTTAGCATACATCTGATATCCCCTGCACAGATAACACGTTTATACGTATAATAAGTTTCCCTTTCCTAATCTTGATTGTTCATTTGAAAACAAATTGAAAAATAACCTTATCATATCCTCAAAAAAAAAAAAAATCTACTCCAGTAGTGTAAAATCTGGGGCAAGGTAAATGTCTATTCATTTACACTGAACAAAGCAAAAAAAAAAGGAAATGAAGATTGTAGGGACTATATACTTCCATTGAAATATGTGTGTATATCTACAAGTGTTTATGTGAGTATTTATGAGTGTATTGCATGTACCTTAAATTTGCATGACACAAATGAAATAGGTAAGCAAGGAAGAAATCCTTAGGAGGCTAACTGACTTGTCAAACCTAGTAACAGCCTCAACAGGAATTCAAACATTGGTCTTCTAAGACCAATTCCAGTGCCCATTGCATTATCCTATCCTGTAACCCAAATAGCAATAGAAACTTGTAGGACAGAGAAGAAAAAAATGCTGGGATACTATTTCCCAGTCCTACCAGGTGGCTAATGATTCAACCTTATTGCACGTGTAGTGAACCACAATATGCATTTTTCTCATATATTTAGATTTAATAAAACTGTTTTAATAGTCTTAAAGAAATAGCAAGGGTAGAGAAACAGGAAAGGAGAGACAGATCGTAACAGAAATAAAGGGAATCTGTCTCTTTCTCTCACTTTCTCTTCCTTTTAGAGCAGTTTTTCTCCAAAGAGTTTCAAAATTCCAAAATGTTACACTATGAAGTTAAAAACTGGAGAAGCAGGCTTAGAAATAGGCGAGGGAAAGGAGGAACACAACAGAGAAGATTCAGGAAGGCAGAGAAGAAACAGGCAACAGCGTGCAACTTGGCCAGACCTGGCTGAGTTGGAAGAGTGTTCAAGTCACTGTCACCGTGCCCAGCAGAACAAGCTCACTCTCCTAGTTTATTTGCATATGAGAGGAAATGTGTCTTTTAAACATTTGACTGCTGTTTTTGCCTGGTAAATGCAAATATTTGTATACATAAACACATAAACACATTTAAACCCTGCTGGCATGATAGTTGCATTTTCTAGAATTAATTATTTCCATGTGCATAGTGCTTCAGTGCACATGGAATTGTCTGGTGGAGGGAGAGCACAGGAATAGTATACCCATCCTTCACTTCCAGAGTGGGGAATGGATGTGGATAACACATATGGTTTGCATATGCAGAGCTTATATAAAGTTATAATTTTAAATGTGAAGGAGTTACTAAGCATTCACAAACTATTTAGGGCCAGGTGCCATGGCTCTCACCTGTAGTCCCAGCACTTTGGGAGGCTAAGGCAGGAGGATCACAAGGTCAGGAGTTCCAGACCAGCCTGACCAACACATGGTGAAACCCCGTCTCTACTAAAAATACAAAAATCAGTTGGGCGTGGTGGCGCATGCCTGTAATCCCTGGTACTCAGGAAGCTGAGGCAAGAGAATCACTTGAAACTAGGAGGCAGAGGTTGCAGTGAGCTGAGATCGTGCCACTGCACTCAGCCTGGGCGACAGAGCAAGACTCTGTCTCAAAAAAGAAAAAAATCAAAAACAAAAACAAAAACTATTTAGACTTTCTTGGCTTTCTTTGCTTCTCCAAAGCTCTAAGTTTTCTGCAAATGGAATTAATGTAGTAGCTTTTGTTGCATTTCCTCACCTATGCATCAGCTCTTCCACTCAGCAGGCCTCTGGCCCTGGTAAGAAATGCTAATCCATGGCAACAGCAACCAAATAAAAGATTAGGTGATGTGGGGGAACGAGTATTAGTCATGTCTTGGTATACATCCTGTCAGTGATCCCTTCTGATGAATAGTGTGTGACCGGAAACAAGGATGTGATAAAACACCTGGACAGCCCCACCTCGGTGGAAAAGGCAGGGCAGCTGAGTGATTGCATACCGGGTGCCTTGCCACATGTATGCCACACAGGAGGGGCTGTGTTCATTCATCACAGACCCTGCTGCACACAGCCTCTGCTCCGTGATAAAGTGCAGGTCTAAGAGGGTTTGATATTCAGGTCTGAGTCAATAAGCCAAGAGTAGAAAGAGCCCAGAAGGAATGTCTTGTCGCAAGCCAAAATATTAGTTAAGAGAGCAAGATGTTATCTATGCAAGCAGAGAATATAGCATTGCTTACACTTGAGGTCAGGAGTTCAAGACTAGCATAGCCAACAATGTAAAACCTCATCTCAACTAAAAATACATAAATTAGCTGGGTGTGGTGGCATGTGCCTATAGTCCTAGCTACTCCAAAGGCTGAGGCAGGAGAATCACTTGAGCCCAGGAGGCAGAGGTTGCAGTGAGCCAAGATCGACCACTGCACTCCAGCCTGGGTGACAGAGTGAGACTCCATCTCAAAAAAAAAAAAAAAAAAAAAAAAAAAAAAAAAAAAAAAAAGAATAAAGAGAAAAAAGAAAAGAAAAAGAAAAGCATCCTTTGCTCATTCTCATTTTCCAGCTTATAAATGTCATGATCTAATCAACAAGCAATGAGTCTATTTTACCCTATGTCCAAATATGTTAATGGAGAGTAAATAACTTAATTTTAGAATTCTGGCCAACCCAGAATTGCAGGTATCCTGGTGGTCTTCACATCTAAGTTCTCACCCAATGAAGAGACACACTCTCTAATGTCCTGGGGAATGACCCAGATCCAGCTACTCCCAGAATATTACCAGTATTGTGGGCAAAGCATGACTAACCAGCATGTAAGTCTACTTTCAATCAGTTCTAATTATTAAAGAGGACTTCTGTGATAGGATAGGGCAGATGTGGGGTGTTTCCAAAAGGTTGCATCTCCTTCATCAGGTATCTATGTGCGTTAAAGTGACATGACTGGAAGGTTTGTTTTGGTCAAAAGGAGGAACAGAGAACAGAGGCTACACAGTCTTCTATCTAGCCCTTCAGCCTGGTTGGAAGGGCCAGAAAATGAAGGACTCTGAGTACAGCCATAGGCATGCTGCCATGGAACCCAGTATCAAACTGTGGCCAAGAGAGAGTCTTTCCCTTCAGTTGTCCCTGAAGTCAGCTGTGCCCCAACACCGTTGAGGAAGGGCGGCTTTGGGAGAACCTGGTGAGGACACCTTTGCACAGACATTGGGCTTTATTTGGGATTCTACCTGCTGCAGCAAGAATGTGGCTTCTTCAAGGAGGCAGCTGACTTGGAAGGAGGAGAGAGTAGGAAATGAAGAATGTAGTTGATGTCTTGGGGGTACGGATGTAGTCATGCTGGTTTAGGAGCAAAGTAAACGTCTAGAAATTCCCAGACATATTTTGGTTGGTAAGGAGAGGGACAGGAGCACTTTCTGCAGGGAACTGGCTGTGTGGAGCAGTGTGAGCAGAACGGGCTCCCTGGGTCACTGATGTTAGAGCACATCCAGGCTGGGGAAGCAGGGCAGCGTTTGGGCTACTTCCTTTGCAACAGAGGCTAATTAAATTATTCTTCATGTCTCCAGATGATGAGGATCAAATGTGTTACTAACTCCCCAAATAATTTTTCTTCCAAGTCACGATTGTTTTTCTTAACAGGAATAAATCATGACTTCTATTCTTTTTCCATAAGACACACTATAATCTTAAGCCAGATAAGCAGAGAGAGGTGCTGCAGTAAAGGCAAAAGCTGTCACTTAAAGGAACAGTGACCATCTCATCCATCATCCAAACCAGGGCAAGACTGAGAGGAATATTATTACTTATTATTATCACGACTGAAAGGGGATGTTATTACTTATTATTCTGGGACAAGAGGCAATAATAGGGACTGTTCTGGGTAAATTTGAACATCCAGTTACCCCACCTGAAGATGATGGGTGATTAGTATGATTGAAATCAACGGGCCATACTTGTATTTATTCAACAACTTGGAATGCAGCCTGAATACAGCTGGGCTGTCCTAAAGCCAACCGCCAACCTTTGCCTGCTAAAGCCAGCCTTCCTAGCCAACAAGAATAACAAAGAAAGAAGAAAAAAAATGCAGACTATTCCAGAATCCTTGAAGAGCAACGCAAATGTTTCTTAGAGGTTTTCTTGAAAGGGATTTAAATGAGTGCATTCCACATACAGCCAAACACCCCAAAATTCTTTTCTGCTCCTGCTCCCCAAAGCCTCCATTGCAGTAGCCTCCCCTGTCCTCCCGATCCCAAAGCTTCCTTTTTCCCACAGTTGTCTCTCTCGTCGTTGCCCCCTCAGACCTGTGCTCTTCCCTTCTGCCAGCCTCTCCCTGCCACATAAATATGTGCAATGGAGGGGAAGAGGGAGATTGTGAATATCATTGTGGTAATGAATATGCATGCATTAACTTGTGCCGTGTGTTTGTCACATTGTTACAATAAAAATTTAAAGTTCCGTTAGAGAGCTTGGTGATCCCAGTTTAAGACAGGGAACGGGTGCTAAAATTCAGATGGTGGTATGAGAAGCAAGAAAGCTGGCAGTATGGAGCACAGTGCTGTGATGCATGCTTTACTCACGCAGTGTAAAATGGCACTTCCTGTCTGTTTGACTGAGGTGTGAAGACAATAGATTCCATGTTTCCCATTGAAATATTTTTATTTGATTTTATTATTTTTTAGAGATAAGGTCTCACTCTGTCACCCAGGTTGGAGTGCAGTGGCACAATCACAGCTCACTACAGCTTTGAAATCCTGAACTCAAGCAATCCTTCTGCCTTAGCCTCCCAGATAACTGGGACTACAGGCATGCACCACCATGCCTAGCTAATTGGTTGTTTTTATTGCTTGTTTGTTTTATTTTGTTTTGTTTGTAGAGATAGGGGCCTTCCTATGTTGCCCAGGCTGGTCTCAAACTCCTGGGCTCAAATGATTCTCCTGCCCTGGCCTCCCAAAGTCCTGGGATTACAAGCATGAGCCACCAAGTTAGAGATTCACCTACACCAAGGGTGAGAGGGGTCGGGTTGCTGGAGACTGAAGAGGTTTGTAGAGGTGGTGTGGCAAATGCCATTGGAGTATGGTGAGACCCACCAAGCCTGCTCCTTACTTTGAGCAGAGAGAGGGACCTTCAAAGGACCCCTTGGAAAACTCATGTCCCTGAATCTAGTTAGACGCAGCAGACTTGGATTTGACTCATGCCTGAGGATCTGAGATGCCAAACTGGCTGCCTAACTTGATGGCAAACTAAAGTAAATTCCCAGGAAGGGGATCAGCCAGATGCCCAGAGTCTTTGGTGGGGGGACAAATAATTCATGAGAGTTTCTTGTAGACCTGATGTAATGAGCCCATGATAAAGAGAAGAAATGGGAACGTGTCCCAGAACTTGTTCAAGTGGCCATTAGAAAAACACCAGGCTCTACCAGGCTCCAGTGGGGGGAGAAGCTGGAGCTGCTCTGTTCTTTCCCAAAGCGGAAAGAATGCCTAAAACTGGATGGATCAGGGGTTGGCAAACTGTGGCTTCTGGGTGGGCTGCTGTTACTGTCAATGCAGATTTACTGGAACTCAGCCATGCCCGTTCATTGACATATTGTCTATGGCATTACAAGGGCAGAGTTGAGTAGCTGCAACAAAGACTGTGTGACTTGCAAAGCCTAAAATATTTACTCTCTGACATTTTACAGAAGATATTTCCCGACCCTCAGGATAGGTTCTCGGAAAACCCCTCAAAAGTACTGGGGCAGCTGTGACAGATTTGGACCGTAAATAGTTTTCATACTCACAGTGCATGAAACCATCTTAAAACTTTACCATTCAAGTAGAAACTTTCCATCTCCTCCTACTTCTTGCTTTCCCTACATCAACCTACTAGGGTCAAAAACTTCTGTGGGAGGAGGAGAAAAGAGAGAAATGACTGGCCTTCCTTACCAACTAGAAGATTCCAGACCTCAGCAGACCCCAGTGTAGATGAATGGGATGAATGGGAGGAAGGACAGTGTGAGATTTTACTCTAAGTCATATTTGAAACTTTGCTTATTCTATAGGCCTGACCACTATGAGAAGCATCTGATTGAAAGTAAATATATTTTTCATTCAGAGATCAGGAAACAACTTCCACCCCAGGGAAACATACAGGAAAAGTGGGAGAGGAAAAATAAACTTTGCTTGAAGATGACATCCCAAGACTCCTGTATGTTTTTTGTTTGTTTTTGTTTTTTTTTTAGAGCAAGTCTCACTCTGTTGCCCAGACTGGAGTCCAGTGGTGCAATCTTGGCTCACTGCAACCTCCACCTCCTGGGTTCGAGGGATTCTCCTGCCTCAGCCTCCTGAGAGGCTGGGATTACAGGTGCATACCACCATGACTGGCTAATTTTTGTATTTTTAGTAAAGGTGGAGTTTTAGCATGTTGGCCAGGCTGGTCTCAAACACCTGATCTTGTGATCTGTCTGCCTCAGCCTCCCAAAGTGCTGGGATTACAGGTGTGAGCCACAGCACCCAGTCAAGGATTATCTTTTCTGGAGCTCAATCTTCTTGTCTGCAATGTGAGAGTTGGACAAGCACTAAATGATTCCTTTCAGCACCAATATTCTATGATTCTGAAGCTCAGCATCTATCCTTCAGGATGGTTCGTGTCTCTGTGATTCTTGCAATTCTGCATGTCATTACTGCTATAGCCTGTGTGTAGCTTGTTCCAAACGCTGGAGAAATGATCACACAGGGGCCCCCCATTCTCACCTCCAAGATAGTCCTTGAGTGCTTAGTTAGGAAGCTTCTCTCATTTGCACACAGTACAAACAGCTGAGACAGGCTTTGAGCCTGAGCTTCTGTTTATTTGGCTGGAAGTAAGGCTGTTTACTGTTTACTAAAGCTGTGGTGTCAGTGGCTAACGTTCCCTTTAGTGTCCTTGTTTTTGTCTCCCCTGTGGTCTTCTAGTTTGTCTACAGACTCCTTAAATGGGGTCTGAGGCTCACAATTCTTTCAACTATATTCCCCTGCTACGATATAAGATATGGTGGTAAGGTGTCGGGGGAGAAGAGGCATTTATACTCCTAGGATTAGGTCTCAGTCCTTTAGTGAGCCTCACTTGGGTATTTTCTTTCTCCTTGAATGGTTAGACTCTGGCAAAATGTTTCCCTTGAGGGAGGGCCTTCTTAAAAAGAACAGAAGGGCCAGGTGCAGTGGTTCATGCCTGTAGTCCCAACACTTTGAGAGGCTGAGGTGGCTGGATCCCCTGAGTCAGGAGTTCAAGACCAGCCTGGCCAACATGGCGAAACCCTCTCTCTACAAAAAATACAAAAATTAGCTGGGTGTGGTAACAGGAGCCTGTAATCCCAGCTACTCAGGAGGCTGAGGCAGGGGAATATTTTGAAGATGGGAGGCAGAGGATCTGGGTATATTTCAAATGCTTTATATACTTACTTGCCCTGGCTGCTGGAAGCATAAGGGGACTGACTGACTGACTGACTTTTCTTTTTTCTTTCTTATCTTCTTTCCTTCTTTTTTTTTCTTTATTTTCTCCCTATAGGCACAGAGCATATTGTCCTCAGTGAGCACCAATTTTTGAAAAAGAGAGGTAGCAGTATTGTCCATCATTTTATGCTTTCTGCACTGTTAAAAGTACCAGAGGCAAGGGATCAGCATCCATTATCTCTGAAAGCTAGGGGAGAAAGAGAAAGAAGAAACACATTTTAATGTTTCAGTGAATTATCCTGGCACACATTCAACACATCAGTTAAGAAATCAAAACTTGCCCAGAATAATTACTTAATTTGATTTAATTCCTGAACAGTCTTTCTCTAATTTCCTAGATTTGAATATTAATTATAGAAGGCATGTGATGAAATGATGGAATGCAGATAAATCTGCAGAATAATACTCAATAAAACTCGAAGAAAAATAAATTTGTTCTGAATAAAGTCATCCAAAGACAAACACATTAGAAGATGTGATTCAAGAAAGTAGAGAAAAGATAAATATTTCCTTGAAATTAAGACAGAGCTGTATACATAGAATTATATTTTAAAAAACAGATGGCACGATTAGCTTGATAAAAAGAAGACTCTCTTGTAGCTTTAGACAGAAAGTGACTGAAAATTGGAACACTGTGAAGAAACAGTAAGAAAATTCAGAGTAAGAAACAAAGCCTTAAATGTAAGTCAATTACTTTATTAAAGAAATTATTGCTATTTTGCTTTAATTGCCATTGAGTGTGGGTCTATAGGAACTGAGAGATGTTTCTTGAATCCAAGATATAACAAACCTAGACAGAAGATTCTTTTCATTACTTAAAGTGCACATCAAATGATCTTACAATGAGTGTAATTTTAGTTACCTAGTACCTATCACAGTCAGTCATCAATGATCAACAACCAAGTACACTGCACGACTTAGAGATGTATATGTTCTAGTTTACTGACATGTACTTACTTTTTCTTTCATGCCTTTATTTCTGTGTTTTGTACCATTCATTAGTTAGTATTATAAAATTATTCTATATTCCAGAAATCCACTGAAGCATGCTATTCTAATTTTACATGCCTACTGGAGAACAGTCTCTGAATTCTTCCTACAGGATACGAGGAAATCAATCTATTTTAGAAGGCTTTCAGAGTATCAGAATAAGACAGAGGAGGGTAAGGCAGCCAAGCTAAGGCAGTGAGATGACTCACATGTTAAGGTAAGGCACTGGGAAGGGCTATGAATGTTTCCTTGAGCAAATCAACAAGCTTTGTGCACATACATACACACACACACACAGAGTCCAGTTTCTAATAATATGGCAGAGAAAATATTCAAATAAACTTGTAAAAGTATATCTCACTTAAAAATGCTAAATGCACATTTACATAAATATATGTGTATAGATGGATGGATGGATAGATAGATAGATAGATGTTACATGACTTGGCTGGTGAACAGTAAGGGAATTCCTTAATGTCCAGAAACAACAAGAAATATTGAATCCAACAGACAACTCTTGCGCTGTAATTTTCCCTGGCGATATCTGGGTGGCCTGGTAACCTAAAGCCTTAGTCAAACAGGCCACACATGGGGACCAAGAGATGGACCCGAGAGCCTGACCATTGTGACCAGTTACCTATGAGGCTCACTTCATAAGGTTGTACCTTCGTAGGTGACAAGCACAGCCTGAATTAAGATAAAACTTGCCTTAAAGAGGAAAACAATGATCAGACATGCTTGTGTTGGTTTTGGCTGTGGTGAGACTAGAAGTAGGTAGGAGAAAACCCTCCTGTGAAAATTTCTAACCACAAGATCATACTAACAAGTCTGCAAGGCCAGAACTTCTACTGTGTGCATGTTTGGAAAACGATAAATTTAAACTTCAAGTAGTGCTGAACTGGTAGTGCTCATAAGGTGATAGTGTTCCCAGTCCACTGGAGGGAAGCTCACCATTTAAGCCAGACCTCCTGCCCACAAATGAGAAAGGAGCACATAGGTGTAAGTGTGAGGCTCACTCAGCAGAAACAAGAAATTACAGATTCAGATAGACAAAAACAATAAGTGTTGGAATCACTAAAAGTATAAAATTAACGTGGTGTATATTTAAAGGGAAAAGGCAAATTGAAAGAATGCCCAAGTAATAAGATATTATGAAAACTGACCTGATCAACTTGAAAAAGAACTGAGTGAATATCTAAAGATGAAAACCTAGACATTGGAAACTCAATAACTGGATATATCATAAGTTATGGAAAAACAGAGCTGGTGAAATTACTCAGACCATAGCACAGACAAATGTGGAAATGGAAAATCTGAGCAGTTAAGCTACATGGAGAGTAAAGCAAAATCAGTCAATGTTAAAGCAATTCTAATGCTTTCTAAAGGAGAGAACAGAGAAAAACGAGAAAAGGTAAGCATTTGAAAAGAACAATGATTGAGCATTTTCTTGGACTGCTGGAAAAACCATGTCTTAGATTCTGGAAGCCCAAGCAATCCCAAGTAGAGTAATTAAAAATAAATTCAACACGAAGACATATAACATAATTGCAGAACATCAAACGTTAAAAAAAAGTAAAAACATTAAAGGTATCCAAAGGAAAAGGATAAACTGCCTTTATCCTTTAAAACATATAGTTAATTGGTTAACTATATATTTTATTGACCAACCCAGGATACTAGGATAATTTTTTTTTTTTTTTTGACGGAGTCTCTCTGTTGCCCAGGCTGAACTGCAGTGGCACAATCTCTGCTCATTGCAACCTCTGCCTCCCAGGTTCTAAGCGATTCTCTTGCCTCAGCCCCCCTAGTAGCTGGGACTACAGGCATGTGCCACCATGCCCACCTAATTTTTTGTATTTTTAGTGGAGACAGGGTTTCACCATGTTGGCCAGGCTGGTCTGGAACTCCTGACCTCACGTGATCTGCCTGCCTCCATCTCCCAAAGTGCTAGGATTACAAGCATGAACCACCACACCCAGCCAAACCAGGAGACTCTTGAGAGTGAAAGGGGTGCTAACCAAACAGTGTAAGAGAATAACAGAAATCAATAAGAAATTATGGCAAGCAAATGAGGGCATATGTCAAAATCTATTAAAAAAATAACAATTCCATTGACAGCAAGGACAATGAAAGTCAGGAAGACAAGCATAACATTCAGCTAGAATTGCATGTAACAAAACTCTCTTTTAGTAACAAGGGACAAAGAAAAACACATTTAGAAAAGCAAAAACAGAAGTCATGATCAACAGACTCCCTCCAAAGTAATTTCTTTATAAGAGAAAAAAATAATCTCGGAGAGAGTCTCAGATGCATGAACATGAATAAACAAAATTTATATGACTGGTAAGGTAATGATAAAAATGTTCAATGTATAAGACCACAAAAATTAAGCTACATATAAATTTCTGTACAAAAATAGCACAAATGTCAAGAGGGGAAGAAAATGGGAGAAAGGCCAGCCAAGGCTCTTGAATCTTGAGGAGGAGGGCAAAGCTGTTGATTAACTTTACATTTTGTTAAATTAAACATGCATGTCATATTTTCTGGGTCATCACTAAAAATGGAAATAATATATCATTTAGAAAATACTAAGGAATGAAACAAAAACTTACTCCAAAAGAGAGCAAGAAAGAAGTAAAAGGGAGATGATAAACTTGGAAGAAAATCAGAAAATACAAAATAATAATAATCACATTAATATTAATGACTAATATCTGCATTTCAAAGATAAAGATTGTCAGACTAGTTTTTTTTTNTTTTGGAAATCTAGTTACACTCTGTTTAAAAGAAATAAACCTAACACTTTAGAACACAGTAAGGTTTAATAAGAAAAGATTATTTACAAAGATAAGAGTAGGATAATTATTTTAATAATAGACAAAACAGACATCAGAAATAAAAACATTAATGACAATGAAGAAGATTACTACATGTTCATAAAAGTTTCAACTCACCAGGAAGATGTATCACTTCTAAATTTATACAAATTCAATAAAATAGCTTCATAATACATAAAGCAAATTTAATTTGGAAGAATATAGGAAGAATTTTACATACCAATCATGATAGTGGGAGGTTCCAGTGTATCTCTTTAGCAATTAATAGATCAAGCAGGCAAGAAAACATAAGCTGGATCTAGAGGTCATTACATACGAAAGTTATATTTTGGGCCACACAGCAAATGTCAATGAATATTTAAAAAATCTATTTCATATAGACAACCATCTCTGGCCATAGCACAATTAAATTAGACACCAATAGCAAACTGTTCATTCTACACACTCAAAAATCAAAGTTTTAAAAATTAAAAATAAGCTGAATCATCCACGTGTCAAAAGAAGTTTTAATTTCTTTCCTTTTTTTTTTTTTTTAAAGACATCGCTTATCACCCAGGCTGGAGTGCAGTGGCGTGATCTTGGCCCCAGTGCAACCTCCACCTCCTGGGTTCAAGCGATTCTGTTGCCTCAGGTTTCCCGAGTAGCTGGGATTACAGGCATGTGCCACCATGCCCGGCTACTTTTGGTATTTTCAGTAGAAACAAGTTTCACCATGGTGGCCAGGCTGGTCTCGAACTCCTGACCTCAGGTGATCCATCCGCTTCAGCCTCCTAAAGTGCTAGGATTACAGGGGTGAGCCACTGTGCCCGGTCTAGAGGTTCTAACTTCTTAGAAAATATTTGGAATTACAAAGTAAGGAAAATGCTGTACATGAACAGTTGTCTACTGTAATAAAAGCCGTACTTAGCCAAACAAACAAACAATAAAAACACCCATAGCCTTAAATTTTAAAATCTCTTTGGGTCTAAAATGAACCCAAATGATACAGAAGAAAGAAAATATTAAATAAATATACTTCTCTTATTACTTTATGGCTATTACTTAGCATTGTTGTTCCTGTTTCCCTGCTTATTTTTATTGGTCTGCCTTTGTTGCTATAAATTTTATCTTTATCATATTAATTTAGGAGTTCTATCATACTATTCCATTCAATTAATAACCTGGCTTTCTCCTGCTCTCTAAATCAGACCAAATGACCCTATTATTTCGATGTTGTCTTTCCCACTGAGCCCCATTGATTCCTTCATATTTTGCTCACAACCTAATGAAATGAAATCTTTAGAATTCTTTATTTTTCCCCTTTTCTGCCTTATCTCCTATCCCTCAGCCCTTAACTAAACTTTGGGATGATTTTACTTCCTCTTGCATTCTTAATTCCATTGTATTGCTAAAATAGTTTAATACATCAGATTTTCACTTACCACGTTTTTGTTCTCAGGGTCCACGTTTGGGACTTACATAACACTTTGTATCTTTATCCATAAACATTTAATGGCATATTTATAGATCAACACATTGTTCATCTCCCATTCTTTCCTGCTTACCTTCCCACATCCAACGCCTCTGATCCACTTCATTTGGCCCTTGGAAAGCTCCTTTTCTCAAGTATCTGCCTCAGGTGGGGTACTCAATGATTTAGTCTCTGAATTAATGCATGTTCTCAAACATCTTTGCCTTAGTCTGTTTTGTGTTGCTAGGTCATTTATGAAGAGGCTTCTTTAGCTCCTAGTTGTACAGACTTGGAAATTCAAGGGAATGACCCTGGCTCCTAGAGAGGACTTTTGTGCTGTGCACAATATGGTGGAGAAGGTAAAAGAGAAGCAGATACATGAGAAGAGGCAAGACCTGAAAGACAGGTCTTTATAACAATCCTGTCTTTATAACAATCCACTCTTCAGGAATTAATCCATTGCTATAACTAATCCAGTCTCGCTACAGCAAGAACTTACTCACTACCTAAATCATGGCACCAAGCCATTCATGAGGGACCAACCCCCACGATTCAAACTCAGGCAAAGGGATCTCCTTCCTGTGAGCCTGGGTAGAAAATGACACACCTGGGGATGCTTCCACTAAATGCCCCAGGAGTCTCACAGGTATTTAGAGGAAGCATCCGTTCTCCCAGAATTACCTTAGGCTCTCCCAGTGCTAAGAGCAGGAAAGACTTGTCCAAACCTTTATGTCCCTTGAAGAATCCTGGCACACTCAGGTAGGACAGGGTGGACACTCTTCCCCCAGATGTGTGCACAAGGCTTGACAAGACTTGCTCTTGTCTCCAGCTCACACAGCTCAACACCACCTCTGTCTGTGAGGGAGGGGAGCTTCTGAAGGCACAGGGTCCTATTTATATCCACTGTGGGTCCTGACTCTTGAAAGGCAAATAGCTCATATTTGGGTGTGGAAAGGAAGATCATTTCATTCAAAGGACCATGTTCTGAAAATTCCCTGCCCAGATGTTTCTCTTGTAAAAATAGAAAATTTAGACAGTGTTAGATAATACTCAAGAGCTCTTTCAGCTCCCCCAAAAATCTATACATTAGGCAAAGTAAGTATTCACAGCTACAGTAATTTATGAAATTAGAACACGTCACTAAAGGAATATTTTGGGGCAGATGCTTTTACGAAGAGAAGAGTTTTGGGGCTGTGATGCTGATAGGAGAAATCAGGAGCCAAGAAACTGAGATTGAGACTGGATGACAAAGCTCTCCAGGTTTTACATCTTCAAATTCTGATCTTATACAAAATATAAAACGTTTTCTTCCCATAACCTAGAAAAGAGACAGAGTCTCACTCTGTTGCCCAGGCTGGAGTGCAGTGGTGTGACCCCAGCTCACTGCAACCTCTGTCTCCCAAGTTCAAGCGATTCCCCTGCCTTGGCCACCCCTAGTAACTGAGATGGGGGTTCACTATGTTGGCCCGGCTGGTCTTGAACTCCTGACCTCAAACGATCCACCTGTCTCGGCCTCCCAAAGTGCTAGGATTACAGGTGTGAGCCACCGCGCCCAGCCTGGAAGTTCTCAAATTTTAATGTGCACAAGAATTGCCTGAAATCACATCGCTGCAGGTTCTGATTCAACAGGTCTGGGGTCGGGCTGGTGATTCTGTTTCTTCCAGTGAGTATACCCACAGTGCTTGTCTGTAATCGCATTTCAGTAGTTGGTAGTGAGTATTTGTAATGGTGCATTGCCCTCTGGTGGCCAGAGTGGGAATGTACAATCATTTTGTTACACACTGGTAAATTCTTTTTCTCTGAATGTTAAGAAAATAAATCCCTCCCAAAGCCAGCAACTGATGTAGCTCTAACCAGCATAATACTGGCAAAGCTAACAAAGTTTATTAATTTGGACTCTATTAGTTGGGAATTTGGAGACATTCCAGACAGACCACACTGCCAGTGATGATTAACAAAGGGACATGTTTAGTCTACTTAAATGCTAAGGCAAATGCATTTTTTCCAAAACAACATGAGAAACCAACCTCGTAGTAGCCTTTATACACAAATAATAAATGAGTTACAAATGATTCATTTTTATTCGTTTTTAAAAATTCTCTAGGTGCTTAATTTGATTCCCCTATCCCTGTCAAGGGCTGTTATAAATCACATTTTTTATTCACCGTTCTCCAATTGAGGCCAGTCTATGAATCAGACTAGCTTGCTCTTTAATTAGGAAAAATGAGGGCAGTTTTAATTTTAAATTTCTCAGACTTTTGGCTCCTCTCAGTCTGTGTGCTTTTTAAACAGAAAATTTTAAAAAGGGCTATGCCACTTGACTTTTGTCAACGGTTCAAATTAAACAAAGAACCCATAAATGTTTGAAAGGTATTCAATTTGGGAAACACTATTTCTTTCTGGTTTTTTTTTTCTAGCTACAAATATGCTTTTTATATTGAATGTTAATAGACATTTCCTGGCTTTGCCATGGTAAATAGATAAATGTTCCAGAAATCATTCAATTTTTTTGAGATAACAAAACTATTACCATTCTAGGATGGAAAGTGAACATCCTACCCAAAGAATGTGCATCTTCTCAAACTTGAAGTCCATCTCATTGAAATAAACTTGCAAACTAAGGTCAATATCAACTTGATGCTAATAGAAACCTTTCATCACAGGTACCACCTATTATCACTAGATCGTAGCCCTGAGCAGATACTGGAAAATCGTTCATTGGCTCATGGCAATTTTCCTGAGAATACTCATGATAGTGTGCCTGTTCGTATTTGGATGCTAAATGAGGTCCCAAAGTGAGTCTGTTTCCTTTGCTGGCTTTCAGTAGTATCATCATATCCCTTTATGTTACAGGAGTTACACAGATCTTATGAATTCTAGGAGGTTTTATATGTTGATTCAAATCTTTTATTCATCAGTCTTATAAAAACAACTGGAGTAATTACTACTAATGATCTGGGCTTGACAATTATTGAGATAACTGTCTGCATAAATAATTTCAAAGGCTCCTGTTTGGGGGTCTTGGAGTTGGGGTGACTTTTTCTGTAAAGGCTTGGTAGGAAGTACTGAAAAATGGTTATTTATACACATTTCCCTATCCTTAGAGCCTCTAGAATTGCACAAAAGTTTATATGCATTTCTGAGTCAGGTATCTACATGTGGTTCACGTATATAACCAGATGTCACCTGGTAATAGCCTTGATAGCTTATTAACCCCTATAGTTTCATTACATTTTAAAATGTCTATCATAAAGATGAAGTAGGTGAATATTCCCCATGCCTAGCAGCTGGTGTTGCTTTTCTGCAGTTCATAAGTGTTCATTACCTCAAGGTATAAGGAAGGAACAGAACTTATTGATACCTACTAAAATTCAAAACATCAGTCACTTTCTACTCTAAAATCTAATTGATCCCTTTCTTAAGTCTAGTTTTATTTTATTTTTGTTTTTGGTTTTGTTGTTGTTGCTGTTGTTTTGAGGTAGGGTCTCACTCTGTCACTTAGGCTGGAGGGCAGTGGCGCAATCTCAACTCTTTGCAAACTCTGCCTCCTGGGTTCAAGCGATTCTCCTGCCTCAGCCTCCCAAGTAGCTGGGACAACAGGTGCTCGCCACCATGCCTGGCTAACTTTTGTATTTTTAGCAGAGACAGGGTTTCACCATGTTGGCCGGGCGTCTCGAACTCCTGCCCTCAAGTGATCACCCGTCTCGGCCTCCCAAAGTGCTGGGATTACAGACATGAGCCACAGTGCCCTGCTTAAATCTAATTTTATTTCCCTCCATGTCTTTCATTCTGTAGAGTTGTTCTAATGATTGAAGCCAAGAAAACAAAAGTAATAACTGGAGGGATGTTTAAGCTAAAACTTGAAGCCAACAGTTCCATATGCCAGCTTTTTGCAACTTAAAGGAAATAGTGAGAGGCAACATTGGTTAGGGCAAATGTACATTTCACTATCCAAACCCCTAAATCACACAAGAAATGGGACACCCATAATCTTCCATACCTTTGATGCCCACTGTGACAACCACAGAAGCCACTGGAAAAAATAAAATAAACATCTATAGGATCTGTAAATCCAGAAGTTGCATAAGGAAAGAGGTAGGGATGAGACACAGTGACCAGTGGATTTGGGGAGTTTCCATCTCCTAGGAAAGAGTGACTAACACCAGCTTGGGGCTTCTTGTACCCAAAATATTAAATATTTCATTCTGTATTATTATATTTCCTGACTTCTAAAAACCAAACATATATTTAAGATATAACTTGAAGTGTTAAGTGGGTAACAGGTACCAGTAATTCCCACAGGAGATAGAATCAGTTCACTCCGATGACCTCTATCCTGCCTCTGCAAGGCATTTAAGGAACAGCTACTTTCACAAAGTAGAAGGAAGGACAATTGTCGATTATGGACTCGTCTCTCCCTCGGGTGAGGCTGGCCACGGTGCACACTCAGTCTGTGGGTAGGGTGGGGCAGAGGAAGGAGGTATTTATCTCTGGGAGTCGTGGTGCAAGGTACAGATAGGTGAATACTGAAAATCAAGTCCCTGGAAGAATGCAAAGTCAGGGCCAAAGTAAACATTCCAAACTGGGACAGCAATCCCAGGGGCCAAACAATGAATGGGAACTAAGGTAAGGCGCCAAATGGGTTAGAAAAACAAAGCAGAAGAGAATTGCTGAGAGTGTTGGGTGAGACCCAAAAAGGGGTCATGATTTTGAAGTCATGTAGGCCACATTTAGAAGAACTGAAATGATTCAGAACTAACACCTGCTCACCGCCCCTTCCCCACCAGGGTTCCTCCTTTAGAATTTCCCTAGGTTTGCCTGGGAGACGGCTCTAAAGAATTCTGGAGCTTGCATTTCAAAGGAAGGCGGCTCCTTGTTGCAGCGGATCAGTTAGTGGAGCTCCTGTTGGGTCCTTGGCGGTGCTCTTGATGTCACAGGGATCTATGCAGGTGGTGCGGATGTTTTCAAAAGAGGGAAGCTGGAAGCAGAAAACCACAGGGTCAGTGGCCTCCAACCGCTTGAAAGGCCCAAGCGACCCTTTGGTTTCTAGAATGTCAGCTCCAACAATTGGAAGAAGACCCAGGCATCTTCCATTGAAGTGTGTTTCCTGGGGGATGGACAGCTACCAGATTATGACTTATTCTGACCTTAGCACACCACAGGTTTGATCAAGGGTCTTTTGAAGTGGCAGCCCTCCACCTCCAGGTACCCATCAACTTCCAGGCCTATTGTTATAGGATGGAACATCCTTGGGGAGGTACACAGGGCATTGTTACAGCAAAGGCCACTCAGTGGAGAGGATACACTAGTTATTTCGGTCCCTGTATAGCTGCAGAAGCTTCCTTTGAGTTTGCCCTTTTACCAAGCAGACGTTGATTAATTATTGATCTAAGTTAAGCACAGTAAGAAGCAATTTATGTGCAATTCCCGCTGAATCCTTCCCACACTCTGTAGCAGGCCCTCCCCAGCATCCACGACCCTGTGTTTCTCTCTAAAGCACCCCAATTCTGTTTGGTTCTCCACCTCCCCACTGCCTTGTACCTCCGAAGCAGGTTGCCTTCTTCTCTGCTGTATGGTGGCTCTGGTTTGTCTGCGGGTCTCCCGTTCCTTTGGCCAGTCTCTCTTTCAGAAACAAGCACATCACCAACTTTTGGCTAACAGGACTTTGAGGGGACATGTACCAGAGATCCAGGATGCGTTCTTAGCAGAGTGCTGTGATGGGGGGAGCTTGTCTTCTTCCCCTGCTGTGCACTGTGCCTAAACCTAATGTTTAGAGCTGCATCTTGCTGCTTGCCTGAGGTTGAAACCTACACAAGGTGAAAGACGGACCAAGAGAGCCACAGAGAAACACAGCCAGGCATCTGCTATGCTATCCCTGGGGCAGACTACGTTTTCTATAAGATAATGAATGCATCTCTTTATATTTTAACCAACTTAAGGGTCAGTTTCTGCTTGCTGCAGTCAAATCACCCTGGCAAAGTGACATGAAGCACACTTTTTTCCCCTCCCTAGTCTACAGATGATGAGGAAACTGCAGCTTAGGGAGGTTAAGCAATGTTTCCAAGGTTATGTAGCATCTTAGGTGGGGTCATGACTTGAAGCCAAGGTGGCTCAACTGCTAAGCCTGTTTTCTTAACACGTAATTTTGAACCCACACGATAACACCCCTGGATGAATTGATTCATCTGATCCTGAGTCAAAAGGTCATAGGCTACAGATATGGAGGCAAAGGGCTTTGGGCATGCTGGGGCTCCCAATTCAGGGTCGCTGACTCTTTGTCAGCGTGCTGGTCCTATAGTTGGCCCGGTGGGGAAGATGACAATGGAGGCCCAGGATTGGAACCAGGGGGTCACATGTGAATAAGAGAGGGATTCATATGGATCAATAGGAATCTCTCTATGTTATATAAAGAGTTTCATTCACCCTTCATGAGTTATCTTAAATGCCATTTCATCAGAGATGGTTTCCTTCGACCCCCAAGACTTGGCCAATCCCGGTGTCACATGCTTTCAGAGCACCCTGTACTTATCATAAGCATCTCAATTGTAATCAGGGGATTGGTTCATATCTGTCTTCCCTATCGACTATAGATTCCTTCCTTTTTTCTCTCTTTCCTCGAATCCCACCTAGGTCCCAGCCATTTACATGGTTTTCATACCAGGTGAGAAGGGTATATCTATCAAAATGGACAATACATCTCTAGGCAATGGGCCAGTCCTGAGTGCAGTATAGGCAAGGAAGTGGGGGTTCCAAGGTCAGGCTGCAGGAAAGGGCTGAATCCCTAGGGTCTAAAGAGAGCGTGCCACCATAACATACATAGTGTGTGTACACGACAGTGTGGCATGTCATGACATCATGACAGAGCAAAGACAGGAAATGGAAGAAGACCAAAGATAACCCCCATTTGTTTCAAAACTTTGATTATAAATTCCATATGTGGACAAGAGGGAACAGCATTAATAACACAACCTCTTTACACACACACACACACACACACACACACACACACACAGAAAGGAACTTGAATGAGTTATTTTGTAACTACAATCATTAATAAGATTTTGGGGACTGCTTTAAAAACTTAATTGTCATTTGCAATTTAATTCTTATTGGAAAACACTTTAAGAATTCCTAAAAATATGTGCTGCCTACAGATTTCATAAAATACAATTATCACTTTGTATTGAATTTTGTTGGTGATTTCAGCTCCTTCTAAAGACAAGTGTAATGCCTGGAACCTAGCAGGTGCTTAATAAATAATTATTTTAAAAGGGAAGAAAACTGAGTATTGACTGTGTTACATCTACGCAGAAAATAAAAAGAAAGAAATGCATTTACTTTAACAAAGGGTGCCTATGTTGCTAAGGATATTGTTGCAAATGGAATTATCTTCAACCAAAATTGGCTGAAGAAGAAGGAAGACAATAGCTAAGAAACCTCAATGTTGTTAGAAGCAAGGGGAAACTGTAGGAAACTAAGGCCTGTTTAGGACCTGTTTTTCCTTCCTTCATTATGAATAGGTGTCTTTCAGCACAATACTCATAGTACTCCTCTAGGTTTTACCTTATTATGAAGTGCCCTTAAAGAGATATAATACATCGTATAATACACACCACAATCACACTGGCTTTTTAAAGTCATAATATGATCATGTTATTCTCCTGCTTAAAGATACCCCATTGCCGATAGGATAAAGAGAAGAATCTTGAGTTTTCATGTTCAACCTAATTCACCAGCCCCTTCTCAAGTTATTCTCCCACCCAGTTTCTGCCCATCAAACCTACTGGGCTTTCACTCTTTTGAATGTTTCATTCTCCTTTCCACATACACTACAGTTTTATCTACATGACATGACCATCCTCTCCTTGGCCCAGGTAACGCCTCCTCACCCTTCAGAGGTCAAATGGAACCTCACTTATGCAGGAAGACCTCCCTGGGCCTCCTGGACTGGTTCCAGCTGCTCTGTCACGACCTGTCATGCAAGCTCTGTGCCTCTTCATCCAAATAGTGACTAAGTAGATGGGCAAATTATGTGTTTGATGTTTGTCTCCCTCTAGAATTCAAACTTGAGGAGAGCAGGCATGTTTTTCTTCTCTCTGTTGAATTTGCAGGGTCTAAAAATTGCTTTGTACATTTTTGTTGAGTGAAAAAGAATGGGTGCTGGATGCAGTTATCCTCTCATGCTTAAGCTTCTGCGGCACATGTCTTATCTCAGAAAAGTCAGAGTTGTTTAGGATTCTGCCCTAAGTCCTTATTTTTCTCTCTTTAGTTTGCCTTCCAGTGAGGTGCCAGAGTATCATTCACCATCCTGATATTTATTATTATTATCATTTTGAGATGGAGTCTTGCTCTGTTGCCCAGGCTGGAGTCCAGTGGCTCACTTGGCTCACTGCAGCCTTCATCTGCTGAGTTCAAGCAACTCTCATGTCTCAGAGTAGCTGGGATTACAGGTGCCCACCACCATACCCAACTAATTTTTGTATTTTTAGCAGAGATGGAATTTCGTCACATTGGCCAGGCTGGTCTCGAACTCCTGACTTCAAGTGATCCACCTGCCTTGGCCTCCCAAAGTGCTGGGATTACAGGTGTGAGCCACTGTGCTCAGCCTCATCCTGATGTTTATGACTGCAAAATGTGCATCTCCTGCCAAGACTTCTCTCCACAGTTTCCCACCCTCAGAACAACTGCCTCTCAGACACCCTCATGTTGGTCTCACTCAAGCACCTATACTTCATTTTTGGTATAAGTTTTACCTTTGTAAAACTCCCATCTAGTTATCCCGGCAATTTCATTGTTTACTTTCTTCCCAGGCTTTTTTAACAACTGGCAACAATTCTAGAATGCAGCTTCTCCCTGTCACCGATGAGCCTTTGTACAGCTGTGTTCAAACACGCAGAGAGGAGTTGCGGGAAGGGTGAAATGCAGAATTTTTTTGTAGGAGAGTAGTATAAGGACAATATATCAGGCAGCTTTTATTTTACTTATTCTGGAATCTTAAGCATTATATTTTCGTTAATGACTTGGATGATGAAATAGATAGCTATATTCAGGAAGTTTGCAGAGAATATTTATAAGCTTTTAATTGAAAGACACTCATGAATTGGAAAAATAACAAAAACACAATTAAATGAAATGAGAGAAAATGCACAATGCTGCAAAAAGGAGAGGAACTTAAGAAGGGAAAAAGAACATTTGCTCTAAGGAAGCATGGCTATCAAAGATGAAGAAAAGGAAAATGCGTCTGATATGTGTCTCCATCCAAATCTCATCTTGAATTGTAGTTCAAGATGTAGGGTGTGTATGTAATATGGTTCTTTCCACTGATCTAATTATCTATTCTAGGTCAATATCACACTTTTAAAAATTCATTATAGTTTTATGGTATATTTTGATATCTGGGTACACGTTCCCTCTTTTTTTTAAAAATTCATTATAGTTTTATGGTATATTTTGATATCTGGGTACACGTTCCCTCTTTTTTCTAAGGTTTTATAAATGGAACTATTTTGTACTTTTATCCCTTTTTCCTTTGGGTGTTGGAAACAATTTCAGTCCCTTTAAACAGTCTCTCCTGCCCTTTTCTCTAGGATTGCTGTAGATGGGAGGGAGTAGATAGGCAGAGGGCCCCATCGCAGGGCCCTGCCCATATATCATTCTAGTCTATCTCCTGCAGGGCACTCTGCCTCCTCCCTAGAAAGCCCAGAGTTTGACTTTTTATCCATATCTTGCTAAGCTGTTGTTTCCAGTAGGCCTACTGCCCAATGGAGGAAAAGTCCCAGCACACACACACACACACACACACACACACACATGAAATACATTGGTAATATACTGAACTGTAATTCAACACATTACCACAAAAGAAGGACGTTTATATTCCTTATTAGGAACTCAGATGGGCTTTTCCAAGACTGTGTGGCTCTCTTACACTTGGTGAATCTCAGGCCTTATTTACTTTATGTACCTCTTCCAAATACCCACACAGCCCAATTTACTTGTTAACATGACATTATCATTTTCCTTGTAAAATTATAATCATGGCCTTTCTGTGCTAATGGTGCCTTGGACTTTTTCCTGAACTGGTCCATTAGAAAGGATTACATTATCTGAAAATGCCTCTCAATGAGTTACCAATTTAAGTGTTGTCATCCTACAAACTCCTCTCTTGGTTAAATTCCATTTGCCACTCAAACATATGGTTTTGTCCATTTCATTCAATCATTCCATATAAATTGGTAAACATCTTCATGACTGACCACCTGGGTTTGCCCTAAAATTAAAGCTATTAACACTAAACATTCTACAAAGAAGATAAATTAGTTACTAAGGCTTTTTTTTCCTTCTTAACATATTTAACTCTTAACATTCTTTTTACCAATAAGCAATCTAATAGTTATTCTCCAATAGTGAAGTTTGGAGCAGAGGTGAATTTATGCATTTCTTTGCATTTATAAGATAAATCTAACATTATGTGTAATTTTCATTGCAATGAATTTGATGAAATTCCAAATAGCATTTGAATTCCCTGTCATCTGGCTAGGGGAGAGCAGAACAATCACAGGTAAGAGTTTTGTATCCAAGAGGCAGAGGCATAGTTCCCTTCCTTGGCACTTACTGTTCTTTATAAAGAAGAACCCTAGGTCTCTGTTCACATGTCTCCCTCTGTCTAGAGTTCACTCCCTCTCTCTTCACCTGGTTAAACACTATTCATCTCTATGGCTCCATCACCACCCAAACTTCATACAGATTAAGCAACCACCTTTGGAGCTTACCTAATGCCCCAGGTGTGTGCCAATCGCTGTCCTTGGCCCTTGTTTTTAATGACCTGCTTCTCCATTTATCTTTTCCACTACAATAAAAGCTCCCTGGAGGCAGAAAGTTGATGTTACTTATAGTTTGGATGTGTGTCCCTGCCCAAATCTCATGTTGAAGTGATCTCCCATGTTGGAAGTGAGGACTGGTGGGAGGTGATGGATCACAGGGTCAGATTCTGCATGAATGGTTTATTACCACCCCACGGTGCTGTCCTCACAAAAGTGAGTGAGTTCTCACGAGGTCTGGTCATTTGAAAGCGTGTGGCAACTTCCCCG
The DNA here is from genome assembly GCF_001604975.1 of Cebus imitator. Classification (NCBI taxonomy): domain Eukaryota; kingdom Metazoa; phylum Chordata; class Mammalia; order Primates; family Cebidae; genus Cebus; species Cebus imitator. Next base: position 3,063,213 of record NW_016107320.1, on the reverse strand, counting down.
CCTTTCTCTTGCTCCTAGTTTTGCCATGTGACATGCGTGCTCCCTGTTTGCCCTCCGCCACAATTGTAAGCTTCCTGCGGCCTCATCAGAAGCAGAATTAAATGTCTTTTCTTTGTAAATTACCCAGTCTTGAGTATTTCTTTATAACGATGCAAGAATGGCCCAATACACTTACATTCGTGGCCAAGCATCTGGTGGGATACTGAGTAGGTGTCTACTGTTTGCATGAATACAGAGAAATAACTGGGATTTTACTGTAGACTTGGAAAGGACACACACAGGTAGCTTTGTAGCCAGAGCACTCAGATTGCCCTTTGCAGATCCAAGGGCAGAGGCAAGGGGGTGGGACAGGAATGGCTTGAATTTAAGATGTAACAGACATCATTGGTAGAACACAGGAATGACAGTGACATAAACTCACAAGTGTTAAGAGACATAAGTGGACAACAACATGGTAACAGGCCACTGAGGGAGAATCCTCTGGTTATCTTCCTTAGTCGAAACCTGGTATCTAGTCAGTAGTACCAATGTAGTGAAAAGAGAGGACTGTAAGATTTGACCAGCTGGCAGAGATGTGTATGTCTTTAGGACCAGAGAACTGTTAGAAAGTTTGATTCCACCAGGCACAGTGGCTCATGCCTCTAATCCCACTGCTTTGAGAAGCCAAGACCAGAGAATCACTTGAGCTCAGGAGTCCAAGACCAGTCTGAGCACTATAGAAATACCGCAACTTTACAAAAAATATAAAAATCCAGGTGTGATGGCACATGCCTGTAGACCCAGCCACTCAGGGAGGCTGAGAGGGAGGGCCACTTGGCCCAGGAGGCTGAAGCAGCAATGGCTATGATCGCACCACTGCACTCTAGCCTGGATGACACAGCAAGACCCTGTCTCAAAAAAATAAGAAAGAATTTTAGAAGTTTGACAGTTGGGGTCAGGTGTGGTAGCTCATGCTTATAATCCCAGTACTTTGGGAGGCTGAGGCAGGCAAATCACTCGAGGCCAGAAGTTTGAGACCAGCTGGCCAACATGGGGAAGCCCCATCTCTTCCAAAAGTAAAAAAATTAGCTGAGCATGATGGCACACACCTGTAGTCCCAGGTGCTCGGGAGGCTGAGGCAGGAGAAGTGCTTGTACCCCAGAGGTGGAGATTGCTGTGAGCTGAGATTGAGTCACCGCACTCCAGCCTTGGCAACAGAGCAAGATCCTGTCTCAGAAAAAAAAAAATTTAAAAAGTTTGACAATTAACTCATTTTGACTTTCCATAGTTTAACACCAGTGGCAAGAAAGTTTTCACCAAATGTAGAATCAACTAGTAGAAAATTGTAGTGGTGATGAAAAGGTGCCACATGTATTCTTTAAATGGTACTGTTTTAATACCCAAAAGGAAGTCTGAGATTTAGTATTTATTCATACATTACTGTTCATTGTTACACATTTTGGATCTTTGAAAGCTCGTGAGGGGTATTTTTAAATTCATTAATTGAGGCATTTCTGCAGATCAGGAAATGTAGCAGATGGTGCTTCCTGCTGCATTGCTTTTTCCAATTTTCTGCCAGTTTAGTATGAAGAAGCCTCCCACAAGTCTCATCTCTTTAAAGACGTCCAAACAGTGAAAAGAGGTTTACTGTTTACGGGACTGGATAATTAGGAAGGTGGGGAGGAACAGTGAGGACGTTTCATTCTTCATTTTTTATATGTCTGTATTTTCTTTTAAAAGTGTGTATTATACTTGTGATTATATTAAAACAAAGCAAAAAAACAGCCATCTTAATCGGTGTACCTATTGGCCTGGCGAGGAGTGAGTCAAGAGGTCAGCCTAACGCTCAGCAGCCGCTGACAGACCAGTCCTTTCCAAGGTTCGGGAAGTATTCTTCACTGCATTTTCAAATATTTCTGGTTTCCAGTGGAAGGCAAGAAGGGAAATGTGAGTCTAAATATTTAGAAGCAAGTTATTCTATTTTCTCTACTTTGTGTGTGTGTCTGTGTGTGTGTGTGTCTGTGTGTGTGTGTGGACAGTGCAAGAAAATAGGCTAGAATGAGACATTTCCAAAATCTTGGAATTTCAGCCTGCAGTTGACACTCTCGGCCACCAGGGGACGCTTGTGTGTCTCTGCAGGAGAAGACAGATGTGAGCAACATTAATCTGTCCAACGCCGGGCCTGCAGGCTGCATGAGGCACAGGATGGCTTTAAATAGGCCCAACACAAATTCTGAAACTTTCTTCAAATATTATGACATTTAAAAAAAATTTTTTTTTTTAGCTCATCAACTATTGTTAGTGTTACTATATTTTATGTGTGGCCCTAGACAATTCTTCCAATGTGGCCCAGGGAAGCCAAAAAAATTGGATATCCAGATCTAAGAATAAATTTTGATAAATTTGGGAAATTTGACAAATAACCAGATTAACCCATGGAGAAATGAAGTATAGGTGTTTCTTTTTTTAAAAACATTATTATGTTTATTATATTATTGTTTGTAGAGATGAGGTCTCATTATGTTACCCAGACTGGTCTTGAAGCCCTGGGCTCAAGCAATCCTCCCACCTCAGCCTCCCAAAGTGCTGGGATTACAGATGTGAACCAGATTGCACCTGGCCAGGTGTTTCTTGATGCATTTTTATGGGCAGATCAGAAAAGTTTTATATTGGTAAGGAATTCCACTTTCTCCTCAATTAGGAAATAATGATGTTCTGATTTCTGTCTGAACATCTCTATAAATCTACAATCTAAATTCATATTTAAGATTATGGTTATTAAGCTGACTTAATCAAAATGCACAACGTATACACATATTCATCTCATTCCAAAGCTTTTGGTTGACCCCATGCAACAAAAAAGACAGACATATCTTAGACTTGCCACCCACCCACAGCATAAGTGAAGACCATTTGTTTTCTTCCTGACCATGAGTGACATCATATAGCAATCTTCTATTCATTTAACCAAAAATGGTACAAAATTCAGCCCCCAACCAATTTCTGTTTTGTTTTTGTTTTTCTTTTCCAACAGTTGAGAGCAATTCCACCACACTGAGACTTGGGGTCTTTTTTGAATTCCCCCATGTAGATAGCGTCTTCATAAAGACATGTACACAAATGCATTACGCGTAATGGCAAAAACATGACAAAAAAGCAAACAAACAAACTGGAAACGACCCAAATATCAACAGTAAAAGAAATAAATTGTGATAGGTTCATAAAAATGGAATACTAAAGCAAAGAAAATGTAAAAGTATAGATCACTCATCAACATAATATTGATTGAAATCAGCCAGACACAAAAAGGATCATCACCGAGACACATATTTGAGCTACTGATATCAGCCCTCTAGAAACTTACGTTTTAGTAGGAAAAACAGATGTGTGCACAAATGTGATCAATATGCCCTAATAAGCTGTGCTGGCTGGGGAGTAGATGGGAGTTGTGAAGCAGATAAAGAAACGAGGCTGAACAAAGACTTACTAAATAATAAATCACATAAACACATACGTTTGGGCAGGTAAGAAAAAAGAGTGGGGAGTGTAGGGAATGGTCCATGCAAAGGGATCGGCATGAGATTAAAGAATCACATCAAGTTTTGTATTGCTTATGATGTGGCCAGAAGGAAAGTGGGTGATGAAAGAAGCAGCTCTAGATGAGAATGAAGTAGTGGGCAGGTGCCAGTTACCAAGGAATTTCAAGGAATTTCCTTTTTTTATCTTTTTTCTTTCTTTCTTTTTAAACAGAATCTCACTCAGTCACTCAGGCTGGGTGCAGTGGCACACTCTTGGCTCACTTGCAACCTCCACCTCCCAGGTTCAGGTGATTCTCGTGCCTCAGCCTCACGAGTAGCTAGGATTACAGGCATTCGGCACCATGCAGGCTATTTTTTGTATTTTTAGTGGAAACAGGGTTTCACCATGTTGGCCAGTCTTGTCTTGAACTCCTGGCCTCAAGTGATCCACCTGCCTTAGCCTCCCAAAGTGCTGGGATTGAATCCATGAGCTACCATGCCCAGCCTACAAGGACTTTATTCTACAGAAAATATCCCTGCTCAAATATTCATTTCACCCACATTTTTTTTACATATATGACAATCATAAAAACTACACTGCATTTAACTTTATCAATAGCATTCCCACACTAAAAGGTTCATAACAAAATATTCTTAGAACAAAAAATACAGGGCTAGTTCGATATCAAAATACCTATAACAATTTATTTATTTTACTGTTGATAGACATTTGGGTTATTTCCAGTTTGCTTTTTTGTTAACAGATCCTCCCTGTCTGTTCCAGCTTACAGTATACCCCTGAAGACCCCTTGGCTGGTTGATGCAGCACTGCAATCTCTGCTTCTGTCCTTACCTGGCCATCTTCTCCCTATGCGTCTGTCTTCACATGCTTTCCATTCTATGTGTGTCCTGCTTCCGCTCTTCTTATACGACATCAGTCATACTGAATTAAAGACCCACCTTACTCCAGTGTGACGTCATCTTAGCTAATTACACCTGCAACGATCTCATTTCCAAATAAGTTCATATTCTGAGATACTGGGGTTTCAAACTTCAACATATAGATTTTCGATTTTGAAAGTATACAATTCAACTCATAACAAACAGTTTTAGTCATCATAGCCCAAACTGGAAACAGCCCAAATGTCCATCAACTGGTGAATGGACAAACAAAATGCTGTATTTGCATGCAATGGAATGTTACTCAGAAATATAAAGGAATACGTTACTGACACATACAAGCATGGATGAATCTCAAATGCATTATGCTAAGTAAAAGAAATCAGACTCAAAAGGCTACCTTATCAAAAGATTCAAAAACCTTCATTTACAACATTCCAGAAAAGGCAAAGTTATAAAGATAGAAAACAGATCAGTAGTTTCCAGGGTAGAGTCTGACCACAAAGAGGCAGGAGGAACTTTTGGGGGTTGATTAATCTGCTCAAAATCTTAAGTTTGATGCTGGTAACATGACTGTATATGTTTATGAAAACCCATAAAGCTATATTGCAAATGGATGAATTTAATGTATGCAAATTATGTCTTAATAAGCTTGACTCCCCTAAAATGGTATATACACAAAAATTAACTCAAACTTGATTTTTGATCTAAAGAAAAAAAGTTGAAATTAGCAAAACTTCTAGAAAAAAACATAGGAGAAATCTTTACAACCTAGAGAGAGGTCAAGTTTTCTTAGATATGACACAAAAAGCACAATCTATAAAAGGGAATAAAAGAATTGGACTTTATCAAAATGTTAAATGTTTGCTCTTTGAAAAACACTGTTAACAAATAAAACGCAAACCGCAGACTAGGAAGAAATAGAAATAGTCATAGCACACATATCTTACAAAGGACTTACATCCAAGATATTTAAGAAAATCTTACACCTCAATAATAAGATAATAAATGACTCAAATAAAAATGGGCAAAAGATCTTAATTAGCATTTAAAAAAATTGATAATGAGCACATTTAAAAAAAAGATGCTCAAGGTCAGTGGACATCAGGGAGCTGCAAATTAAAACCCAGTGAATTAACGTTATGTTCTCATTAGAATAGTTAAAATTTAAAACACTATTTTAAATTTTGACAAAACAAGTATCAGCAGATGTGAAGTCACCAGAACTGTCATGCACTGCTGAAGGGAGTGTAGATGGTACACCATTTCAAAGACAGGCTTGGAAGGTCTTTATGAAGTTAAACATATACTAATGTACAATTCATTTTAGAAAATTACCCAAGAGAAATGAAAACATGTCTGCATGTAAATACCTCTTCCAGGTATTTACACAGGAAATAAATTCCTGGGTTACGGAATAACTACGTCTAGCCTTGTGAGTAACTTCTAGAGTGTTTTCCAAAGTAGCTGCACCGTTTTGCACTCCCAGGCTATGTAGATTCCAATTTTCCCACATTCGCAACAAAACTTGTCACTTCCCATGGGTTCTTTGCTGTTGTTGTTTTGCTTTATTTTTATAGCAATCCTAGTAATCCTAGTGGGTGTAAAGTGGTATTTCATTATGGTTTTGATTAGTGTTTCCCTGATGACTAATAATGTTGAACATCTTTTCATGTGCTTATTGGCCATTTGTGTATCTTTTTTGAAAAACAGCTACTCAAATCTGTTGCCCAGGTTTTTGTTTTTGTTTTTGTTTTGTTTTGTTTCTGAGACAGAGTCTCATTCTGTAGCCCAGGCTGGAGGGCAATGGCACAGTCTTGGCTCACTGCAACCTCCATCTCCTGGGTTCAAGCAATTCTCCTATCATAGCCTCCTGAGTAGCTGGGACGACAGGCATCCACCACCATACCTGGCTAATTTTTGTATTTTTCAGACAGACAAAATTTTCACCATTTTGGCCAGGCTGGTCTCGAACTCCTGACTTCAGATGATCCGCATGCCTTGGCCTTCCAAAGTGCTAGGATTATAGACATGAGCAACTGCACCCAGCCCTTTGCCTAGTTTTTAATAGGGGTTTTATTATTGTTGTTGAGTTATAAAAGTTCTTTACTCCAGAACTAGACCCATATAAGATTACATGATTTGCAAATATTTTCTAACATTCTGAGAGTTGTCTTTTCCCTTTCTAGACAGTATCTTTTGGTGCACAAAACTTTTTCATATTGATGAATTCCAACTTATCTATTCTTTTTTTCTGGGGGGTTGCTTGTGCATTTGGTTTCATATCTCAGAAACCATGACCTAATCAAAGGCTATGAACATTTACATTTGTGTCTTATTCTAAAAGTTGTGCAGTTTTAGCTCTTACATTTAGGACTTTGAAATATTTGAGTTAATTTTTGTATATAGTGTTAGGTAGAGGTACAAATTCTTCGTGGCTGCATTATTAGATAGGGAAAGGACAATAGCAAAAACTGGGGGTATTTTTAAAGGTATATACCCATCTAACCATTCTTTACTGTTTTACTGCTTTCAGTTTTAGGACTTTAAGTTTTTATGAATCTCAAATATAACAGAATTTATTCATGCAACCTCTCTGTTCACAAAGGTGTGGTTATGCAGTGACAATTTCAGATGCTAAGACCCAAGTGTAGTGTGATTATAGATTGAGCAGATTAGTCCTAGATGGCTATTTGTCAATACTACTGCTTTTATTTTTGCATATTATCTTCCAGTTTTTAATTGTATACAGACGATCATAGTATGACCACAATTTTGAATTATGTGTTTTCACACATTAGTCTCTGGTTATTTTTAATAACTGCACAATACTCATTTGGGTTTCTTCTATTTGTTACCTATGGAAGGCATTATATTTTTCTAAGTTTTTGCTTTCTAGAGACATTATAAATATCATCCACATGGATCTTTAAAAAAAATATTTCCCTAAGGTAATTCCTCAAATAGCTGAGTTAAAAAGTACGAACATTTTAATGATTCTTGATACATATTTGGAAATAACCTTCTAAAAAGATAATCATTTATACTGTTACTAAAACTATAGGGCTAATCCTAATGTGAGCAACTTACAATCTTGGTGAAATGCTTAAAAACATGTTCTAATTCCACAGCTGTGAAATGCACCCCTCGTATGTAAAGTCTGCGGTCAGGGAGTCATCAATCTTCCAGACCCTTCACTCAATGAATTTCTTAGATGGCTAATAACTTGGTGTCAACATAAGGCGAAGCCAGACTGCACAGGGTCAAAGTCAGTTCTGCCAAGTATTAACTGCGTGATCCTTTGACAAATGAATGACTTCGCTTTTCAGTTTCCTCATCCGTACAGAGTACCTACTTCACAGGATTTTTCTGAGGGCTAAATGCAAAGCCTACCAATTTTGAAATTAAGTGTATGTTCTTTTGAAATGAAGCCTATATATTTTTTCAATATCCTAAATTGAGAATAACAATAACAACTTTCAGGATAAGATTTAATTTTGGTGAAAGGCACAAAGCTATTTGGAGGCAGGTCTGTAAGAGGGTTCATTTATGAAGCTGGGTTCTAAATATCTCATCTAGCAAAAATGTTTATCCTTTTAAAAATGTTGGCATTTAAACATTAGCTTGGGAAGAAAATTTACATATTTGGATTCATGTCCTTGAGCCAGTCGTTTCATTGCTGATCAATGCCAAACTAAGTTACTGCTATTTTATTTGTCCCCAGTCTGTGTACGTTTGCCTTATTTTTTCCCTTTAAATGGATGGATGAACTTGATCCCAAAGAAAGCAAGTAGAATATTTTATTAGTCTTGAGCTTTGAGAAAATTCATTTGTGTTATTTGCTTGTCTTTTACTCTCCTTAAGAAACTTCTATTAGATGAATGTTAAAACTTTGTATCTATCTTCCATGTCTCAATTTTTCTCACACTTTAGTTTTTTGCTCTCTCTCTGCATTGTGTCCTAAAATGGAAGCAAACTTAACCCTCCACCTCATTAATTCATTTTGTATCTGCATTCATTCTCCTACTGGGCTCATCTATCACTTTTATTTTCATGATTCATTCACTGACTCAGCAAACTTTACCAAATGCTTCCATGGTGACAGAGTTGTCTGAGGAACATTTTATAGATTTCCAGATCTTTTGGGGCATTGCAACATCCTCAGATCTAAAGTTATTTTGTTATCTTGTTTAGGGTGCTAAGGTTCCTAAAATTTCTCAGATGTGATTCACTACTTTGTCATTTGAGAATGCCTTTGTTCTCTAGATTATCCCTGTGGGGTTGGTTCCATCAAAGGTAGCCTATGTTGATCCTGGCTCATGCTGCCACATGAGGGAGGCCAGGAGCCCATTCTCTGTGCAAAATGGCTCCTCAACTTATTGGGGAGCTGTAGCTACTGAAGGTTTTGTGGGTCTTCTCTGGTCCAAGGCCCACAGTCAGGGCTTTGGCCTGAGAACCACCGCTGCAGGCGCCTTGTGCTCAGCCTAAGTTGGAGAGATGGTCCCATGATCCAGCTGTTTCAAGCACAGACTCCATAAGGGCATTTTCCAATACCCTTTCCTAGTTTGTGGCTTCCCTGTGGTTACTCCCATTTGACCTACACTTCTCATTTCTGCAAAGCCATGCTTCCTCAGATCTTATATATCTGATCCTGTTTCTATATTCAGAAACTCCTCAAAAGCACTGGTCAACTGATGATTTTGGTTGTACCATGCCATTAGGTTTCATTTCGTCTTTTTTTTGAGGGGGGGTTGGGAGGTTTAGGGAGGAAGAGAAAGCAATGACATTTGCCCAGTGGAACCCATCTTTATCCCATCTCCCTTCTTAACTGGAATTTACTTCAATTCTTTTCAGTGGTCAGCCTAGGTCTTGGAGCTTTAATCTGTCTAAACTGCCAGACACCAGTAATACTACTCAGAAGATTGTTCATGTGTCTAATTTAGTTAATAAATGAAGCCCAAAGAAAGTGCTCTAAAGTTCCAAGTTCTACTAGTTGGGTGAAGGCATCTGAGTTACACCTGGAGAAAAAGGAAGAATTTGACATGTAGGACAGGCATATAAGAAGATAGCAACTAGGCTGGGCACAGTGGCTCACACCTGTAATCCCAGCACTTTGGGAGGCCGAGGTGGGCAGATCATCTGAGGTCAGGAGTTCGAGACTGGCCTGGCCAACATAGTGAAACCCTGTCTCTACTAAAAATACAAAAATTAGCCAGATGTGGCGGCAGGCACCTGTAATCCCAGCTACTTGGGAGGCTAAGGCAGGAAAATCGCTTGAACCCTGGAAGCAGAGGCTGCAGTAAGCTGAGATTGTGCCACTGTACTCCAGCCTGAGTGACAGAGCAAGACTTCAT
>NW_016107320.1:3047464-3053452 GCF_001604975.1 Cebus imitator | reverse complement strand
AAAAAAAAAAAAAAAAAAGGCAACTAGTTTGGTTTGAAACACTATTGATCACAGAACTCAGAACTTAAGATACTTAAAGCAATGGGGAAAAAATATTTGCCATTAAAAAAAATAAGCTGTATGAAAGGTGCAATAGAAAAATACTCAAAGACTTAAAAAATTATAAACAATAATAATCAGAGATCATTTATCACAATATTAGTCAAACAAGGCTAATATATTTCCATTAGTATATGTGTGTATACATATACACACATATACATATATACATGTGTATATATACATGTATACACACATACACTAATGGAAATATATTGGCCTATATACATATATATATGTAGTATGTGTATGTCTTTATATATATGTAAATTCTTCACTTATATTACTAAGTCATTTTTTAACAAGCATCTAATAGATTTTTATTACAAGAAACTTTAATCTCTATACCTTAGAAACTATGGATAAGGTGCTTTCAGTGGAATGGCCCACTCTTCAGATGTTTTCTGCAGAACTATTGAATAGATTCTCAATGGGCATAATTGTGACAGTAAGGGTTGGTCCTCTAGGGAGTCATTTCTGTATACATAATTTTAAAATTTCAATATTGAAACATGATTTATGGCTAGGCATGGTGGTGCATGTCTGTAATCCCAGTGCTTTGGGAGGCTGAAACAGGATTGCTTGAGCCCAGGAGTTCGAGACCAGCATGAGCAACACAGCAAGACCTCTTCTGTACAACAAAAAATTTAATTAGCCATACACCTGTAGTCCCAAATACTCTGGAGGCTGAGGCAGGAGTGATGGCAGCAGTGGTCTGTCTGAAGCATCACACTCCCTGGAGCCAGTAGGGGCGGGAACAGGTGGACGCCCCACCCCCTGCTGAGTTGGCAGGGCAGGAGCCCTACACTACTGGGCATACTTGCAGCCACCCAGCTACGGCTCCAGACCTGGGCATCGCTGCACTCCCAGGAATCCCTCCCATCCCCTACAGGTTCAGAAGTGCCTGCTCTTGCTCCTCCCCACTCCTGGCACCTGCTCTGATTCTGGAGCAAAGCTGAGGCTGAACCCAGGTGCTATCTCAACCTGGCCAGGTGTGCATGTGCTAAGGGTGGTGCTGACATGACAGTCCTACCACCTTGGCCCCCTCTGAATTTTGGGCACCAACAAGCAGGGGAGGGAGGCTGAGGGGGTGCTGAGGGCAGTTTGACACAAGCCTGCAGGTGCCCTTTGGTAGGAACAGCCTGGTTGGTGTGGATGGCATACTGATGGTGGCAGGAGGCAGACAGTCTCCTGGATGGAAAAGAGTGGGTCCTCGCAAAACCTCACCTTCAAGCCAGGGATGGCCTGAAGCTTGGGGGCTAGGCTGCCAGTTCCAGGTGGAGTCCTCGGCCCAGAGTGAGAACTTATGGTGCTTCTTCCCCCATCCACCTATGGCCACACATGGACCAATCAGCACACACTTTCTCCCTTCTAAGCTCATAAAAACCCTGGATTCAGTCAGACTCAAACAGACCCTCAGGACTACCAGCTGCAGGAAGGAGCTACCCACTGTGGGTCTCCTTGACTCTTTCAGATGACTCACCTGTGGAAAGGAGCTACCCAATGCGGATCTCTTCTCTGCTGAGAGCTGGACACTCTTTGGGATGATCTGCCTGCACAAAGGACCTACCCACTGAGGGTCTTCTCTCCACTGAAAGCTGGACTCTCATCAGAACGGCCTGCCTGCAGAAAGGAGCTACCCACTTTGGGTCTCCTGAGAGCTGTTCTGTCACTCAATGAGGCTCCTCTCCGCCTTGCTCACCCTCCAGTTATTGGTGCACCTCATTCTTCCTGGATGCAGAGCAAGAACTCAGGACCTGCCAATGGTGAAACTGAAAGAACTGTAACACAAACAGGGTTGAAACATGTCCCCACTCACCCCCTCCCTCCACGCAACATGTTGTGAGCGACAAGGAGAGAAGGGCTGCAGCCCTCTGGGATGCCCAGACCTAAAGGGTCCCCAAGCCAGGGCTGTGACACCCTCTTTGGAGCTCTGCAGTTCCTGGCATCTCCAAGCTTCCAGGTGCCACAGGGTTCCCCTCGTCCAGATGTGGGTGCCCACAGTGGAAGCCACATGCAGTACATCTGGTCCAGCTGCAGCCTCACATGGAGGTGCCACACCACAGCAGCTGGTGTGCCTGGCTGTGTGCAGTGTCTGGACCCTGCATGCACTTGCCCATATACCCCTCACTGCTCAGTGCCTGGCACGTTCTTGGCAGGTGTGGGATCTGGGCCGGTAGTGCAAGCCAAGCACAGCCTGCCAGGCTGAGTGTGAATAAGCCCAGTGGGCATTAGCAATACTCAGGCAGAAGGCACCACCAGCCACAGAGGTTTCTGGCTGGCAAAGTGACACCCCAAGAATCCTGTGACATGAAGATCATATATCTAATGCCACCAACCGTAAGAAAAACTCATCTGTTCTTTAACATATGCAGTTTGGTTCTTCCACTGACTTTTTTTTTTTTTTTTTTTTTTTAAATAACATTGACCTTACAATTTAAGAAAAAAGTATTAGGAATTTAGCTTTTATTCAAAATTAAATAAGCAAAAGCAAAAATTTTAAGAAACTTTTACAAATTACTTACATAAAAGAAAGTTAATAGGGACAGTCACAAGTTTGCAACAAATAATTACAAAAGTTTCTAGGGCAGCATGAATATAAACCATGTTGCAGCATGGTGATCTAACTGTGATATGAATAAGGCATAACTAACATTTGCACCAAGACGAGAATTAAAAACAAAAACAAATTTTAAAAGCTTAGTTCTATATTAAACTTCTTCTCTTCTCCCAGATCCCTAATGGGTTTATACTACGTATTTTTTTAAACAAACACATCATGTCAAACTCTAAGTTACATAAATGGGCGGTTAATGTGAAAAGCCCCCTAAAATGTACAAACTAACTGGTACTGAATTGAGTTATCCATTTACCTTTATGTACAGTTAAATGTAAACCATATTTTCACAGTTTTGAGTGTTTTATGAATAGATGCACAGTACCACGTCAGGTTTACAATTGTTCCTGAAAACTGGCTCTAGGTTCTGCATACAATGCCTGTCGGTCACTGTGATGCAAGTATTTACATAAATAAGAAACTGTGTCATAGTCAATGGTCAAGACAGTTCAGCAAGAGCAGTATTTCCAACAAAGAATGATCCTCAACACGATATTTTACATAGTTGTGCAAATATAAGCATTAGGACAGATATATCTGAGGAAATTCAATTTGCAAAAACTTGTATCACTACTCTTGTAAACCTGGGCAATAAATGACCCTCAGCAAGTTCTGCTCTCTATGGCTTTTTTTGTTTTAAAATTTTAAAGCCAGAGAAAATGCACACAGACACGCACACACTCACACACTCACACTCTCTCACAGACATACAGAGTTCTTATTTCATTTTAGAGTATGGTACATAGTGCAACTTCACAATGTAGAGGTTTAACACACATTCAGTGCGTGTTTTTCTGTGCAAGTTCTTAGTGGTCTAAATCCTAGTTGAAGGTATTCATTTGCAGAACCACACGATTCAGGAGGTTGAAGGAAAAAAAAAGTTTCATTACATTTCTGAAACCAGCACTAGATGTGCAAAGGCAGCGGACAATCTGGCCATGAATACAGCCAGATTAGAGTAACTTTAAAGGGAGATCCAAGCAGTTAGTTACTTAGATTGGTCTCTAGAAAAATAGGTCAGTATATGCTGTATCTTTGTCAACCGTTCTTTCAAAGACTTCATTGACAAAACTGACAGCTGGTATCGTGGATCTACAGGGAGAACTGCAAGAAGCCACCAACACCACGCAGGTCCATTAGGAGTTGCCTAAAACAATCGACAGTTTATAGTATTAACAAAACAAGGATTTACGTAATAACAACAGTAGCAAACCACCAAAAAACTACTATTTATTGAGCACTTTTACTACGCATCAGGTGCTATCTCCAATGTCCTTAACAGTTATGTAAAGTATAAAATGGGGAAACTGAAGCTCAGAAACATAATGCAAATTGTCCAGGATCTCTCAGCTCATATGTGGCAGAGCCAAGATTCAAATCTAGACTTGACTCCATAGTCAACATGTGCTCTTTCCTCCTTACTGCACGGCCTTAAAGCAAGGTATTTTGACCTCAGGCTACCGACACTTTGAGCCAGATAATTCTTTGTTGTGTGTGGCTGTCCCTATGCACTATAGCACATTCAGCAGCATCTCTAACCTCTTAACTACCAGATGCCAGTAGCACCTCCCCACCCAGCTGTGACAGCCAAAAATGTCTCCATATAATGCTAAATCTCCTGTGGGGGCAACACGCCCCTAGCTGGCAGCCACTTTCTTGAGATATATATTTAAAGCATTAAGAAATGTTGAGATTTAAAATTTCCTCAAAGTATTATGGAACCTTAGGAAAGATAGAAGAAAAAGGCCCCAGTTTTCAATTTTGTTCAAAAAGGAAACATATCTCCAGTGAAAAAGTCCCTGTGATGTTGTAAAGGCTGGCTATTGAAAAGACTAGAAATTTCCAAAAAAGATTTGTAAGCCACCTTCAGTGAACCTTGAATTGCTATTTATTGGAATTAAAATATAAAGCTTCAAAATGACAAAAGGAGCTAGGACATCAGTGCTGATCTCAGTAGGCCCCCTCCAGAATCAGATTCAGTTTCTACATTCGTGTATTGTCTGCTGTCAGATAAGCATCACTACCTCCTCTTCTGCATTCCAGAGATGTTAGAAACTGTCTCCTAGAATCCCCTTTGCCATAGGGTTCCAGATTAGGGTTGGCCAATGAAAGGCACTCTCGTAGGGTGTAGAAGCTGGAAGAGAAGCCATTATCCTCGGAAGATTGTTGCAAAGTATGAGCAGCAGCTTTCCAGAGAGGTCCTGGAAACCCCTTCCTCCACTCCTGAGGTAGTAGTGGGGACTTACTGGGATTCCTAAGAATCATAGCCACTTCCCCACTAGTTCTTCAGAAGCACCCTGTTGGCTGTTCCTGATGCAGAATCTCTGGTGGCAGATTCCCTGACTTCTGCAGGTGACATCCCTGACCTTCCCTCCCACAGCTCCCCCAACTACTCTATAAAGTCTGCATCCTACATCAAAACTTTCATCCCAGGAATATGCAGGGTGGCTGCTTTTGCTTTCCTGCCTGAATCCTAACTCACACAACACTGCTAACAGAAAGCAGTGATAGGGGACAGGATAATAAAAGGCAAGGGTGGTGACGATGATGGGAAAGTTATTTTGAATTTTTCTATAAGTTGTTTTTTTTTTTATTATTTAAAATTTCTTATTCAATATTGTTCTTACCAAAGCCTATTTCTGTGGCGTTTAATCAGATTCAAGTAATCAGTTAAAACAAATAGATAACAACTGATAATATGCTAAACAGAATGAATACTAAATATGGAGATGGCCTAATGTTGGTGTTTCAAGTTCAGGTGAAGGATTCAATTGGGATTCAGACAGATGCAGACCAACCCTTGAAAACGGGAATGAGGCAGTGTGCATTACAATGAGATCTATTATTTCTCCATCTTCACATATTCACTGACAGCCAATCCTATGTAAAATCTATCACCTTCTGACCAAAAACATTTAATTCAATTCAAAAATGCTTATGCCTAAAAAGTAGTGCTTTAGTGAGTCTATGATCAGATTTTTCAGGAGCCAGACCCTTCTTTTATGCCTCTTGCAGTTTTGCTTGCACAGAAAGTTCCAGATACACATTCATTAGACTACGCTTAAATGTAAACCCTAAGTACCAGTAAGACTAAAAGAATAACAGTTTCTTGGGAGGCCGAGGTGGGTGGATCACGAGGTCAAGAGATCGAGACCATCCTGGTCAAAATGGTGAAACCCCATCTCTACTAAAAATACAAAAAATTAGCTGGGCATAGTGGCGCATGCCTGTAATCCCAGCTACTCAGGAGGCTGAGGCAGGAGAATTGCCTG
>NW_016107320.1:3022554-3047399 GCF_001604975.1 Cebus imitator | reverse complement strand
AAAAGAATAACAGTTTCATAAGGAGTGAAGTATTAAACATGAAAAGGCAAAAATGAGTAAGTGGTAGGGTCAAATGTTGGGAGACAGAAAGATGAGAAAAGATTTTTAAGTGTATAGAAAATGGTAAATATCTCTGCTGTCGAAGAATAACAGCAACAGGTGATGGGCTTGAAGGCATAGTTGTCTCACAGTCACAGTTTCTAGATAGTAACATCCCATTTTTAATTCCTTACCCCTCCTAAAAATCCTCTTAAGGACTTGCTCCCTCTCTGGCAATCTGTCCTACAGGCATCTCAACTGACACCTATTTCCAGCCTCTACTTGTATGGAATGTACTAGACACCACTACTCAAGAGAACTCATGATTCTAAAGATGAGGTGGGGATGAGAGCAGGGGGTGGTCAAAGAAAATGTAGTGCAGAAACGACAATAAAAAAATGATAATGTCAAAGTTTGCAAATTTGGGTTTACATCAAAGTGACTTTAGGGGAACAGAAAAGCCACCATACCTGAAGGTTTTCTTCCCTCTCGGGCATTGATCCAAAGTGCTGAAGAATTTGGCTTCGAAATCTGTCTCGTAAATTCTGAAACCAGCTGCAGGCTTGAGAGTAGACCAAATCATGAAGCTCTCTGAGATTCTTAATCTCATCTTCATTCTCAACCTAGAAATACAATAGTCAGTAAGACTTCTGTGTCTAATCCCCCATCCATATGCCAACTGACACAAATGGAAAAAGGCATCAGAACAACAGGGCAATACCTGCTTCAGTGCTGACCTCCCAAAGAGTATTATTCCTATGCTATAATACATACTTCTGCCTCATGCAGGGCTAACTGACCATACTAAAGACAGACAGCAAGGTCTGACCTATGCGTAATCTCACTGACTTGGCAGTGCAGTATTGCAGAACGCTACTAACAGCCCCCAAGTGGGAGGACTAAGATTGAGAGTGAATTTTGGTTCAAAGGTCTACACTAATTTGGAATTCCTTTTGTCTTTATGAATCAATGGCTTTTGAAAGCAGTGGAACAAAAAAGTGGGTGACAGTTGCTACAAAAAAAGAAAAGATGAGTGATTAGGGTGCAGATGATATGACAGAAAGTAATTAACAGGAGGAGTCCAGGCCCAGTTACATCTTTTACTAGGGAGCTGGGTCAAAGCACAAAAACAAACAAAAAGCTACAACAAATAACTTAGCATATAAAGCCAGTACGTCAGAGAGGTAATTACACAATGATGAACTTCTGCTCTAAATGCCCACGGCTACAGCTACCTCTGGAACTCCCTCAGTATATTCTTTAGAGTACTGGGTCACCAAACTGCAAACGTAAAATTAGCTGCATCAGTCTTCTACCTTGAGATAGAAGAGTCATCTCAGAGAACACAGGTGGGAAGATTTAAGTTTAACTCATCCATCTTATATTGATTTCTTTAATGCACACTTACATCCTACTTACTATGTGCCAGGTCATGCTCTGTGTCTCATATATACAAACTCATCCGAACAAATACCAGGCCTGACTCAGCCTTTCATACTTCAAGGATGACTCATATAAAAACAAAGAAACTCTGAAAACATTTTGAAATATAAAAATAGGACTACAGCACACAAGAGACAAAAAAAAAAATACTTTTTACTTTTGAAAGATTTGAAATGAAAAAACTAAAGCTTAAAGAGCATCTCCTTTTAGCAAAGCTATGTGAATGTACTTAATGCCACTGAACTGTGCACTTAAAGATGGTTAAAATGGTACATTTTGTATATATTTTACCACAAAAAAATAAATTTTTTAAAAATGTAGAAGAGCCATATAATTGAAGAATTTTGGTCTTGGAACGCCAATACAGGATTCCGGCCCTTGCTGGCATACATTGAACTTGACAGAAGCAAGAAATAATCTTATGCCTTGTTCAGTCTTTTTTTTTTTAAGCATGTGCTTTGCACCCTCACAAAATTCAAGAAAACAAATGACAGGCTCTAATAAACAAGGAATGATAACAATAAGAGTATGCAATGAAAAATGGAGCTCGCCAAAAAGCAGGTAGAAACTTTAAAAGCAAACTTTACTGTAATAATTTTTAACAGAACTTAAAATTTCATTAGAAATCACAGAAAACAGAATCATTATAAGAAGAAGAAAATTTGCTATAAAAAACAAATTTGAGAAGTTTTTCCAGAATGGACAAGAAAATCACTATATAGATGAAGACATTATGATGAAAAATTACCAGTCATTCCTAGGACCACAAAGAGGACTCAAGTTTATAAACATCAAATCTATAATACTTTCAAAATGTGATTCTATTGCCTACCTGTTTATAAGTATTAATACATATAGTCATGTTATTATGTTATTTAGCCATACACTCAAGTGATTTTGTCATCAAACGCAATATATGAAGACAAAAATTTACATAAAACTGAAATAGGGTTACTAACTTTACAAAGGACATTACCTTTAGCAAACGATTCCATTCACCAAGTATGCCTAAGGCACAGATTATATCAATCAACTCAAAATTTCAACTTGCACAATACTTTTGGCCAACCGCACAAGGCAAAGTACTCCCATAGCATTTTTATAGTAAGATAGGACATGCAACATCAGAACCATCAGGTTTATCAGCAGAGAGGCAAATGGCATAATGATAAAGCTCAGAGCCTGAGTCGGGGAGTTTGCCTTAATCATTTTTATTACATTACCTATAGGATCTCAGGCAAATTAATTAACACCTCTGAACTGTACTTTCCTCATCTACTATTTCATAGAGTTCTGGAAATTCTATGAGTTAATGTTCATGAAAATACCTAATGCCAACATCCAATAAATGTTGACTGAAATGAAAGGCCTAAACAAATTAATGAACAAGTGATGGTATAAGATCTATGCTTTTATAATGCCTTTCCAAAAGAAACTGCCTTCAATTTGATATTTATAGTATCATAAAAACCAACTTAACCCTATTCTAGAAAGACATCACAAAAACCCTACGCTGGTAAGATATCACCAACAGGTACACTGATAGTGCTTTCTATGTCTGCCCCAGGGTCTTCACACAGCATTCAACTCTATTTTATCATGAGGGTTCTCTTAGGCACAAGAACAACCTTAATATACAAAACAACTCTTACAAGATTTGATGTGTTTACATTTACATCAAATTTCAGTCTACTAATTACATCAGCTTCAACTGCTAATACTTTCAATAAAACAGGGCAGAAATGTAAACCTTTCAAAACTTACATGGCTGAAAGTTCAACTTAACCACCATTGTTAAGTACCTAACATGTGTATCACACATGTCCATGTGTACATACTCACATACATTCTAGGCACTGGGCTGTTGTTAACCCTGTAGAAATAAAGAGAACCTATGTTCTAGTCTTCTAAGTTCTCTTAGAATGTGCAACAATTTCAGAGCAAGACACAAAAAGGCTAACTTAGAGCTCATTCTCACAGGTAACAGTGGTAAGACTCTCTAATAAGAACTAGTTCTTATGCCTAGAAAATAGCCTGTATGCCTGTACCAATTCCTGCAACAGAATATACTAAAGTATGTTGGAAAAGCACATTTCAAAATACCTTAACATCTTCCAGATATTCAATGTCGGCAGTGCAATATCCATCTTTCATTCCTCTTTTTAAAACCCTAAACCGCTTTCCTCCAACTGTATCAACCACAGACCTTCCATCAGGTAAGAAATGCACGTTTCTAATTTGTAACATACAACCATAATCTGCAAAACTAAAAGAAAACCTTGATTAGTAACAAAGGTGAAACATAAACATGTAAGTTCTCATCCATATTGAAAGGTCTAACCTAAATACAAATATTTAAGTTCACAAAAAGCATACCTATTTTGTGTATCACTGACACACATGCCAAACTGTTTGGTTCCAGTCTGTATACTTCTTCGAATCATCAATCTATATCTTGGCTCAAATACATGGAGAGGGCAAGGCACAGTGGGGTAGGCCATAGTGCAAACAAATATTGGAACATTCTTGGTCAAGCTGAGGGAGAAACAGTTTAATTATTATAGATCATACAAGAAAAATATTACCGAGCACACAAAAAAAATGAGTGAGGTTTACAACAGTAATGAACTAATGTTAAAAAAAAATGAATTAGTTCTAAATAAGGTGATTTTTGTTCTTAGCAAGAACAAGAATCAGCACCCTGTTCATTAAGCTCTCACAGATGAAATATTAATACTAAAAATCTGCTGTGATCCTTACTTATGAGTACATTGAATTTTAAGACACCAGATTATCTTACAGAACTAAGTATCTTTATGAATCAAGATAATTTATTATAAATAAAATTTTATATTAAAAATCTGTTTTAGCTATTTATAACATATGATAGTAAATATCTTTTATCCAAACACTCATACTCTTAGATAACAAGAAAAAGCGAACTCCCACAAGACAAAGACCAAATAATTAAAAATTCTTTGGCATTAAAATATTTTCAAACGTAAGATCAGAAAACATATTCTGATGAGATAACATTTTTTCCAAGTAATTAAAGTTATATAACATTTTTCATTGCCATACTGGTAGAAAGCAAGAGAAGGATAAAGGCAATGCCCAGTCCTGTTCAAGGCATGGGAAAATTGGTAGTGTGGAAACAGTCTGAAACAGCACAAGCATGCTAAAGAACATGGCTACAGACAGACACCTTATGTCGTTGGTAGGAAACGCTCATGTTTTTGGAACCAACCAGCTTACTTTCAGACTTGAGTGGACAAGTGCTAGATGAATGTTCACTGTAGCAATGTGGATAGTAACCAAAATGCAGAAGCATAAATAAGAGACTAGTAAGATCAATTATGGTACATCCATAAAATGGAACACTGTGTTTCCATTAAAAGATGATGTGTATGACACTGAATTGGAAGAAATGTTTATATTAATGAGAGAAGGAGGTTTTCGATATAGATCATGAATAACATGATCCCATCTTTGTTTAAAGCTTATTTATACATACTGCATTCAAGTTTGGAAATATACATGCCAAAATGCCAATAGTTGATTCCCTTTGCAGGGTTGCAGATTACGGCTTTTTAAATGCTGATTTGTATTTTTGAGTTGTTTTTTTTTGTTGTTGTTTTTTTTTTCCAAAATGACCATGAATTACTTATATAAACATAGTATTTCATAAAACATGTTTAAAATATGTGTTTTAAAACACAGCCCCATTAATCAGCAGCTGAAACCCCTGATGCTTTTCTCTCCAACACGCAGCTCTCTTTCTGTGTGACTACCTCATCTGTCCTTTGAGTCTACCACTGTTCTGTGGGCAGCCTGGTTGTATCACTGTGTTTAAAATTTCAAAAGTGTAACTGCTGCTTCTTAAATCTAGATGCTTCAGCATTGATCAAAAAGGTTCATAATTGTCACATCACAGTATTTTATAAATCACATAGTTAAATATCAATTCTGTGAGAAGACAAAACAATATCTATTTCTATAAAGAGTGGAAATCTTTCTTCTGTTGAAGGCCCCTGGACTACTGAAGACATCTGATGGGCACATGTTGAAAAAGGAGAGTCTATAAGCATAAGTTTTGTTAGAAAGTAACATATAAAATATTCAATTTATATTTTGAAAAATAATGGTAACAAAAAGTTGTTAAATAAAACAGCATATAAAATTATAATTTTGTTCTTTAGTGTGCTCAATTAAAGGAAAGCAAAAGAAATAAAGAAATTAAAAACTCATGAATAAAATTTAAAGAGACCCAAGTGACTAGTCAAAGAGAGAAAGACATTTAGGGAAAAGAGAGGAAGAAAAACAGGAAACAAAAACAGAAAAGGGACAAGCAATGCCTGGTCCCACCTACCCAGCTCCATCAGCTGCTGTGTTCTCTTCAGAGTGGTCTGCATTGCCCAATCCCAAGGTTGTCTCCAAGATTTTCACCCTCCCGACACCAACTCAGTTCTGCTCCCAGTCAGTATGTTCATTAATTGAGGATTTGGCCCTGAACAGACCTCTTCCAACTTCAGTCTCAGATCTCAAAGTTTGGAAAGCCCCTTTCCAGGCCTCCATGTGACAGCAAATCCCCTGCTAATCTAGGTTATTGACCCTCAACTTTCCTCTTGCCCAACCTACCATGACACATAAGAGCCACCATTACCATCAATGTCACTGTCACCAGCGCCCCCTCTCTATTTCCCATTCCACTGCCTGATGGCACTGTAGGAAATTCCTCCCCCACCTAAAATACTGCTTCAGCCCACAGAGCTGAGTCAATAACTCCCTATAAAACATCCGGATGTTACCAAGTGAACATATAAAATTCTGTCTGTTGAGGACAGCGGAAACTGACCAGTACTTCTTGACTAGACTGAGAACTAAAGACAGGATCCAGCTTGTGGTGAGGTTTCTCCTTACTATTAAAGGGTAGCCGTTCATATTTTTTTTTATGAGAAGAAACTTACTGTGAGAGTTCAGCAGTTTCTTCATCATATATTTTTTTTCTCTCAGACAGTTCATCAGGCAGATACTTCACTATTAATTCTTCCAACAGCTGTGTGACACAGTACCTCCTATCTGCTAGATACTAAAAGACAATATTATTTTACATTCCAGCAGCGGTTTTCCTACAGTATTAAAAAGGCAACACAGTTAACTGATATATTAAAGCCTTTATTACATACTTATACCGTCAATTCTGGATTAATTTTATTAGTGAGGGGAACATTACAGTAGATGATGCTAAGCAAAAAAAAAAAAAAAAAAAAAAACCTGTCTGAGGCTTTGCTCAAGTGCAATAAAGACAGTTGGCTGCAACCTGAACCAAGCCCTGTCCAGAAGAACTGCTTCCTGCTGTGACCACAGCTCCTCTGTTAGCCACAGAGGGCCCTGCCCTGCCATCTTCCATAACATCTTCCTTTTCCATCTGACAGCTCATGGGTACTAAACTATCATTTTAACTGAGAAACAAAAAGGAGATAAGGAATAAATAAAATAAGGCAAAACAGCACATTTGCCTTATTGAAGAAAAGCAAAACATCTGTTTTGTTCCCAATTTCAGAGAGTCTCTAGATAATTTTTCTTTCAGATTTTCTTCCATTGTCACCCACTACTGAGTAGAGCAGCAGACCTCAATTCTGTCCTTGAGTAACCCAAGGAAGGTGAGTTTCTTGGGACACTATCACTCAGACCCTTATCAAGATTTTGCTTTTCCTATACAATCCATCCACCCCAGCTCTATATAAAATCGTACATTTACACTGCCCCTAAATACTCTGAAAAAGTACTATCCTCATGCATTTTTGTGTCATTCTCTATTCCAACTTATAAGAGCCATCTCTCTCACTCCTGCCTATTAAAAACATATCTATCCTTCAAGGTCTGACTCCAATTTTACCTTTCTCAAAAACTCTTAATTATTTTTTTCTAACTCAAGAACCCATAGTTTACTGTTTATACCACATAGAAGGCATTGTATAGTGTAGTATATGTACACAGATACATTACATCTCTGTAGTTAAACTAAAAATTACTTAGGGTAGGGCCAGGGACACGGTCAGAGTGTATGCAAAGAACTTTGTACAAAGAAAAAGCCCAATACATATTTATTTCACAAAACTAGTGAGGATTGTCTCCCAATCACAAGACAAAGCCATCCCTGAATCTGCAGTCAGTAAAAACAAGGGTTTTGTCATTATCCAATGAAGAACAGATGAGGAAATGTGAGAGATTGGGAAATTGGTGGTGGTTTTCAAAGTTGACCATGAATCAGGGCTTGTTAAAATACAGACTACAGAGCCCTATGCCAGAGTTTCTGAGCATCTGGAGTAGGGTCCAAGAATCTGTGTTTCTAACAAGTTCTCAAGTGACAGATGCTGCTGATCAGGGGAGAATGGAGAGAGGTGCCCCTTGAGCAGGTAATATACACACCGATTAATGTTTATCATAAAATTAATCAAATTACAGACATTATAAAAGCAATTCCATTATCATTTTCTATTAAATTAACAAAGATGTTTAAAAATCTTGGGAAATACAGCTTCTCTCACATGCCTGATAGGAATCTGAATCAATGTAACATTTCTGGGGATGAGGCAATCAAACAACCGGTTTTAAGGGCTTTATAAATATATGACTTTGGATCCAATAATTTACCTCCCAAAATTTAACCTAAGGAAATGGTCAGATGCATACAATCATTAATTTTAAATGATGTTGGAGAAAGCATGGTATATTTAAAAAAGAGAACAAGAAACCTTATATATCCAACAAGAAGGAAGCGTTAAATCATTGGACTATTATGCTGCTATAAAAATTATGTATCTAAAACAGATGTAAATGGAAAAATGAGCAAAATAAAAGGACAAATAGGAAAAATGTAAAACTGAAAGCATACCAATATTTTTAAAAGTATATGTATTTTGAATTTACAAATTATATTATGCATGAAGGGTATCTTCAAAGTTGGACACTGGATATTGTTAAATAGTATGTCATTTATACTTTTTAAAATATGCTTAATGTATTTTTCAATGTCTATTTTTTAAAGAAGAAATATCTCTAATTAAAGCAATGGATCTACTATTATGCCAAAAACTGCAATTACTTTTGCACCAACCTAATAGTTAATCTGGAAAAACAAGCATCATAGTTATCCTCGGGAGTATCTAAATGAAGTCTGGAAAAACAGCATATTTAGAGTACTTCATTTAAAAACATTGAGCATATGACCTGAAAATGTAACTAATAAACTCTTTTAAAAATAAATTTATCTGATGTTTCCTAATTTTGAGAATACTCTGAATATGCTTTTGTTTTACATAACAACTTGTTATATATGTAAGATACATATCAAACATAATAACAGACATGCTATTATGACATCCATACTGAGTTGTTTTCTATATAGAAAATACTGTATGTATATCCATAATGGTTTTATTAATTTTTCGGTTCATATTTGGAAGATATTTTTCTTTAAGCAATCCTGTCAATCATCAGAGACAGAATCACTTTCCCTAATCAATGTTACCACTGCAACTGCCTCTCAGAATCACAGGCTTTAGCCTGATTGTAGGTGATCTAAAGTCACTCAGGCATGATTAAGAAGGTGCTGTCTTCCCATCAATTACAGAAGACACCCACTGAGACCTAGCTACTTTCCTATCACAGGTTATTAGCACTGATCACTGACTGACTCTAAAGAAAGGGTATAGAAAGCTGTACCTACCTCTCTTCTTTCCAGTCTACCACTTTTCTAGAGCTGCACTGTCCAATGTGGTAGCCACTAGTCACATGTGCCTACTTAAATTTAAGTTAATAAAATATAAATATAGTTTCTCAGTCACACTAACCACATTTAAAAGCTTAATAGGCATACATGGCTAATGGCTAACATATCAGACAGCAAAGTATGGAGCATTTCCATCAATGAAGAAAATTCTATTGAACAAAGTTGTTCCAGATGTTAAGGAATCTGAAACAGTCTACAAATCTGGCTTATTATTGAGGGTTGGAAGCAGGAAAATAATGTTTCCCCAATATAGTCATCACCAAAATTGAACTTATCCCTAACCAGATGACTAACCATATTCACTTTTGTTAAAAAAAAAAAAAAAAAAAAAAAAAAAAATTTAAGTACGAGGAGTTTGGTCTTGAGTATCTGTCTTCTTTCCCTCCATCCTCTTCAACCTCAATTTTCTCCAATATTAGCATATGGGTAGTAAAACATTATCCTTGTTAGTCACTCAGCATACAGAATGTAATTCTGAACATGATCATCACTATTTCTATGGCTGAACAGAAATTAAATCATGCTGCCAAACTTAAGACCAATAAACAGACACATATACAAATATTTACCTCTTTTAAGCTTTCTTTGCAAAGAGGACAATATGGTGCATGATCTAAACAACGCTCCAGACAATTCTTACAGAACGAATGTCCACAAGGGGTTGTTACTGGCTCAAAAAACAACCTGAAATCAACCAAAATACATGTTAGTTTTCATATTAAACTATTTATTGGAAAAGCTTGCATTACTATATAACTGTAACACTAATCTCTATTTAAAGGAAGAAGGAGGGCCCAGCAGGCAGGAAGAAGGGAAGGGGCAGTAATAAATGTAACCATAGCCTCTCAGAATGTTTTAAAAGTTCTCCATCAATGAGGCCTCCTGCCAAGGCCCTAGAGATAACCTGAATAATGCCACAGCCCTTGGATACTATGGCTACTAAGCACTTGAAATGTGGCTAGTCCAAACTGATACATGCAGTGAATATAAAATATATACCAGATTTCCAAGACTTTGTGCAAAATAATGTAAAATACATCATTAATAATTATTAGCTTTTGTAGAGCCTTTAGATTCCCATTTTAATAACAACTTAAAAATGATTCCTTAATAGGCTTAAAAGACTCTTACACTGTAAAACTCATACAAAGAATGATCTAATAAATAATGCAGTTGAATTATAAAGAAATAATATTAGGCTTAATATTAAATGTATTATTCAAACACTGCAGAAAAACTAGTTTTACTTATTTTCTGAAACATGGTATTTCTGAATTTGCTAGAAATAGATTTAGAGGTACTTTAGGAACTGTTTAATATAATCCTCTCACTTCACAGGTGAAGAAAGCAAGGCTCAGAATTAAGACTTGCTCAGGAATTTAACTTCTACCAGCCTAATATGACCAGCACCAGGCCTCCATAAAAATCTTCCGATCCTACACAATTCATTTAAATGAGAAATGTTATTTCAAACATTCAGTCTTTTAGAATTACAGAATTCTGGATAATGGAAATCCTTACCCTTATGTTACTTTAAAAAGATTTTATAGTTGATATGTATTAATAAGATAGGATCATATACATAAAATATATAATTAGAATTCTTACCCAAATTTAAAACCATAGAGATAGGTAAGTTTCAATAATAATATCTATAATTTTCTTAGTGCTTTATAATTTCCCAGATTCCTTTTATACTGAAGTCATGTGATTTTTACAACACTGAGATGCATGCTATGCAAAGACTGACCCCACTTTCTAAATTAGAAAACCTGAGGTTCAGAGATTCAGTTATTTGCTCAGGCATGAAAGGTAAACCCAGGACTAAAATTCATGTCTTTGTATTTTTATTCCAGCATTCTGTTACTTTACATTGTCTATTATTACCTTTAACTACATTGTATTTTATTTATACTAATATAAAACATTCATCTTCTGTAAAGTTTTACATGCTTACCTCATGCAGAGAGAACACTCGAAATCTGAGACATCAATTAATTCTTCTGGAATATCGCCATAAGCTAATGAAAACATACAGACTTCATTGGGAGTTTCTATTAAAACAAAGACACAGGGTTTCTTCTTTAGGAAAAATTTTAAAGACTATTCTGACTAAATTTATTTTATATAAGTGTAGAGCAAAATTTTTACCTCCTTGTTTTTTAAGCTTATTTCTTCCATCTTCATTTACAATCACATCCTGTTCTAAAAGAGACAACTTTCTTTTCAGCAGAACACCTTTTTCTTGAACAGACAGAACAGGTTCTGAGGACACTCTTTTTAAACAGTCTTCTCTGGCAGACATTTCTGTTGAATTTATAGACTGTGCTGACTGAGCACGGTTTAAACTTCCTTTGACGGGCTCTGAAGTGACTTCTGGTATGTCTTCACTCTACAAAAATACAATAAACAAAGGTAACTGTATTTCTTTACTATCCTTTATTCCTCTCACCAAGTATCAAACTGAAATCAAATTTCAATGCCTTATAATGCTCATTTTAATGTTCATTTAATAGCACTAACTTGATTCCAACACTGTGACAAGTAAATGATTTTTGCCAGCACAGTTGGCCCTCCGTATCCATAGGCTCTGCATCCGTGGGTTCATCCAACTGGGAATAGAAAATATTCTAAAAAAAAGCCTGAACATATATAGACCTTTTTCTTGTCATTATTCCCTAGACAATACAGTATTTACATAGCATTTACATTGTATTAGGTATTATAAGTATCCTAGAGATGATTTAAGCATACAGGAGGATGTGCATAAGTTACATGCAAATACTGTGCCATTTTATTAATATATCAGGGACTTGAGCATCCTTGAATTTTGGTATCTGTGAGAGGTCCTGGAACCAATCTCTCACAGATATAAGGGATGCCTGTACTTACACAGCCGTAGAAATCAAGCTGACTTATGTTATAATGAGGTTTAAAAGTAGTCATGCTCTAACACAGCTGTTCCTATCCTGAGGAAACATAAATGCAATGTTCTATACATATTTCTTGAAGAACTAAATATTTTCTGACATTCACATGACCTAAAATAGTGACTAATCAGCAAATATTTTACATAAAAGATTTTAGTGTAAAATAAAGGCTATGGAAAAAATTCTACTAAGATAACTAACCAGGTTAAAAGTACTTAAGTAGATGCTAGTACTTGAAACTAGGAAAATGAAGATCTTAACTTGTAAAGAAATAGATATGCTAAATTCATGATAACCTCGTCTCACCCCGTACCTGCTTTGGGCTAAGCTCACTGGGAGACTGAGACTCTTCCGTCACTGAAGGAAAATCAAAAGGTCTGTTTTTAGTACACGGTAATGAACTCCAGGAAGATTCCTTCAGGCCTTCTTTTAAGTTTTCAGGTAATAATAAATCACATAAAATCTGCAAGAGAAATATTAAAAGTAGAAAATATAAAATATTTTGTTAAGGATTATTTCGTATAAATTTACCTAATTAAGAACATTTAGAAAGTTTGTAGCAGGCATTATTTTTAATGAGCAGGAGAGGAACAAGGTAAGCAACATGTAAGTTCAAAAGTCTTGCAAAACGAGGTGTGCCTCACGGAGTCAAATCACCCGCAAAAACACTATTCAAAACTTTGAAAGGAAGGCATGGGAGTAGTTATCAGGGTAAAGGTTGACCTTTTAATAAAAGGACTATTAAAAAATCTTAAAAGAAATATTAAATATCTATCTCTGAATCTTAGTGAGCCCTATCCTATCTAAATAGTTTATTGTTCACTTCAATGTATATTTATAAGGTTGGACTTGAAGCACTTATGTGAACTAAACCTTGGACTTCTAACTACAAAACTACACAACTTCCTATACTTACCCTCAATTTAATCTCTCACTGAACAACTAACCTGTGTGGGCAGTTACTGCTGCCCAACACTTGGTTAGGGGCACCCAATGGCAGCTTTCCTATAATAGCTAGGAATTTAACTGGGAGACAGCTGGAGAATCAAATTTCTGGGTGCTTATCTCAGGGATACACCTAACACTCCAACAGAAACAGGGTAAGTTAAGAAAGGAGAAGAACGTGGCAAGAATAAAATGAAAGGAATTCTGATATTTTTGCTTGTCAAATAATCTATATTTATAGGTACAGCACATACTTCTTAAAGTCTAAATTGGAGGTTCAGTTTTTCAGCTGTTATCTTTCAAATACACAAAAATCAGAATGAATCACAAATCATTCATGGAAATAAAAGCAATGTAGATAAAAGTGTGTAACTTTGGTAGGTGCTCAAATGCTCCATTTAATAAGCAAACATTTAAAAATCTGTATATACACATTTATATTTCTTGTGTTTTAAAAAATGTATTAAACATACATCTACCCTGGAACCCAGCAATTCCTCTCCTAAGTTTTTGCCAAAGAGATGTAAAAACATATGTCCACAAAATGACTTGTACGAGAATACTCATAGCAGCTTAATTTATATCAGGAAAAAATACTGGAAACAATCCAAATGAAAATCACTACTAACTGAAAACCACAGGCCGGGTGCGGTGGCTCAAGCCTGTAATCCCAGCACTTTGGGAGGCCGAGGCGGGTGGATCACGAGGTCAAGAGATCGAGACCATCCTGGTCAACATGGTGAAACCCCGTCTCNCACTTTGAGAGGCCGAGGCGGGTGGATCACGAGGTCAAGAGATCGAGACCATCCTGGTCAACATGGTGAAACCCCGTCTCTATTAAAAATACAAAAAATTAGCTGGGCATGGTGGTGCGTGCCTGTAATCCCAGCTACTCAGGAAGCTGAGGCAGGAGAATTGCCTGAACCCAGGAGGCGGAGGTTGTGGTGAGCCGAGATCGCGCCACTGCACTCCAGCCTGGTGACAGAGCAAGACTCCGTCTCAAAAAAAAAAAAGAAAACCACAAATGCCATTATGTTCATATAATGGAATACCTAGTCAACAATAAAAAAAGACTAGATATATCTAAAAAATATTATGTTCAGTGAAAAAATAAAAAAACCCAGACACAAAAGAGTACATACTGTATGATTCCATTCCTATGAAGTTCTAGAATAAGCAACACTACTCTACAGTGACAGAAATCTGAATAGTAATTGCCTCTAGGAGCAGGGATAGAGGATTTACTGGAGAGGAGATGAAAGTGCTTTCTAGGGTGATGGAAATAGTCTCTGTTTTGATTGGGATGCTGTTAGACAGGTATATACGTTTTTCAAAACTCAGTGAAAAGTAAAATCACTCAGCATTTTATTATATGTAAATTATACCTCAGCTTAGAAAAAGTATATTGGAGAAAAACAAAATATTTTAAAGCATCATTTGTTTTGCATCCACCTGATCCTATTAACCAACCAGCAAATAGATACAGAAATAGAAGAATGTCTGGCAGCATGCAAAATGCAGAAATACATGCTCTTAAAGTTTGCAATCTCAACAAGAAAGTAACAGTAATGAACATGGAAAAGTCAGAAAACAGACAATAGTAAACACTTTTTTCTTAAATCAGTGGGCTAGAATGTATATGCAAACAAACCTCATAGAGGATATACCAATGTCAGCTGGATTCCTTAGGGAGTTGAAATCTGAGAATAATCTCAAAGTTCTCATGCTTCAGGGTACATAAGCATCTCCTGGGATGTTTCTTAAACGACTGCTCCAATTTCAGAGATTCTGATTCCAAAGACTTGTACTTGGTGGGCCCAGGACTCTTTAAGGTTTAACATGAACCCCACATGATTCTGACAAAAAGCCACACTCTAAGAAACACTGTAACTGTGACACATAATGTAGCATGTGTTGAGTATATAGAGGAGAGCATCATGACTGGGACCCTGAATTTGTATTAGCATAGATTTTCTTAAAGAATTTTTTGAAGACCCTACTCTTTCCAGATATTCTGTGAATAAGTCTGGCAAGAGCTGAATACTAGTTTATTTCACGTAGGTATATCAAAAGCTCTGAGATGTTCTGAAGAAACCTGATTAACTTCGCTTAACCCAATGCTTCCCAAAGTCATTTCATCAAACAGCTCCCTTCCTTGTACCCTCCCCTATTTAAAAAAAATTAGTAACTACTAACACACGACAAATAGAACAAAGTATGGAAAGTGGCATACAGAGTATTGAAAAAAATAAGGCAAAACAAGTGAACTTGGCAATCCTGGGGAATAAGCAGAGGTTAGACCTGAAGTGAAAGGCAAAAGGCAGGTCGATAAGGCTTCTGAGCAGGAACATCGTGACAGCAATGCTTCATTAAGGTCCATCAGACTGGCTCAGATTGAACAAACTATTAGGAAACTAAATTAACCAAAAAAAATGCATTGACATATCTGTGGATGAAATGTTTAGATTTCACTAAGAACTCAATACACTAAGTATATGAACCTGAAAATCACTCAAATTGTCACATTTGTTCGTAAGTTAGATTTATTTACTACATATGTTCTTATTCCCACTTTTATTAGCATTTTTTTAAACCTGTTTGTCTCCTAGCCCTACCTTCAACTACAGTTGCTGGTAAACTGATTACCTTTTCTACTTGCAGCTTTGCAGGTGCAAAATCTTCATCAAGGGCTAAGCACTGAAGAAAGAGTTGTAAGGCATCACCTAAAAAACCAGCATCGTGAAGTACTTTTCCTTTCCTGAAGTAGACCTTCAATAAAAGCACATATATAAAATTTTTGTGATATGAATCGCTATTTAAGAGATCATTATCAAGTAAAGAAAAACAAGAGTCGGCTCAGGAATGCTGATTTTGGGCCAGACACAGTGGCTCACACCTGTAATCCCAGCACTTTGGGAGGCTGAGGAAAGACGATCGCTTGAGTTTAGGAGTTCAAGACCAGCCTGGCTAACATGGTGAAACCCCAGCTCTTCTAAAAATATAAACATTAGCCAGGTTTGGTGGTGTGCACCTGTAATCCCAGGTACTCAGGACGCTAAGGCACAAAAATCACTTGAACATGGGAGGCAGAGATTGCAGTGAGCTGAGATCACACCAAGGCACTCCAGCCTGGGTGACAGAGCAAGACTCTGTCTCAAAAGGAAAAAAAAAAAAAAAAAATGCGTATTTTGAAATTCTGAATAATTGAGGCCAAAGCATTTTAAAGGCATAACTACACACTACCCTGGAGAAGTACTAATAGGGGAACTGAGGCCCAGACAATGACTTTTTGACCAAAGTTCCATAGCAAGTCAGAGCTTGGCAAGATCAGAAATACCATGTTCCCACATTTTAAAGAAATTATTTGATTTAAATACGTATTTAATAAGAACTGTTTGAGGGAAAAGAAAATTGTATGTAAAATTATACTGACTTTAAGAATGCATCAAGATTAAAGAAACATTAAAATGTAAAGAAAACTTTGTCTTAGATTTAGGTCAGTATGGTAAATGTCTTCCAAGTTATTAGGAATCTATAATTGCCTATGCTATTTTTTAAGAAAGTGCTTATAGACATGATAATTTTCAGAAATCCCTTATTTTGTCTTTTATTTTTCTCCTTCATAATGTGAGTTCAGCAAGTTCTATGACAAAAATTAGAATCCTACTAATTACTATTGATAAACCAAAAATTCATTTTGTGGGTTGGTCCACCAACAAAGCGTCAGCTGGTAAACTTTAAATGTGCCTTGCTTATGTGATTAGAATGAAAGAGATTATTAGTTAAATAACATCAGAGGAGCCTAAAGAACATTCAAGTCTCTAACTCCTGGGCTCAAGTGATCGGTCTAATTCAGCCTCCTAAAGTGCTGGGATTACAGGAATGAGGCATTATACCCAGCTGAGCCTACATACCTAGAGCACTAGGTATTTTATTTGGAGTCAACTAGCTACTTTGTTAAAACTCATAACTGTGAATGAATGCATGTCCCCTATAGTTGAAATTTTACAATTTATACAAATATAAAACAGTAATTTTACCTCAGGCCAATCTGGAAGTTGAAAAAGAACTGCATTTAAATCTTCTATGGCTGCTTTAAACTCTTGGAGACCAGCATACGATTCCGCTCTGTAAATTTTTACAATCAAGTCACTGGGCTCTGAAAAAAATATTTTATAAAGATATGATTAATTTTAAAAATTACATAATCCACAAAATATGATCATACCAGATTAAGAAATGACTTAATGATTCCAGGGTTAATAATCACCAAACTAAAGTCTATAAGCCAAGGACAGTATAGGCGCAACCCATTTTACATGTTGATTCTTATCTAGAAGCTGTATCAAATCATTGTCATTTTAGTGGAGGAAACTTTTTCAGAATATTGTAAATACTTTCATAATACGAATAACTACTCCTAAGAAAACTTTTCTTTTTTTATAAAGGGTAGTCTATAAATATTTTAAAGACATATGTCCTAGATGTTTAGATTTGCCTTTTTATATATAGTAAATCTTATATTTTTGCTCTAATTTCTAAATCCTAATTTATAAAAATAGCCATATGTGCAACTATTGCATGTGGAATTCCTGCAGTGACAAGGGAATAATAAACGCTCAATCTTATGAGGGTATACAGTGGTCTTGATTCTGGAAGAAACTGGTTAATAAGAGTCAGCTTCTAAGAGATCAAATTTTAATTCCTGTCACTAGGAAAAATAGTACCGGCCCAATTCAAAATATATTTAAAATACTCCTGAGAAAAAAAGGCTTTGTTATTCACTTCACTATCATGTACATCTGTACTTAAGAAACCAAGTTATTATCCTACGGCATTCAGAATTTCAGACACTTAGCTGGTTCACTGAAATTACTGCCATCAATTACTAAAGGTACACAGATTCTGAAACTGACGTCCAAGCAAGAAATTAATTTCTAATATAGCAATAAATGACATTAACTTGACTTTTATTTTAAAACTATCTTTGAGGTTTTTAAAAACATAAAATAAGGTATTTATTGTCAGATGGGCATCAAGACCTTAATGCCTCTAAATAAAATTTAAGAAAATTCATCAACAGCTCTTGGGTTTAGTTTTTAGATGATTGCTTTTCTATTGATAACTCTCGCTTGAGCAATTAATTTAGGAAGGCCTCTTCCAGTTGCTGGTGCTTGAGAACTGGAATTATAACGTTCCCACAATTTTATATCAATGAAAAAATTTGAAAAGTAAAATACTTTGTGAAAACATTTGTTACTTCTTAAAAAAGATATGTCTAGAATATTTTGTCTTGTGTTTCTTAAAGCAATGAAAAATTATCTCTGAACAAAATGCATATGAATTAGAAGTTCAATATGATTAATTAGTCAAAGATTAAGAGTTCCTAGCACAAACCTAGACCCTGTAGGTGTTCAAAATGTTTTATATTATTCCTGTCTTTGAGGAACTTACAATCTAGCTAGAAAATTTTACTGTGAAACAGCATCATCCAATACTGACTTGTCTAGTACAACTGGAGTTGAGAAAACAGAGTGGTATATGGCAAAATAGTCTAAGAATAAGTAGTAAAAGCATCACCATCAAAAACTCTAGGTTATAAAGGACTGGGTTCAGAAAGTACAGTTTTTCACCCACAGCTGGGGTGCTTCCAATAGCATCCTTGAGACAGACTCTAGTACCTCCAGCAAGAAGGAGTTCATTATCGCAAAAAGCAACTCATTCTTGGATTTTTATTTTATTTCAATGTTTTTCTTATACATCAAGTTCTCACTCCTTTACATTTGATGCCATGCACATTCAGAACTGTTGAATATTTCTCCTTTTATCCATGCCTTCACTGCTCAATCACCTTTATACAGTTTCTTTATGGTAGCAGTGAAAGACGTGACTCAGAAGGCCTGTCTTTGAGAAAAACACAGTAAAACTATAAAATGTATCCTCGCTGACCAAAGCAAAAATAGAAATATTTCTTCCCCTCTCCATACAGAAAAACTCAGGATATTGAGATCTCCCTGATGGAGGTCCTAAAACGTCAGTATGTGTTGGGATAAGAAGAGAGGATGCACGCCGTAAGTAGAGATAAAAGAAGGTAGATTTAAAAACTCTTGTTCCCCAACTCCTTGTACATAATGTTCTTACTGAGAATTTCAAATGTTAATGGGTTATTTTGAATGATTATTTTTTTCTTGAAAAAAAAAAAAAACAAAAAAAAAAACCCTCATCAGGTGACTTCAGACTTCCAACACTTTTATAAAAAGATTAAGGCCATCACACTTATTGATCTCAAACTCTTCTTAAATCTAAAAAAGAGCCAAGTGTGCTAAATGAGGCCCTTTGAAAAGCATACAGAAGGTCAGCTTTCCATGTAAACTTTCAAGGAAGGCAACAAAGCGGCAATCAGTCCTGACTCTATCAAGTTTGAAAGAGTCAACGAGTATTTACTACATGCACTCTACGTGACCTTGAGGACACGAGAGAGAACGAGCCACCTCACTGCACACGACATCAGGAAAGATGCTGGTGCTCATTCCATTACTGCAGGTAACTGTAGTGCCTAGCAAGTGCCTGGCATATTATACACTTTCAAATTGTTGAAAAACAGACAAAATCCAAAGACAACATGGTTTAAGCTAATTGTATTGAATATGATTGTGGTACTTTGTGATCTTATTCTAAATCACTTAATATCTCTGGTCTTTTTTCCATATCTACCAGCAGCAGGGACAACTGTGTTAGATGTCATGATTTAACTCCCTGATCTTTATCTTTAGCCCTGATTTTTCACTCTATCAAATGTCCAACTGCCTGCCATACTTTCTCAAACTCAGCATGTTCTTCACCAAAAAAGCGTTTTTTCATTGTATTCTCTATCACTGACACCATTAACTTCCCAAATCAGAATCATCCTTAACTTTGTAAATGTTACCCCCTATGACACCCCTTCGATCTGCCCTTTTCCAGTCCTATTGCTAGTGGCCCTGGGTTAGGCTCCCCAAATCTCTCTCCAGTACTATCGAAATAGCATGCTAACTCATCTCCCTGCCTTCAGTTCTACTCTACCTACATCCCTACACTCCACAAGATAAAATAGGTATATTTAGTATGAGTTCCTCCATCTCTCCAACCTTAATTACTATTATGATCCCCCCACTCACTCTAAGTCCCAACTATACCTAACTACTCACACTGCCTGCTTCCTGTGCTGAGCTTCTCCCTTATCACACCATTCTTTATCTTGATAACTTTATCATCCAGCAAGACTCAGCTCACCAATCTCCTCCCAAGATTCTTTGCTTTGAGTGTTCCTTCACAATTTATGATAACCATTAAGAGCATGATCTGGCTCTTCCACCTACTCACTGTGACCAGGGGCAAATTACGTCATCTCTGTACTTTAATTTCCTTAGCTTTAAAATTCAGGGGCTTTAAAAAAAATATTAACAAACACCACTATGTGCTGTTCTGAGCGATTTACAATCTTCAGAACAATTCTACATGGATCTAGTATTGTTCACATTTTTATAGAAAACAGCAGCGAGTATACACAGTTTGCCCATGATCATACAGATAGTAAGTGGTAGATTTGGGATTCTAACTCGGGAAGCCTGGCTCCAGAGTTCTAGCTGTTTACCTCTGCACTATGAATATGCTGGTAACAGTCTCTATCTTCAAGGGTTACAAGAGAGTAAGTTAATGGGTGCAAAGTACTTAAAGCAGGGATTGGTACATTGAAAGCATGGTGTGTTTCATATTATGATTCTGTGCCTTCACTGTATATACACAACATTCATTAAATTAATTTTTAAGACTTTTGAACTCCCTCTGTTATTTCCAATTTTTTGTCCTCAGATCCTGGCTTTGATAAATGTTTCCTGAATTAGGAAAAATTCACTAAAATTTGATTCCTTAAGCTCAATCCGTGCTTCCATTTTCTCTTCTTTTATACCCAGTATTATTTGCAAGTCATTTGGCAACTAAAAAGATTGAAACAAAGCTCTGCTTCACCTCTGAGGAATCTAGTCTTCAGCTGTCCAAAGCATTTATTTCATGGGTTGAAGAGAGAATTTTCTATTCTAGAGTTATGGTTTCCTATCTTTGTTCCAATCCTTAGGGATCCATGCTCAGTAACAGGAGTCTTGGAGTTGTTTCTTTAGTTCACCTTCAAGAAATTTTTTTCCAAATCACAAAAGCTTAAAAAATGTTTACTCATAAAATTTGAAAATTATAGAAATAAGAGTTAAAAACTATCTTCTGCCCATCACAAAGAAATAGCCAGCATTGGTATTATTAAAAAATCATAATTAAAAGAAAAAAATTACCACAAATTTAAAGTTCCAATTGACTTTTATTTGTGATTCTAGAAATGGGGTAACACCTTATTCTATAAAATGGGTGTTCTGATGAGCTAAGCAGAGGAGGTTAGCCTTCTAGGCAGAAAAGGGCTAAAGAAAGCAGAAGGAACAAAAGGTGGATTGGCTGTTTCAAAATTGAAAACTTTCCTTACAGGTTAAAACAGAGGAATTTTCTTATTTCACTAACTCAGGTTGACTGAAATCGCTCCCTTTATTTATTTATTTATTTATTTATTTTGAGAAAAGATCTCACTCTGCAACCCAGGCTGGAGTATAATGGCATTATCATGGCTCCATGCAGCCTCGACCTCCTGTGCTCAATAGATCCTCCTGCCTCAGTAGCTGGAACTCCAGGTACATGGCCCCACACCTGGCTAATTTTTAAACTTTTTGTAGAGATAGGGTACCAATATGTTGTCCAGGGCAGTCTCAAACACCTGGGCT
This sequence comes from Cebus imitator, assembly GCF_001604975.1. Classification (NCBI taxonomy): domain Eukaryota; kingdom Metazoa; phylum Chordata; class Mammalia; order Primates; family Cebidae; genus Cebus; species Cebus imitator. The sequence goes on along the minus strand of NW_016107320.1, from coordinate 3,025,449 downwards.
CAAGTGGATCCTCCCTCCTCAGCCTCCCAAAGTGCTGGAATTATAGGCATGGGTCACCATATTGGGCCTATAAAGTTACATAGCTATATAACGTTTTCAATACATTCTGCCAACCCTTCTTTTATAAAAGCTTTATTTTACACTCCCACAAGCTGTGTGTTTTTCTCTTTGCTAGAAATATATAAATTAAAAATAGCATCATAATTTTAACAACATGCATTTCTTCATTAAGTCTGACCTATAAAACTTTGCTTATTCAGTATTTGGGTTGTGTCTAAAGTCATATCCTTTTTCTCATTTTTCTGAGTGTTCTTTTCTTAGATTTATATATCAAGTTATCAAAATTTTCAATGATTAACAAGAATATATAATTTTTTTAAATTTTGCTTCTATTGCATCATTAAGTTCAGTATAGTAGGACCTCGTTACCAGAATTGAGCTCAAGACTGCCAATTGATAAGTTATTGATGATTGATTAAGAATGTTCAAGAGTAGGAGTTTGAGATAGTAAGATCATAAACACTGGATTCAAAAGACTGGGTTCAGATCCCCTTTTGGTAGTTTAATTCTTTGAACTCTCCTCGCCTATAATATGCTCATCTCTAAAATACCTACATAACTGCCGTTAGGATTGAAGAAGGCAGTGCATGTTAAACAGTTAACACAGTGCCTGAGACATACATGCTCCATCTAAAATAGTTGTTGATAACCTTCCAAAATATCTCAAAACCAGGTGATGAAGATATTGGATTACCTCTTGATAAAAGGTACAGAAGAGTATTTTCTACCTTGTGTTTTACTCACATAAATAGTAGCCTAGATAAGAAACATCTTTAGGGATCAGCAGAGCAGACTGGACAACAGACAGCATAAAGGTGGGCCAAGGGGAGGGGAGGAAGCAAAAGACCTTACCAAAGGGAAAGAAAAAACCAAACAGAAGCTTCCACCTTGCATTTTAGAGCTCCCTGAAGTCATCCAACTTCAGTAATAAAACAATTCCAATTTTGAAAAATACCTTTGGAAAGAGGCAGAACACTGTACAAATTCATTTAAAATTTTACTTGAGATTTTCCAAGCCTCTTAGAAATATTCCACCAAATAGAAAAATGATTCTGAATAAAAAGTTTATATACATATATCTATATCTATATATCTAGAAATCTAAGATAATTCAGTTTTTGGTAAATTCTGCATTTGATGAATAAAAATAAGATAAAAACCAAATTATTCATTTGAAATGGGATACTTCAGTTTTTTTAATCACTTATATCAATAGCCATTATAGTTGATCTTTTTAGTAGCCTTGAGGGACTAAAAAAAAAAAAAAAAAAAATCCTTGAAGTACCTTACAAATCAAAGAAAATAATTAGAGATATAGTCTTGGTTAAGCAGAAGTCAATTACAAAGTAAATCCTATTTTCTAGGGATTTTCAGTTTGCTGCAATTATAAAGGAAATAAAAAGTACAAACTCTACAAGGACTGGGACTTTTACTCCTTTTTACATTTCTGGCACCCAAAACAATGCCTGGTATATAGCAGCTACTCAATAAAAATTTGTTAAATGACTAGTAAGAATATTTTAGATTTATGTTTTACATGCTAATTTTTAAATAAACTTTGTGTTTAGAATCAATATGCACATACTTGGGTTCTGCTTTCAGTTGAAAGCAGAACTTGGTCACTTATTTGCCTTAAGAAAGTCACTTAAAATTCTTGGGACTTTTTTCTTAAATCTGTGAATTAGGGATACTAATATTTGCCCTCCTATCTCATGTGAGTTTGTGTAAGGATCAATTACGATAATAGAAATGAAAATATTTGTGAATGATAATCACCATACTGACATCAGTGTTTATTTACTGTTTCAAGTCCTCTGCACTGTAAGAACATAAATAAGTTATAGGAGCCTCCCTTTACGCAAGGGGGACACGTTCCAAGACCCCCACAGACGCTTGAAACTTTGGATGGTATCAAGCCCTATATATACTATGATGCCTACGATAAAGTTTAATTTATAAATTAGGTATAGTAAGATATTAGCAACAATAATGGTAAAAAAGAACCATTATAACAATATGCTGTGATAAAAGGTATAGGAATGTGGTCTCTCAAACTATTTTATACTGCACGATGGGTAACTGAAACCACAAATAAGGGGAAACTACCGTATTATTTAAATTCAAATTTCTTCACTTTAACCTAGTTGAGTTACTAAAGATAAACCCTCTACATTTTCTTTACATGCATTCAGTATTTAGCTATAATTTGACTGATCTTCTTATAGCTAAAGCTTTTCAGAATCTACAGTTTATTGATGAATGCTAAACTACTAATTAACATGTATAAACTAAAATCGGGATGTAACCTTTACTCTCTACCAGGTGACAGAACATAACAGGACATAAAATCCCAAGGTTTAGACTCCAGTTTCAGCGAAATCACCTTCTAGCCATAACACATTTTTACATTTTAAAAATATTTAATTAATATTTACTGTGCATTTACTGTGTGTCAGGCACTATTTAAAGCACTTAGCATGTTTTGACTCATTTGATTCTCACAACACCCTATGAAGTAGAGACTATTCTCATTTTTCAGATAAGGAAACCAAAACACAGAGAAGTTAAACAATATGCCCAAGGCCAGAGAGTGAACAGAGGGCTGTTATCAGGATTGGAACCCAGGTGTCAGTGTCCAGTATGCAGAGCTTTAATCACTAAGCCACACTGCATGTCTATCCCTAGGTGCCTCAGTTTCCTTCTGAGGATAATATTATAGTGCTCCATAGAATTCTCTGTAAAGATTAAATGATATTAATATAAATAATGTAAAAATACTGGGTAACAGTCAATGATAATATTTTTACTTTAATTTTTGATTTTTTTTTTTTTTTT
>NW_016107320.1:3016499-3022544 GCF_001604975.1 Cebus imitator | reverse complement strand
TGGCTGGAGTGCAGTGGTGTGGTCTCAGCTCACTGAAACCTCCACCTCCCAGGTTCAAGCAATTCTCCTGCCTCAGCCTCTGAAGTAGCTGGAACTACAGGCACGCACCACCACGTCTGGCTAATTTTTTGTATTTTTAGTAGAGACGGGGTTTCACCATGCTGATCAGGTTGGTTTCAAACTCCTGACCTCAAGTGATCCACCTGCCTTGGCCTCCCAAACTGCTGGGATTACAGGTGTGAGCCACCATGCCTGGCCAATGATTACAGAATTAATATTTAAGATAAAATTTTCCTTACTCAAATATCTTAAAACAAAATGTCATCCCTCTTACAATCTTTTTTTTCTAACCTGTACAAACTGTAAATTATACTGTTCTGTTGTCTTCTTTTGTGAGAGAGGTGCACACAGGAAGGAAACAAGTCAGTGTAAAAAAACATTAAGCACAAAAGGCAGACAGCTTGGCTTAGCGGGATCATTTCAATAGGCTCAAGTACAGAGATTCAATGCAGGAAAAACTTTACATAATATCCTTGAATACTAAAAAGACAGAAAGTTATGAAACATCTGAGGGTTAATACCAAAAGATCAATGGTTTAAATGTTATCTAAATATATTTCAATTCAACAGAAACTTATGTAATCTAAATGGGAAACTTCTGATTTTGGCAAAGGTTTTCAAGCTTTCTTTTGCTGCTGGCAGAGATAAGTTTGGATGCGTGTGGGCTAACTGCAGACTAGATTTTTTCTAGTTAATAGTATTTAATTGTTTCATTGTAAGAATTACATGGAGAAATTATAGGGAAGATCTTTTTCATTATCAACAATAATCGCAGGGTCATTAATAACTACAACTGTACAGTTATATAAACATATTTCAAATGCCTATCTAGGTAGCTTGCCAATTTCAAAGAAGTTAAAGCCTAATGATTGTACAAATAGATTATGACTCTACTAGTTAATATTTTGATTTACACCCAAAAATTGTGAAGCACTTATAAATTGGCCCTTTACCAACTCTAATTTGTTAGCTCTAAGATTTTTTTTCCCATTACTTCACATTAAGAATTCAAAAGATTAAAAAATGTATCCTCATTAGTGCTACTCAGACATTTTCAAGTATGGAATTAATGATTCTTGAAAGAACTAAAAATAAGGAAAAAATAAGCTAATGAGGTGAAAGTCAGAAGACTTGGGTTCTATTCCTGCAAAAGTAGGATTAAGTTGCTAAGTGGGCAAAATTCCCATGTGCAATCTATGCAACTTGAAAAAAAGGAGAGATTACATCTTTCAGAGCCTTTTCCTGTTACGCATAATATCCTCGATTCAAGAACCAGAATCTCTGTTAATTAAAACATTATTGGTCACAGAATGTTAAGCTAGAACTCTATTAGCAAATGTGCTCACTGTTCTTCCACGGATGAGGACCTGGATTCTTGTGAAACACCCAATTTAAGGTCAAATCACTGAATCAGTAGTGATTAGCATTGAATAGTACTGTCCGTAAGTTTCCGCCTCAGTGACCAAAGAAACTTCCTTGGGTATGTACACTAAACATTTTCATTGGATGAGCTATAAGGCAGGATGAACCCTAAACCAACGTTTAGGAGAAGTGGAAGATTCAGTGCTGCCTCTCAACCAGTTAACTGTATGACTGTGTATAAGTAAGTCTTCACTGCCTGGCTTCTGCTTCCTCCCTTCAAAAATCACACGATGGTCAGCGACTAGGTGGTCTGTACAGCAGAGTCCAGTTTCTCTTCTCTTTATTAACTCAGAGGTAGAGTCATCTGGTATCAGAATTCTGTGTTCCACATACTTTTCTTTTGTTCTGAGCCCATAATTCTTTAACTGCCTACTCCACACAAGGCGCTGAAAGAATACAAAAATCTCCGAGATTTGTGCTGTGAACTCTAAAGGTACTAAACTCAAGATCTTGACATTAGTTCAATATGACTAAGCACGTGGGGCAAAAGATGACCTGAAAGATGATCCTTTCAGTTACATAGGTTATACAATTAACTGTAATACCCAAAGTCAGTTGCTATTTTAGATGTCTATTTTCTTGGGGATTATTCCCCCAACTATCATTTCATGCCAATGGACAGACACTATAATCTTGAAATACGCTTAAAACAAGGTTTATCAACAGGCCGGGCGCGGTGGCTCATGCCTGTAATCCCAGCACTATGGGAGGCCGAGGCGGGTGGATCACGAGCTCAAGAGATCAAGACCATCCTGGTCAACATGGTGAAACACCGTCTCTACTAAAAATACAAAAAATTAGCTGGGCATGGTGGCACGTGCCTGTAATCCCAGCTACTCAGGAGTCTGGGGCAGGAGAATTGACTGAACCCAGGAGGTTGCGGTGAGCCGAGATCGAGCCATTGCACTCCAGCCTGGGTAACAAGAGCGAAACTCCATCTCAAACAAACAAACAAAAAAAACCAAACAAACGAGGTTTATCAACAGTGACACTTGGGGCCTGATAGCCTCTAGGATATCTGAGCAGCTTCCCGGACCTCTCCCACTAGTTGTCGGGACTAGCACCAGCCCCATAAGAGGTGGCAACCAAAAATGTCTCCAGATACTGCTCTAGATAATGTCCCCTAAGAGAGCGGAGATTAAATCCCCCCCGGTAGAGAACTACCGATTTAAAGAACAACTCTTCCTTTTACGTAAGAGAAACCTGACCCTGCCCCCTTTCAGCGCCTAAAACCACCTTAAGAAGAAAAGTGCTAACCTAGATTAGGAGGCCGAGGCTGCTTCTTGGAGACTAAGAAATGCACTCAAGACCTACAAGGCCTTTCCTCACAGCTTGATCATGAGTGGAAAGGCCTAGAGAAGCGTGGCAAAGAACTCCGGATCTGGGAGACCCCCTCATCTTTACCATACACTAGGTGCACTGGAAAGTAGATAGGAAATAAGTATGATCTGAAACAGGCCAGCTGAAACTTTCAAGAGGAGCCAGTTCGGACATTTCCAGGTAGCGAGGGACCACCCGGCGCAGCTCCGCCCGAAGCCCAAAGCTCGGCGGCCTGCGGGGCCTCCCGGTGCCGGTTGCCCGCGCTGAGCTCCCGCCACGCCCACCGGACGTCATTCGTTACACAACGCCCCCTGCCCCCACCTTACGCAATTCTGCCCTCCCGCGGCTCCCAATTGTCCCGGTGACTTTTGTGGGTGAGGAAGGGAGACGCCGCCTGACCAGCCTCGTTCCCCTGGCGGAGGATTCTCTCCCCGCCCTGGCAATAGTTCCACCGCGGCGGGCCCAGCCCGAGAGCCAATTCCCGGAAAGCGCGCGGCAGGAAGCAAGCGGACGCTGGGGCTCGCCCAGCTCCCACCCATCCCGCGCTGGGGCGGCCACGGTCCCGGTCACCCACTCCGCGCGGCGCGCGCGCGCTCGACAGCCAGGCTGCGGTCGAGGGAACCCCGCGCTGAGCGCCCCTCCCCGCGCCGCGTCACAGTCGGCTTCCAGGGCGATCCCCATTGTGACCGAAGCACCCCGGGGCGCCGCCCCCTCCCACACCCCCCGGCACCCCAAGACCCGACACTCCTGTGGCCCAGCGGCCTCGGGGAAGCAGAGGAGCCTCCCGGGGCGCAGACGAGCTCCGGGTCCCGGGCCCTGGGGGCCAGGAGGGTGCGGTCGGCCAGGCCCCGCCGCATCCCCGCGCGGTCACCTGCTCGCAGCGCCTCGCAGGCGGCGGTCAGGGCCTCCCGATAGCGCCCCTGGTGCAGCAACTCCCCGAGCCTGCCGGCCGCCCGGGCCCGCTCGCGCTGGCCTGGGAACCACTTCTCGGCCAGGTGGTTGAGGACGACGCTGGTTCTGAAGTCTGAGGCGGCGATGGCGGCGGCCAGAGGCGGCGGCCGCGGGGCGGTCCCTTCAGCATCAGTGGCACTGGCGGTGGCGGGCGGCAGCCGGTCCCGGCAGAGGCGGCAGCGGGCGCGGAACTCCCTCCGCAGGCAGCGGCGGCAGTAGCTGTGGCCACAGGGCACCGTCACCGGCTCGCTCAGGAAGCCCCGGCAGCCCAGGCAGCTGAGGAGCCCGCCGGCGCCGCCGTCCGCGCCCGCAGTCGGGGCCGCGCTCCAGCTCAGCCCGTGGCGGAGCCGGTAGTTGAACACCAGGCAGTCCACCAGGGTACCCAGGCACTCAGGCCTGGCCGGGGCCCCGCGGCGCAACGCCGCCGCGAACGCCTCCAGCGCGCCCTTCAGGTGGCCACCCAGCGCCAGCAGCTCCCCACGGCGGAGCAGCAGCTCCCAGCGATCCGACTCGGCGACCGCGCGCTCCAGCCGGTGGCTGCTGCCGCCGCCCACTTCCCAGAACCGGCCTCGGCCCTGCGGCGCCGGGACCATCTCCCGACTCCCTCCCGGGGAGCTCCTCGCCACCACCGGAGAGGACATGGCCCGCGGAGGGCTGCTCCGCCGCCGCCGCCGCCGCCCGCCGCCACGGTCCCGGAGCCTCCCAGGCGCGCGGCTCCGCACGCGGCCCGCGAGCAGGGGGGCGTGGCGCGCGGACACGGCGGGGCGGCGCGCGCCCGGGAAGCCCCGGGGGCGGGGCCTGGCGAGGGCGGGACCAGCTCGGCGACGGCGCCCGGGACTCCCTCACGCCGCCCGCGGCCGCGCTACCGAGGAGCCGAGCGCTGGGCCCCGCCCCTTCCGAGCCCGCTCCCGGCGAGGGACGCAGGTCGGATGATTACCCCGGCGGAGAGCTATTGGCTTTTCCGGCATGGAGGGCTCGGCTTGTGACGGAACAAAGCCCGAAAAAGCAGGGAGCCTCCGTCCCCGCTCGCCTGGCCGCCGACGTCCCCCGTCTGCGGTGGCCCGAGCCCCTGCCTGGTTGGAGGGTGCTCCCCGGCCGCGGGGGACTCCGGGTCGCCACCCCTCTCCCGAGGCGCCCTCCCGGGCTGGACCTGCCCCAACTCCTGGCGGGCGGGGTTCTCCCGGCGTGGCCTAGTGCTTGTCAGGTGTGGGTCTACATTTTCATTCGTTTATGCCCGGGTTCCAGGTGGGCGCGCCCAAGCAGGGGGCGCAGGAGGGCACCGTAGCCCGGTGACTCGGACTCTTCGGGTCTAGAGGCCTCAACTTTAAACTTGAACAAAAAACCCACGTTCCTGGGGCGACTTCCTCCAGAGGGTAAGGTGTGTTTCCTGGTGCCCAGTTGACTGCTGCCCGTCCTACTTAAAGCTCATCCCCGACCCACCTCGAGGGAGAAAGCCCCCAGTTTCCTCAGGTGCCCCCACACCTCAAGAACTGCCCTACAGCTGGCTAAGGTCTATATTTGGCATTTTAAAAAGAAAACATAAAGAAAAATGTTTTTCACATGGCGGTCACCATATTACTACAACCCAAGCAGGGTCTGTCGCTTTGCCGACAGAATAAAATGATGGGGTTGATATAAAATGGGTTCTGTTTCTCTTAAACTTCACAGCAGCAAGTTTAAAGCTCTCCGCTGAAAATATTTATAGATTTGATTATAGGATATTATAATTAGGGGAGTCACTTAGAATTTTTAGTCCTTTTTCAAATCTTTGGAAACAGGCAAAGTTATTTGTCAAAAATCACACAATCTAATAGATTTTAAGATCACGTCTATTCCACTATTAACTACGTTAGACTAATCGTATGTAATATTTAATTCATATGTAATATTTCATAGAAAATGAGGTTTTCAAAGTAAAGGAAGTTGCTAATTGGAAAGTTCATCTGAGCATGCTGTATCTGAAATTAGCAAAAGTTTAATATGTCTCTTTATAAGGAACAGACGAGGCTAAAAGATGTTTTGAGTTAATTTGTTTTCACTACACAATGAGCAAGTTGTGTAACTTCAGAAAAGATAGAGATATATTACCCTAAAGGGAATGAATAAAAAAGAGGTGCCTAGGCCGGGCGCGGTGGCTCACGCCTGTAATCCCAGCACTTTGGGAGGCCGAGGCGGGTGGATCACGAGGTCAAGAGATTGAGACCATCCTGGCCAACATGGTGAAACCCCGTCTCTACTAAAAATACACAAATTAGCTGGTCATGGTGGTGCATGCCTGTAGTCCCAGCTACT
>NW_016107320.1:2956907-3016274 GCF_001604975.1 Cebus imitator | reverse complement strand
ATTTATCATTCACATTGCACCTGAACCAAACTGCAGCCAGATCCAAAGAGCACCTCCCAAGCGTTTGGCATGCGAAGCGTTTGGCATGCGAAGCATTTGGATTAATTCATGAGCAAAACCTTAATTCCAGTCCTAAACCCCTAAATTACTACCTTCCCGCAACAAGCAGAACAGTGACTTTCATCTGTTGCCCACATATCCCTTGAGACCTGAAATCACAAATAATATAACAAATACCTATGTGTACATGCACATTCATTTTGTGATGCATTCTCGTTCTTAATAGCAACTTGCAAAATGTACAATAGTAAATATTTAAACAATGCATTCATGTTTATACAAGGAGTATCATAAATTAATAAACACTCATAAACTTCTTTTCAAATATAAAGTCAGGTTCCATTATGGGATTTCTGCCAAAAGTACAATATGTGGTTTAGAAAAAAATGTGAAGTATTATTTGTCCTTTAGAGTTCCTTCCCCTAATAAATATGACAAATAACCACATCTGATTCTGATGTGAAATAAATGGTACAATTATGATAATGTGTGGGAGAAAAAAAATGGGACCGTAGGAGGAATCTTGCAGTGTTCTCTTTGGCATTTGTGAATGGTTATAATTCATGTTTGCTGGTTTATACATTTACATAACTTGTTCTCATTTATGTAACTTATTTATGTAAGAGGCTGTACTGCTGCTGTGGCCTCTGTGTGCTGCATAACTTCCCTCTGAATCAGGAAGTCTAGGCAAAGTAGTCACTGGCACTGTCACAGGTCACTCTCCCATCATTCTCTGCTACCAAAAAGTTGCACGATGATGTGACTGCTAGTTGAATTCAAAGGCGAGAAGAGTTAGTATCCTTCTTCATTCATTTCGTAAAATTTAGACAGGTCTCTGAGTCACCCAGCAGGCTGTGATGGAGAAGAGGGAATCCTGCTAAACAGCCCCTAGCTGGGAGAACATAATGGAGTGAAGAGCTCTCTTTTCTTTTCCTTCCCATTACTTGCTTGTGTCATTCTTTGCTAACAAAGTAGTAAAATTATGAGATTTGTATTCTGTTTCGGTTTTTTAGTGTTGTCTTCTAAAATAGATCAGTTATGTAAGAGAGTAAGAAGAAAAGCGTATCTGTTTCCTAATTTGGAAAATGCTTATCACCATCATTGCCTGCTTATCCCTGCCTCCCACTGCCACACCATAAGACTTTTCCTGTTATAGTTTGGTAAACTCCGATTTAAGAGTAACATAACGCAGTGCTTTTCTTGTATACATCTCAGCTGAAGATGTGTATTTGAACCTTTTTTTTTTTCCTGTGGGTGATTTTACCATTTGTTTCTTTACGTTCTTATCATTAAAAAAGAAACTGAATTTGTCAGTCCAAGCAAAATATGTCCCATTCCTGATTCATTTCAGTTGATAACGTTCTATTCAAAGAGAGTAAACTCTAAAGTTTCATATAAACAGTACCTACTCAATAGCTTGCTTTTTTTTTAATGACAGAATCTAGCTTTGTCACCCAGGCTGCAATGCAGTGACTCAGTCATAGCTCACTGCAGCCTTGACCTCCTGGACTTAAGTGACCTTCCCACCTCAGCCTTCCTGAGTACCTGGGACTACAGGCACATGTCTCTATGCCCAGCAACTTGTTTTTGGTAACTCTTTGTAGAGGTGGGTCCCATTATGTTGCCCAGGCTGCTCAAACTCCTGGCCTCAAGCAATTCTCCTGCTTCAGCCTCCCAAAGTGCTGGGATAAACCACCATGCCTGGTCCCCAATAGCATTTTTATGTACAATACACAGATGGAGGGGCTCTAGAGACCACCCTTTCATACCTCTCATTTTATATATATGAGAAAATTGAGAGCTGAGAAGCTGCTAGGTTTGTAGAAGTCATACCGGCAAGGGAATCTGGACACCTGGTGCTGACTGTGTTTATGCCTCTATGCTGGGGAAGAAGCCACCTGGTTTCCCTGAGCCTCGTTTACTGTCTGTAGAAAGAGGGAACTGAAACTATCCCTAAGGTGCCTTCTGCCTCTGGAGCCAAGCCCCAGGGCTTGGTTTGAAGGCAATTAGGAGACAGAGCATCTCCCAGACTGAGAAGCACAGCAGTGTGATACCTGCTGAAAATGTAACAGCAGGTGAGGGCTTAGAATAGAAGAGAAAGATATCAAGAAACATATTTTCTTGGTGTACACCCATCCCTGTTTAGAGAGAGGGAACCAGTGTCTGAGACCTGAACACTTGCAGTCACTGTACAGGGATCCCCTATTGCACTCACACCTCCTTGCCCCTAATGTAAAACTGTGGGAGGCTGAAAAAAAGCTGTGGGTGGGGGGCAGGGGAGAGCTGATTATATAACTTGGGCATTTGTGAGAAAGTTTATGTAAGATGCTAAAAATAGAATATATGATTGCTATAATAGTGTTCCAAGTAAAAAGCCCTAATGAGGACAGCCTACCTGAGTAGGTTAAATAGAGCTGATACTAAGTGCAAGTCTAAAGCCAGTTGCCTGCAATGACTACCATCTAACCAAGTACTGTTTACTGCTCATTGCAAACATATTCTTTGTTATCCCTACAGGGTACACAAAGTGCGCAAGGCCCACTATCCTTATAAAGGGTGCTATGCTTTATTCTTAATTTCTAATACTCTGAAGAATCTAGAAATGCTAAGTGTGTAATCCACAGCCTATTTTCTTCTGGTAGTCAAATTGATTAAATGAATACATTTCCCTGCATCAAGATGTTTAAAAAGTAGACATAGGAATAAACCCCATATATTAGTGAACAAATTCTAAGAACGTACTACATATATGAATTCCCCAGTACTTTCCATCCTCCTTCCTTGTTGCACCCCACGCCACCACACCCTCAACTTTAGTAGTTATCATTATCTGACATATTACATACACATTACTTGTCTCCACCCTCCAGAATATAAGCTCCTTAAGATTTAGGGTTTCTGTACATCTTGTTCACTGATGTGTCACTAGCACCTAGGCACCAAGAAGACACTAGATAATCATTGTTAAATTAACCCACCCACAAAGATCTTGCTCTGTTACCCAGGCTGGAGTGAAGTGGTGTGATCATAGCTCACTATAGCCTCAACTTCCCAGGCTCAATTGATCCTCCTGCCTCAGCCTCACAAGCAGCTGGGCGTGAGCCACCATGCCCAGCTAATTTTTTAATTTTTTGTAGAGATGGGGTCTCACTATGTTGCCCAGGTTGGCCTCAAACTTCTGGACTCAAGTGATTCTCCCACCTCCCATTCCCAAAGTTGTGTGATTGCAGGTATGGCCACTGTGACCATCCCCTTAAGTAGTATTTTAATGTATCCATTATTCCTCGGACTTGTTCAGAAGCCTTTTATATCTTTTTAACCTTTGTGATATTTGCTGTGATCTGAATATTGGTTTCCTCCCATATGTTGGCATCTCTATATGTGATAGTATTAAGAGGCAGTCATTTGAGAGGTGATTAGGTCATGAGGGTGGAGCCCTCTTGAATGTGATTAGTACCTGTATAAAAGAGTGTGAGGGAGCCTCCTGTTCCATTCTTCCATGTGGGTATCCAACAACCGGGCACCATCTATGAACAGAAAATAGGCCCTCACCAAACGTAGAATCTACTGGTCCCTTCATCTTGGACTTCTCAGTCTCTAGAACTGTGAGTCATAAATTTTGGTTTATAAATTACCCAGTCTAGGGTATTTTTGTCATAGCCATCCAAATACATGGATACGTTAGTGTTCCATGCGACAGAAAAGAGGCCTTCATGTTTTCTACTTAATTTCACTTAAGTTTGAAAATAATGTCCCCTCCTATAATGACTTCAGAATTGAAAGAAGAGATGTGCATCCTTCTCTTTCATCCAAGACCCTTCTCTTTAGCTCAAGTCCCATACCTGTCCTAAAACATGTACTAGAAACTGACTAAAAATTATCTGTAATGTACCTTGACTTGATGTATTCTACATCTTGCTTCTCATCTTGTTTCTCTTGACTTTTTAAGCTGTTGACCTGGTTGGTTGTTCTGCCATTTCCTCCTTGTCTTGACTCTGATCCTACACAGTTTCATCCCCTGGTTATGAACTCTTCCATCATCTGCAATCATGTCTCCTTATTTGGCACTGAACTTCTAGGCCATATTGCAATACAGATCATCTTGTCTAACCTAGTTACAGGTGTTTTTCTACTTAACATACTTGACCTTCACCAAACATCCTCCCCACCCAACTTACTCCAGTCTTTTATACAAAATTATAGACATATTTCTCTTATCCATGTCGCTCATTAGTTTATGAACTGCAATTCTGAATCCTTTACAATTTACCTAATAACTCAGATTTTTAAAAATCACACAGGAGCTGAAAATGTGCCAGGTAAAGTTGCACTGCATGCCTTCGTTCTCTAAACTAGGTGAAACCCCAACCGCACCATATAATCCTGGGAATGTATAAAACAAAACGACATAGGAAGAGAACAGTGGCAGGGGATCCTCTATATTTGATGGACATGGGGGATTTACCTGATTGCCACTATGTTCAGGAACTTTCCAAAGGCGTAAAGTCACTTAGTGTTGGTCACTAGAGCTAGTCATTTTTTTTTCAAGAAACTGGATATTACAACTTATCTCTCTTACAAATAATATTTTGTTAGATCCTGTCCTCGGAAACCATGTTAGAGCTACCAGTCCACATCCTTAATTCCACAGGCTTCACTCTTCCTTCTAGTTGTGGCACAAGTGCCCATAACCATTACAGTCAGGTGCTAAGCATCAAAGCAAACATGTTTCTGTGTGTAGCACGAAAGCCCTTTTCTCATTTGTTCATACAACCATTTTTTAAATTGAAGATCAATTATGTGTCCGAAGCATCAACTATTCAGCAGTGAACAAAGAAGTTAAATCCCTTGTGGAATTAATATTTGGAGCAGACAAACAATAAATAATATTAAATATACAGTATGAATGAAATATACAACATGTACAAAACCAAATATGTAGTATAAATTAAATCCACAGCATATTAGGGATAGTTGCTAAAGATAAAAAATGGGTAAAGGAGGTAGGAAGACCAGGCAAATCACCACAGAGTGGGTGGCATTGCATAAAAGCCTAAAGGAAGGAGGCTTGGGGCTATCTAGCAGAAGAGCATCTCAGGCAAGGAGAACAGAAATGACAAAGGCCCAGAAGAGACCCGTGTGCCTGGACACTATTAAGGATTGGAGATTCCAGCCAGAGATGAGGTCAGAGAGGTTGCACTGTAAGGGCACATCAAGTGCCAACTTCCAGGTCACACTTGGGACTTTGAATTTTCTTCTGAGTGCAGTCAGAAGCAGACACTGTTTGGAAGAGCATCCAGTTGGAGTTTTGAGATGACAACTCTGCTTGCTGTGTTCCGCATTAGTAATAATGTGGAAAAAAGGGGTGAAATGATCAAAGCAGAGGCTGCTTAGAAGGCTGATGCATGGATCCAGGAGAGAGATGCTGGTGTCTTCAGGGAGGGTTGTGGCCGGGGAGTGATGAGAAGGGGTCCGATTTTGGATTCTCTGAAGGTAGACCCAAAAGGATCTTCTGGCAGATCAAGTGCCAGGTGAGAGAAAGAAAGGAGTTGAGAATAACTCTGAGACCTTTTGACACGTATAAGCATCCTACCAAATCTAAAATCTTCAGACTTGCTGATATTCCCGGGAGTTTAGGAAGCACTTTAAAACAGTAATCCTAATAATAATGCCGGAGTCTGTATTCAAATTATTAATGCTTTCTTTGCTTTCTTGATTGACATATACATATATGGTATATATAGTTTACTGAATGTAACTTTATATCTGTTTCCACTTGCAAAATTATTTCTCTTACCTAAAGAATATCCAAACTTGTCTTAATTTTAAAACAAGTGTTGTAGGCTGGGTGCAGTGGCTCACACCTATTATCCCAGCACTTTGAGAGGCCAAGCAGGCAGATTACCTTAGGTCAAGAGTTCAAGACCAGCCTGGCCAACATGGTGAAACCTGTCTCTACTAAAAATACAAAAATCAGGCGGGGAAGGTGGCAGGCACCTATAATCCCAGCTACTTGAGAGGCTGAGGCAGGAGAGTTGCTTAAACCTGGGAAGCAGAGGTTGCAGTGAGCTGAGATAGTGCTACTGCACTCCAGCCTGGGCAACAGAGCAAGACTCTCTATCAAAAATAATAAATAAATAAAAACAAATAAATAAATAAAACAATAGATGCTGATGTCTTGGGCCAGGGTGGTGGTGGTGGTGGGGATTGGCTGTGGGGAGAAAGAGTAAGAGTGGTGGAAAGGACTGTCTGACACACCAAATGGGAAGTATAAGAGAAATACAGGATGTCTTAGTCAGCTTGGGCTGCTGTAACAAAGTATTATGTTGATGCAATTGCCATGAAAAGTAATGGCAAAACTGCAATTACTTTTGCACCAACCTTGTATCATAGACTGGGTGGCTTACAAACAACAGAAATTTCTCACAGTTCTGAAGGGTAGAAATCTGAGATTAGGGTGCCAGCATGGTAAGGTTCTGGCGAGGGCTCTCTTCTGGGTTGCAGACTGCGTATTTCTTGTTGTATCCTCACTTGATAGAAAGAGACTGAGCTAGCCCTCTGGCCTCTTCTTGTAAGGACACTAACCACAGTCACAAGGGCTCAACCTTAATGACCTAATTATTTCCAACAGGTTCCACCTCCTAATGCCATCACTCAGGGGATCAGATTTCAAAGTATGACTTTTTGGGGGAACAAAAACCTTCAATCCATAACAGAAAAAATGAAGAAAATAAATTGCCCCGATGTATTAATGGTAAGTAGATTTTTCTTGTTGTTGTTGTTTCTGAGCAGAATCTCTGTCACCCAGGCTGGAGTACAGTGGCACAGTCTTGCCTCACTGCAAACTCTGTCTCCCAGGTTCAAGTATTTCTTGTGCCTTAGTCTCCAGAATAGTTGGACTACAGGAGTGTGCCACCACACCCAGCTAATTTTTTGTATTTTTAGTAGAGACGGGGTTTCACCATGTTGGCCAGGCTGGTCTCCAGCTCCTTACCTTAGGTGATCTACCAGCCTTGGCCTCTCAAAGTGCTGGGATTATAGGCATGAGCCACTGCTCCCTGCTAAGGGTTTTTGTTTATTTGTTTGTTTTTGAGACAGAGTCTTGCTCTGTTGCCCAGGCTGGAGTGTAGTGACACGATCTCGGCTCACTGCAACCTCCCACTCCTGGGTTCAAGTGATTCTTCTGCCTCAGTCTCCTGAGTATCTGGGACCACAGGCATGCACCACCATGCCCAGCTAATTTTTTGTAGTTTTAGTAGAGACAGAGTTTCACTGTGTTAGCCAGGATGGTCTCAATCTCCTCACCTCATGATCCACCTGCCTCAGCACCCCCAGGTTTTTATTACTAACATCTTATTCCCAGAGTAACTTTGCTACAAGTGCTTTTGGCTTTAGGGGATTTATGAATCCAGTTGCCACTATATCATTGTCTACAATGACATCAACTTAGGCCTAAAAAATGAAGGTCTTTCCCATATAAAGTGGCTTTCCTAGATTTAGATCAAACCTCCTGAGCAGCATGAGGAATTCTGAAACACCTCCTTTTTTGTTTTCCTTAAAATTGATGATTCAAAATATGAGTAGATAGCTCAAATACAGCCAGCAGTCACTGAGTGTACTCAACTTTCATTTGTATCTACTTATATAAACAGCTTGCTGAAAAGAATGCTTTGGAGTTGCTTATATGATAAATCAAGCTTGTTTTGTGTTTATATGAAAACAAAATGCATCCCCATATATAAACAGGAAAATTGGCAACTGCCAAGATGGTACTGTTACCTGGAATCCTCCCATGGGATGAATCCTTTAACCAAGGAGATCAGCAAAGTTGGAGCTCTGGACCAGCAGTCTTGGTTCTTGTGATAGTGAGCAAAGAATTGCCAACTAACACCAAAATGAAGACTCAAAACAAAGCTTTCTAAAGCACAGTAATATACTCTTAGAGGGAGAGCAGACTGATCTCTGCGAAGAGAAAACAGACTCTCTTTATAGAGCTTAGGGTGCTTTTACACAGTTTCTAGGAACAAGTTGAGGCTTGGGCTATATTTGAGTGACAGGATTATGTCATTTGATTAGCAGTTTATGCTTATATCACTGAAGTTAAACTGCGCTTCTTTACTCATAATTTGTTAAGGAAAGCCCACTCGGGGGGCCAAAACCTCATGTAAATTTTATTATAATGATTGTATAATGACAATAGGGTTACCTGGGTTTATGGCCTAGATGAACTAGGCATGTGCCACTTTAGGGGATTTTTATCTGTGCCCAGTTCTTCTTTCTCCAGGATGTGCTGGTCACAGACTTTACCATAAGCGCCATCCATCAGGGTGCAGATAGGGTGGTCTTGTGGCTGAACTTAGGTGGGCCAGGGCCTTCTACCCTCCTCTCTCACCCCTCCCAGCTGCTAATGTCTATCTAACCACCTAACATTATGGGTGGGATACCATGTTCCTGTGGTAATGTCAAAAAGTGTATTACCAAAGGGTAAGCCCCCTTGATTCTGTTCACCCATGGGTGAAATTTCTCCAACTCTGTGTACGAGGAGGGTTATAATATTTTCCTTTTTTTTTTAGATGGACTACAGCTCTGTCACCCAGGCTGGAGTGCAATGGCACAATCTCAGCTCACTGCAACCTCTTACTCCCAGGTTTAAGCAGTTCTCTTGCCTCAGCCTCCTGAGTAGCAGGGATTACAGGTGACTGCTACAACGCCTGGCTAATTTTTTTGTATTTTTAGTAGAGACGGGGTTTCTCCACGTTGGCCAGGCTCGTCTCGAACTCCTTACCTCAGGTGATCTGCCCGCCTCGGCCTCCCAAAGTGCTGGGATTACATTCCAGTTCAGGGAGAGTACAATCTCTGAACAAACACATTCCTGCCATCCAGTGAAAATGAAGCCTTGGGGCCCACAGGTAATACCTTTTATTTTGCAACTTAAAACCACCCGAGTCAGCCCTCAGAGGAGTGGGCCAGCCCTGTGGAGGCAGTGTCTACACAGGCTTCACAGCTTCCTCCGGCACTTGGCGCGGGGTTTCCCTTGTGTTGCAGGCGGGGACCAATGCATTGTGGGTGGGGAGGGAGATGTGAGCACAAAGGGCGCAGTGATGTAATAGGTGATAGGTCACAATGGGTAGAAGGATGGTTTAGGTGGAGACATCAGAGGAAGGTGAGCGTGGTGGATTGGGCTCAAGCTGCTGTGAATGGGTATTAGCCTGGGAGGCCCTGTAACCAATCAAGCTATTTCTGTAGAGTACTTCCAGTTTTCTGTCTATAAATAATGCCTGCCCAGGGAGCTCTCTGACTCCCACTTGTTCTAGGTGTTACACTGGGAGTCCAGTGCGCCTCCTCATCTGCCTGCCCCCCATATCTTTGCGCCCTCGACGGGATGGGCACAGTCTCGATCCTGGCACCAGGATCAACATCAGCCGGCACCAAAGGCCGGAGTAGAGGGTAATTGGTGTCCCCATTCCAGCCCAAGCCCCGCTTCCTGGGTGTTCTGGAACAAAATGGGGGCCTGCGCAGGAGCCCTGGGTTCCAGGGAGACCTGGCTCAGCAGGACAGCGTTTGAGATGTGATGAGAAAGGTGTGGAGCAGCCACCAAGAGTTGTCTTAATGAACATTGCCAGGAGCCACGAATCTATGTAACCATGCTACCCCGTGGAAAACAGCCAGCAGAGGGCAAGTTTAACAACTCCACGGGGAAGCTCCAGGGACAACTGTGCAAGAGTGTACTGTTTTCAAGTACGAATCGTTCTGTTGAAAGAAAAAATCTTTAGACAAATTAAATTGAACAGAGTTTAATTGTGCAAAGAATGATTCATGAATCAGGCAACACCCGGAACAAGTAGAAGTTCAGAGAGCTCCCTGGTCAGGGATTATTTATAGATAGAAAACTGGAAGTACCCTACAGAAATAGCTTGATTGGTTACAAGCAGGCATTTGCCTTTTTTGGACATGTTCTGATCAGTGGGTAGCCTGTGATTAGCGGAAGTTCTGTTGCTATGACTGGCTGTGACACAGCTATTTGTTACAAAAATATGCTCCTAAATTAGGCTTTCAGTTTGTTTATCTACTAAGTTAGATTGTGGTTCCTGACACAGAAACTCAAAGTATGGAGGCATCCTCAGGTCAAAATTAAGTTAATTTAACAGATTTTGAAAGAGACTTTTTCCAGATAACAAAAGAGGAGTGATATACATGTATATACACCACGGGAATGGTGGCTGTGGACCTTGTATCCACCAGCCTCTGCCAGAAAATACCTGATGCCATGCTGCTGGCCTGAGCAGAAGTGGCAGAGAGGCTAGGCGTGGTGGCTCACACCTGTAATCCAAGCACTTTGGAGGCTGAGGCAGGTGGATCATCTGAGGTCAGGAGTTCTAGACCAGCCTGGACAACATGGTGAAACCCCACCTCTATGAAAAATACAAGAAAAAAAAAAATTTAGCTAGGTGTGGTAGCAAGCACCTGTAATCCCAGCTACTCAGGAGGCTGAGGCAGGAGAATCGCTTGAATCCAGGAGGCAGAGGTTGCAGTGAGCCAGCTACTCAGGAGGCTGAGGCAGGAGAATCGCTTGAATCCAGGAGGCAGAGGTTGCAGTGAGCCGAGATCACGGCACATATTGCAGCCTGGGTGACAGAGCAAGACTCCATCTAAAAATAAACAGAAATAAAAAATAAGTGGCTGAGACGTCCATGGTAGAGGCTGCTGGCCTATAAAGACCTTGGAGGCAACAGGGGTGCCTCCTTGAGGTTTGTGAAGACAGCCATCCACAGTCATGACAACAGTTCCAACTGAAGCTTGCCACTGGCCACTCATGTCACCTGCAGCTGTGCCCCTGCAGATGCAAAAGATGTGGGAAAACCTTGTTTATCCCCTAAGACCACCAAGGAGGATTATATCTGTACCCAGGCCATCCCCGCTGAGGACACAATGGGCATACCTGTGTGTGAGGCAGAGCCCAGGCGCCATGGTGCTCCGTGGAGAAGGGGATCTGCATCAGGCTGGCATCAGGAACTTCCCACAGTCCCCAAGGTGTTTGGAGTCATCTCCTCTGATTATGCTGAGGGGGAAAAATTTCAACACATCTCCTGCACGTGTGTGTTCATGGAAATGTACTCTTCTTCATTCTAATTGTAATGCAACCAGTGCTCAATGAAGGGGCAACAGCAGTGGCAACAACAAGCATGACAGCCTGTGCTATGGACACACAGGCCACCAAGTCTGCAGACTCAGAGCACATTAGCACAGCACCAGCAGGAGCAGCCTCCTTCATGGATCCAGGAGGACATGGAACCAGCACACCATGGCAGGTGTGCTCAGAGGAGCTTTAGGTAGTTGGGGCAACTGCTTACAAGCACGCTCCTGTGCTCAGAGAGTACATCCAGGATGCCAGGAGGAGCTTCTGGTCTCTCCCCAGAGAGGAACCCAAGTGTGGTGGCTGAAGGAGTGGAAATGACTGCAAGCCTGTTGCAGAAACAGTTAAAGGCCCAATGGCAGGACCCCTTGTCTGGGCCTTGCAGATGAAGGTTACATGAGTGAATGGATGAGACAGAAGCCAGAAAGTCTCCATTCCCAAAATAAAAAAGTAGAGGACAGAACTCCCACAAGAGGCCATTGCCATCACCAAAGGACTGAAGCACACAAGTCAACCCTATGAGCATTCATCTTCTGGTCCTTAGCCTGCAACAGACCAATAGGGATGAAAAAAGGAAAAAGCTAGAGCATTCCAGGAGGCTGAGGACACAGCTTCTCCCCCCCATGAGGACACAGCTTCTCCCCACTATGTGAGTATATCTGAGTAATAAATTGCCAGTCCCATTCTCACCACGAAGGAGTCTAGGTTATCTCAAACACTGGGGAGGAGCACACACCTATGCTCACAGTTACTCAAGAGACTGAAGCAGGAGGTCCCTTGAGCCCAGGAATCCAAGACCAGCCTGGGCAACATAGCAAGACCTATATCAAAAATAAAATAAAAATAAGAGGGAGTCAAACTACGACAAGTTTATGGTCTTCAAGCAAACATGACTATTTGTGAAGTTCAGAGCTTTACTCACCTGGAAGAGAGTAAAGTGGTGGGATCAAGTCAGAGACTGCAGAAAAGAGCAGCATGGAACACCACACAGTCAGCAGAGTGGGGCCAGGGCTGGGGATCACTGGGACTGTAGCTGAGATGAGAGGGACAGCAACTTTAAAGCCCATCTAAAAGGAATTAGAGCATGGAGACGAAGGGGTTTCTCGTTTAGGTGGCCTTGATTTAAGTAAATAAATATAAACAAATAAAATACATTCTTAGAATGAAAAAAAGACTATAAAGTGTCATCTAAAGGCACGTGTCATTTCATGATGAAATTCACATATATCCATTGGGAAGAAGCGTTGTCTGAGGTAGGGAAGGAAGAGTCACACACTGAAAGGGTGACCATGGGCCAGTGCTGGTCAGTAGGAGAGTTTCTTCACTTCCTTTTTTTTTCTTCAAAATACATGCATTTCACTATTGAACTTTATGATTCTTAAATTATAGTGGGTCTAAGAATAATCTGAGATGCTTTTCTGAAATGCAGGTTCCTGGCCCTGGACAAACTGAACCAGGACCTCATAGCATGTGACCATCTTAGGTGATCCTTATGGAGATGATCCAAGGTGTGGGCTCAAGGCTAACACTGGTACATGATCCAATGGAAGAAGAGACCTTGAGAGTTAACAAGTAGGGCCTGTAGGTTTTCATGTAAATATGCTCATCTTTTTTGGACTAGGCATTGGTTCATTTCAATCACAGCTACCGTCAACTTTTATGCATTAACTAATACTAGAATAAGAGTTTACTATGTGCCAGATGCTGTTTTAGCTGCTCTACTAGTTGAACCTTTCCATATCTTGAAGATCTGGTTTTTAGAATGCTACATGCATATTTGCCTGGTGCTCCTTAGCTGTTGCCTGGCATACCATTGTATGAGTGAGTGTCATATGTACGACTGACTGTTCCTCCTAAGGGAGATGGCATGGGAAAGACAAAAGGGACAACGGCCCACTTTATCCCTTTCCTTCTGTCAATAACCTTTGCAACATATACAACATTCTGTGACTTTCCAAGGCTTTATAATGTTTTATTTAAATAAATATGCTGTGAAATATGTAATGGGGGAGGCTGTGAAGAACCTTCACATAATACGTAAGAAATTATAAATATTTCTGTTTTGAGACAATGTCTACATTGAGAAGCAGATAAATCTATCTACCCCTCATTTTAATCAGTAATCCTATCTCCCTGGATTGCACTTGCTGTAAAACTCGCAAGACTGGAAAATAGGTTAATGGGTAGAACAGTATACATATTTCAGTAAATGAAATAGAATGCTTTATTGCCTCAAGATACCAAATAATTGCTTCTTTTTCAGTATTATCTAGTCTCAGCCTTGTGCAGTATGTAGAAATAAAAAAAAAAATCTTTCATGAAATGATAGTCACTTTTAGAACATTGTTTTGCTCTGGTTTTATAAACCAAGAGAATGAGAGGTCTGCCATGTTGGCATGTGTGGTCTAAGGTCTAAAATTAAGGCCCAGTGTTATGTGCTGCCTTGACATCCATTGAAATTGGGAGGCCTTGAATGTTCTCACAGCAATTTCCACTCTTTGCTCTGCTCTTGTAGATAAAGTTGCTTGGCTGACCAACTTTCCTTTCAAGGGCACCAGAGGCAGTTCCTACTTATCTTGGAATATTGGGTTTCAGCTTCCTGCTAGCTTTCTGAATTGTTCAAACAAGCCAATCGTTTCATCCTGTGAACCAACAGACACCTCACCCTCTTGATACTAGAAAGCCTGCCTCCCACAGCCCCTGGTTGTCCATTCTGCTCTTGAATGCAACCTTACTTAGTCTACAGTGTCCCTGCCACCGTTCCCTGGGCAGTGACTATATCTGACTAATAAATTGCTGTTGCTCTTATTTTTCCAGTGTTGGTAGTAGCATCTTCAGCCATCCTTATAACCGTAGGGCAGGACTTCCTCCCTCACCAACTGAATGAATAGGAGGTGATTAAAACATGTTTTATCCACTGAAATAAGATCTTTATTAAAATAAAATTAAGTATATATGCATAATTTTAGAAAGCATTAAAAATTACGTGTTTTTTTTCACCGATGCTAAGATAAACAGCAAAAGCGCTACTTGGATATTTTCTTTTTATTGTGGCTTGTCCTTGTAATAGTCTGGAAGCAAAAATATGAATGGTAGGCCAATTGCACAGTGTGTTAAAGGACCATAGGTTATCACAGTCACTAGTGAGCCCAGAAATTTGTCAATACTGGATGAAGGAGGAAGTTCTCATTTCTCAGGAAGCAAACTAGGCAAATACAAGAAAAAAGGTCTCCTACAAGTTTATTTATATATGGATTAGGAGTATGATAACACCTGTGGGTTGACTCAACAAAAATAAGAGCTCAGGTCACAAGGCTCATAAAGGACAGCGGGCATCATGGCTCTAGAAGAAAGGTTTGGGTGGGAAAGAAGGGAAGAGGGTCCTGAGAGGTATTACCATCAAATCACTTCTCTGACTCTTCTGTACATGCCAAGCAGAGGCACAGCAGCCCTTGCTGATTTCTACCCAGGGATGATTTCCATACCCTAGTGCCAGGCAGCAAGACCATCAACGCCCACGCAGGCTCAGTAAGGAATACATTTTGTAAAGGATAACCTGGAACGTGAAGCCTGCAACAGGGAAGAAGGCTTTGACCTACTGAAGGCAGCACTTGATTTGGTGGTTGCCTTCACTTGTATTTGTGACTGCCTTTGGAGTGCCAGTGCTGAAGTGAATCATACAGCTTGTCTGCACAACATCAAATGCAGCTGGCTGTTGTAGTACCAAAGCTGCTATCATTAATTAGCAACTGCATGGTTGCTAATCACACACTGGTTCATTATCTTCTTTAATCCACTTAATTTTTCAAGATAGATACTCTTATCTACATCTTACAAATGACAAAAAGCAACTTATTTGAGGTTGCATAGCTAATAAGGAATGGAGCCTGGACTTAAACCCAGAGACAGGGTTCATTCTTTTTTTTTAAACAATTTTGTATATATTTGAGGTTTGCAACATGATGTTATAGGATACATAATGATAATAAAATGGTTGCTATAGTGAAACAAATGAACATATCTTTCACCTCAAAGAGTTACTGTCTTGTGATAAGAGCAGCTAAAATCTACTTATTTAACAAAAATCCCTAATACCATTTTATTAACTGTAGTTCTCATGCTGTACATTAGATCTCAGACTTGTTCATCCTACATATCTGCTACTTTGACCTGTATCTCCTCATCCCACCCCCCTGCCTCTTGACCTTGTGTTGTTTAGATTCCACATATAAGTGAGATCATGCAATACTTTTCTTTATATGTCTGGCTTATTTCACTTAATATAGTGAAAATGGTGTGTGTGTGTGTGTATGTGTGTGTGTGTGTGTGTGTGTGTATGCATGTATATATGCATGTATGGATGTATGTATTATATATAATATATATAATGAAATACTATTCAGCCTTAAATTAGAAGAAGATTCTGCCATTTGTCACACCATGAATGGATCTGCAGGATTCATTCTTAATAGCATACAGGGTGGATCTGGGCATTTCTGAGAGAAGAGACTAGAGAAAGAAGGCTACTAGGACAATCAACTCCAAGTACAATGCTAATAAGAAAATAGGCCATGTCTTTAATACAAGTATAGGCAAGTTTGTTTTTAACAGAGAAATGAGAAAAACTCAACCAGGTGTCCCACAAGCATATGCCATTAGGACCTAGTCATAGCAGACTAGATTATAATAGACTGGCCATAACAGAGCTGAATTCCTTTAACAGAAAGTGACGGGATAATTAAATAACATGAAATAAATACGTATTAACACTGTGTGTTTCTTATCACTTCCAAATAGCTTGCAACTTACTGTACAAATTTTTTGAAGCAGTATTTTGTGTTGTGCAGAAAGCACAATCCAGAACATGGGTGCTCTGAAGGGCATCCATCTGCAGCCAGCCCCAGTCTGCATTGGTTATGTTTTTATCTCCCTTTTCCTTATGTAAGCATGTTTATGTTATATAACATCAATACCTAGACCTGTAGCCAAGTGATGTTATGCTAACTGATGGGAACAGAAAAGTACTGCAGAGCTCAGCACCTCACAACAGCCCTTCCTTCTGATGATATCTGGTAATTAGAAGCTACTCACCTTGAGAACACACCCCCTGTAGGTCTGTAATTAGTTCATTTAATTTTACTGCTTCTTTGACATTGATCGCAGTCCGCCTTTAATTCCCATTTATTACTTGTTTTGATTTAAGGAATTTTATTTAAAAATTCTTTCAAGCATCAAAAAAAAAGAAAGAAAGAAAAAAGAAAAGAAAAAAGTGACCTGGGCTCATACCTGGTGACTTTTATCAATGTCTCTTGTTTGAATCCGTTGTTATGAGGTATTTTAGACATAATGATTCATAATGGCATTTACAGAGCTTAATGTTAGGTCTGAAAGATTTACTTGTAAATTACATAACTTCAGTTACATTCATGCTAATTGTGTTGCTTCAGAAAATTTGTTTATATTGACATTAAATCATTGTGTTTTGGAGACACTGTCTTTCATTAAACCTGCTCATGGTAAACCCAGACTACTTTAGTGTCCTTCACTACTTCAGCACTTATTATAATTCATATTTATGTATACTATATAAATATATAATTATCTGTACACATATGCTCTATAACCTCTAATTTGTTTTGACTCCTTTTATTTTGTTGAGACAGGATCTCTCTCTGTTGCCCGGGCCTGTTTAGTGCACTGGAATGCAGTGGTATAATTACTATTAACTGCAGCCTTGACCTCCTGGGCTCAAGCGATAATTCCTTTTTAGCCTCCCAAGTAGCTAGGACTATAGGCACATACCACCACACCCTGACTCTTCTTTATTACGTTGAAAGTATGTTAGGATGGGTATATATATCTTCTGCCTCCACAGGCTTCAAAACTCCGAGCAGAATACTCTGAATATTGTGAACACACACACACATACACACACACATGCAACAGGATTTTGTCCAACAATAAGAGTTTCAAGTCAATTTCAAATCAATTAACAATATTGTAGCTTTGGAAGTATCTCACAGGAATCAAACCTAAATGACTTTTCCCAAATACAAGCCCTCTCTTGGGTAGTTTTTTTCTTAGAGTAAGACACTTTCAAATTACTTGTTTGTAGTTTATATAATCAAATGGCTGTATGCTTTGCTCCTCTGAGAGCCCATGTTAAAAGGAAATTAAACATGGAAGTATTCATTTGAAAAAGATCTTACTGTATCTAAAGGCTAAAGATAGTTTAAATGTATATCCTATTTCTAGGTTATGCTGATTTATCTACTCACCTTTTCCCCAGCTTTTTTATTCAGATCCCATCAGTAATATTTTATTTTCCCAGCCCATGTATCTGAGTATTTCTAGATCCATCAGTTACCTTATAGGTGTTCCTTATTTAATAAAATCAGGTATATAAAAGTCCAAACTTCCCCAATGGTTAAATTGGGAGAGATTATTTTACATTACAAAGAATTTTTCGCTTTATAAAAAGGACTTCTTATCCCTCTTTTCCATAAATTTCATTGATGATATTTGTAAATGAAGAGTTCTGTGGTTGGATGGTGGTGCTGATAGCACAAAAATGTGAAAACACTTAATGCCCCTGAACCATACATATAAATATGGCAATGATGGCAAATTTTATATTATGTGCATTTTATCACAAATATATATAGAAATATTATTGAGGCATCTCTGTGGGCCTGCACTGTGCTGTGTAATGGGGCCAGGGCACTGAGTGAGTCAGGGATCATCACTACCCACATGGAGCCTGCCATCTAGTGGAACAAACATCTAGTCCACTGACATGTAATCTAGCAAATGTGGCCTAGTGCTATCGAGGTAGGAGATCAGCAGGACTTTTTTCCCGAACACTGATCATGACCCCAATCAAGACCCTGTTGATCGGAGCAGGATCTGCTCAAAACATCGCAGTGAAGAAGCTGGCCAAAACCAGTAGATAGTGATGAAAGCAACTTCTAGTTGTCCTCACTGTTCATTAGCATAAAGATACTCCCACCAGTGCCATGAAATTTAAAAATGCCACGGCAATGAACCACGTCAATGGCCCATACTTTATATGGTTGCAAAACCTCCCTGCCCCATTTGCAGAAGGTTCTGAATAACCTGCCTCTTAATTAGCATGTAATTGAAAGTGGGTATAAACACAGCTGCCAACAGCCCATATATTGCTACTCTGGGCACGCTGCCTATGGGTTAGCCCTGCTCTGCAAGGAGCAGTCCCTCTGCTGCTGCTCTTCAGTGCTGCTTCAATAACAGTTGCTGTCTAACACCACCAGCTCACCCTCAAAATTCTTTCCTGGATGAAGCCAAGAACCCACCCCTCTGAGGATGGTGATGTGAGAGACAGCCTAAGCACTGTCATCTTACCTAAAAATTTCCAGCCCTTTCTCCAGTGTCTCTATATCCCTGCCCCAATTCAGCAACTCATAGAAAATAACTGAGAAGTAAAGTGTGGATGAAGGAAGGTGTATATTGGTAAAAGCATATTGACTTCTGAAACAAATGAATCCTACCATTGTTGTTAACACAGTAGAGGTTTTTCCTGCCTCACAGTCATCCAAATGAGAATGTGGTGCTGCCTGCTCCTCAGAGTCATTCAAGAATCCAGGTTGCCAGAGACTCTGTCCTTTTAAATACTTGGCTTCCAAAATTGTCCTGAGCATCAACATCCAGCAAGCAGTTGTTGGAAAGGAATACATTATATATGGGAGCTTTCATTTGCTCAGACCTAGACGAAAGTGTCCATCACTTTCACTCACATTTCTCTGGATAGAATTCCACCTGCAAGGGAACTGAGAGATGTAGCCTGGCTATGTGTCCAGGAAGAAGAGGAAACAAGTTTGATGATCACTTAGCCATCTCAGTCTCATCAAAGATGCTGTGGTTCCCATATATAAAGAGTTATAAAAGTAACAATGGAGGACAGATGGTTGGAAATTGTATTTTATTTACTCATTTGCTTGTGATTACAGGGATCACAAATTAGGAGTCAAGGCCTGGCACAGTGGCTCACACCTGTAATCCCAGCGCTTTGGGAGGCCAAGGCAGATGTATTGCCTAAGGTCATGAGTTCAAGACCAGCCTGACCAACATGGTGAAACCCCGTCTCTACTGAAAATACAAAATAAATTAGCCAGGCGTGGTTAATTTATTGTAACCCCAGCTACTTGGGAGGCTGAGGCAGGGGAATTGCTTGAATCAGAGAGGTAGAGGTTGCAGTGAGCCAAGATCATGTCACTGCACTCCAGCCTGGGCAGCAAAGTGAGACTCCTTCTCAAAAAAATAAATAAATAAATTAAGAGTCGAAAAACAATAATTTATTGTTTTACAAGAGATGAATATGTATTAGAAATTTGGAATAGTTATCAACTTCCCTCAACTAAAGATCTGGACAAGGAACTTGGTTACAACCTATATTCAGGAAGGGGCTCAATAGTGATTCATATGTAATATATGTTGGCAAACATTAAATGAGTCTCTACTTACTACAAGTAAAGATAAGAAATAAATAGAGCCTATAAAATTGGCTCAGATAAAATGAAATGAAATATCATATGAAGACAAATTAAAAATGCACCCCTGAATGTGACTTTTTACAGAAATCAGAAGAAAAGCACCCTCAGTAGACTGCAAGAATGCAAAGCTTCCAGGAAATAAAAGTTATAAGTAGAAGGAATGAAAAATCAAGATGAAAGAACAGTCATGTAGAGAAAAGGAAAGGAGAGGGTTATTTATGACACTGGACAGGATCAAAAGGACACTAAAAATATAATTGAATAATTCACTGTTGAAGATGTGTAAGGCACAACTGGAGAAGATGAAAATGAGTTAGGGATATGGAAACCAAATGGAGTTCTCACAGAATGAAAATAGAGTGGATGAATGTGAAAGGATGAAAGAAACAAAGGTAGCTATGATCAGAGAACTCAGCATCATATGGATAAGTTAGGTTCTAGACAAAAGGTCAGAGAAATACTTTGCAAAAGTGATCATATATACATACACACACACACACACATATATACACATACACGCATACATCTCTAAATATACAGAGAGAGAGAGAGAAAGTGAGAGAGAGAGAAGAGAAGAGAAAAGAAGAGAAGAGAAGAGATTGAGAGTCATTTAATTCCAGGCAAAAATCAAGTAACAAGAGATATAAAGAGCTACATCTTGGTACTCATTTTGAATTATAAGGATAAAAAATTTAAGTCCTACCCAGGCCAAAAGACAAGGCACTTACAAAAAGAGGAAAAAGGGACAAGATTCACTGAAATTTTTGAGATCAGAAGGGACGGTTCTATCTAATATTAAGATAAAATTATTTCAGATCCAGCTGTTCATAGGCAGCCAAATTGTCCTTCAGGTGAAATAAAGATATGTACATCAATTCCATAACTTAGAGAAAGTATCATCCATGTACAATTTTTTGAAAAATTATTACTTGACGATATAATCATCATGACTGTGAATGAAGCAAAATTATGAGCTCAGGAATAGGAAAATTATGGCACAAGAGTACTTGGAGTGAGCACCAAAAGCACTTGTATGTAGATTTAAATCTAATTCATGAGCAAAACTAAATGTTCTAAACTATTCCTTGAAATATAAAATATATAATGTAAGATAATGATTGTAAAACAGTAATATTAACCTATATTCTCAAGTTATACTAATAGAAACTGAAAAATCAAAGGGATTGTGATTGTATTTATTTCCGTTACTTAGCCAGAAGATGACCCAAAGGATTTATTTTGGTTCGGATAATTAGGGAAATAAAAATTGAAGAAGGATTTTGAATCTTAAAGCAAACCATAAATAGTTTAACATAGAGCTGTATCTCCCAAATTGGAAGAAAAGATAAAAATAAAACTATGTCTGCATTTTTAGCAGTCAGAAACAAAAAAGAGTCACTGAAAAAAAAAAAAGGCACAAAACAAGATGACATAAGTGAGACCACATGATAAGGCATAAGGAAAGATGTAAGAAAAGATGTCAGAAGTTAGACTAACCTTATTATTTATAACAATAGATGGAAACGTACAGAAACAAAAATAACAAAAGCAACGTTAAATGGATCAAAATTCCCAATTTAACCTTTATAGATTGTTCCCGACTTATGATAGTTGGACTTAAGATTTTTTTAACTTTATCATGGAGCAAAAGCAATATGCATTTAGTAGAAACCGTACTTTGAATTCTAATTTTTTTCCAACTGTAGGTTAATGTTAGTGTTCTGAGTACCTGTAAGGTAGGATGGGATAAGATATGATGTCTGGTAGGTTAGGTGTATTAAATGCATTTCAACTTATGAGATTTTCAACTTATGATGGGTTTATGGAGATGATAGGTTTATCGTTTATGTAAATAAGGAAGTTTAAAAGAAACATAAAGCTGCAAAAAAATGAAAGTATGGCATTCATAAAGATAAAAACAGAAATTTGTTAACAGAAATGCATCACATCTTAAACATTCTCATAAACCTTACAGATGTTAACAAAAGAAGTTCTTATATACAGGTTATCTCAGGGAAGCAATATTTATCTAAATCTATGTAAATCAGTGTTATGTTCACTTGTAATGTGTCCAGATTTGCTAACAATGATGGATTATGACCTTTTCTTGTCAAAATGGCTTATCATCACCTATGTAGATCTAGAGTGGCTTTTAAAATTCAGATACTCAGTATTACAAATGTGTGAAAAAACTCACTTATGAGGATACTTATGATATTTTTTTACTGAGAAATTGGAAAAAACCTACATTTCATAAAAGGGGGATTTTAATTTAATAGATTATTCTATCCATATGGACTAACACTGTGCAATCAACAAAATGGTACTACAGAAAAATATTAAACAACATTGAAATGCTCACAATATGTTAAGATTCCAAAAAGCAACTCGCAAAATGTACTGCAATCTCATTTGTTTAAATACACACACACACAGAGGAGAGAGATAAAGAGAACACTGGATGTTGCAGATAAAAATTACAGTGGGGAGGGTAGGGAACCTACAGGACGGGTCAATAGGTGCAGCAAACCACCATGGCACATGTATACCTATGTAACAAACCTGCATTTTCTGAACATGTATCCCGGAACTTAAAATAATCTTAAAAAAAAATTACAGTGGGATTACTACTGATCTTTTTTCTTTGTGTTTCTCTGAATCTTTCCATTTCTGACATGAATTTGTTTTATATTCAGAAAAAAATCATAAATGTTATATTTTTAAAAGTATTAATGCCTTCAGTAATATTTTATGAGAAAGTCAGGCATTGTAATACCACAATTAGTCTTTCTTTTACTTAGCACATGTTTATAGGGTGTATACCAAGGTAGGCACTATTTTATACACTAGAGATATAACAGTAAACAAAACTAAGTCCCTACCCTCCTCTCACTATAGAAAGAGGGAGAGATAGAGGATAAACAAATATATGTCATATCATTTGGTAACAATGTCATGAAAGAAATTATAGCAGCATAAAGAATAAGGAGTGATGAAAGACAGATACGCTATTCTATAGTCTATTTCTGGCTTTGTTTATTTTTTCCTTTTTTTTTTTTTTTTCTTTTTTGAGATGGAGTTCTGCTCTGTTGCTGAGGCTGGAGTGCAGTAGCATGATCTCAGCTCATTGCAACCTTCACCTCCCAGGTTCAAGCCATTCTCCTGCCTCAGTCTCCTGAGTAGCTGGGATTACAGGCACCCGCCACCATGCCCAGCTAATTTTTGTGTTTTTAGTAGAGACAGCATTTTACCATGTTGGCCAGGCTGGTCTCGAACTCCTGACCTCAGGTGATCCACCTGCCTCGGCCTCCCAAAGTGCTGAGATTATAGGCACAAGCCACCGCACCCAGCCTATTTTTTTACTTTGATTTTTAGTTTACACACAATTGTATATATTTATTGGATACAGAGTAATATTTTGATACATGTATACCATGTGTAATGATGAAATGTGTAAAGATAAAAATAACAAACACCTCCAATGTTTATCATTTGTTTGTATTATGAAGATTCAAAATAATCTCTTCTAGCTTTTTTTGAAAATACACACTAAATTATTGTTAACCATATTTGGCCAACAGTGCTACAGAATACTAAAACTTACATCTCTTATCTAGCAGTATAATGTAAATTTGTATTCATAAACCACTTTCTCTATCCTCTCCCTCCTCCTATCCTTCCCAGCTTCTGACTACAATTCTACTTTCTACTTTTATGAGCTCAGTTTTTTCTTAGCTCTCATATATGAGAGAGAACATGCAGTATTTATTTTTCTGTGCCTGACTTATTTCACTTAACATGCTATCCTCCAGGCTCATCCATGTTGCAGCAAATGAGAAGATTTCATTGTGTATATATTCCACATTTTCTTTATCTATTCATCTGTTGACGGACATTTAGGTTGATTCCATATCTTGGCTATTGTGAATAGTGCTGCAAAAAATCATGTGAATAAAGGTTTCTCTTTGATATAGAGGTTTCCTTTCCTTTAGATAAATTTCCAGCAGTGAGACTGCCGGATTTTATGGTCATCCTGTTTTCAGTTGTTTGAAAAACCTCCATACTGTTTTCAGTAACAGCTGCACTAATTTACATTCCCACCAACAGTATATGAATTCTCTTTTGTCTGCATCCTTGCCAGCGTTTGTTATTTTTTGTCTTTTTGATTATAGCCATTCTAATTGGGGTAAGATGATATATCATTATGATTTTGATTTGCATTTCCCTGATGATTAATGATGTTGAACATTTTTTCACATGCTTGCTTACTGTTTGTATGTCTTCTTTTGAAATCTATCTCATGCCTATAATCCCAGCTACTCAGGAGGCTGAGGCAGGAGAATCACTTGAACCCAGGAGGCAGAGGTTGTGGTGAGTGGAGATTGTACCATTGCACTCCAGCCTGAGCGACAGAGCAAGACTGCATCTCAATAAAAAAAAAAAAAAGAAAGAAAAGAAAAAATATGTATCTATTCGGCTCCTTCACCCATTTTTAAATTGGCTTGTTTTGGGGGGGTTTTCTTTTTTTGCTGTTTTTAAAGTTTCTTGTATATTCTGGATATTAGTCCCTCATTAAAGGACTAGTTTGTGAATATTTTCTTCCATTTTGTAGGTTGTCTCTTCACTCTGCTGATTGTTTCCTCTGCTGTGCAGAAGTTTTGGGTTTGGTATAGTCTCATTTGTCTTTTTTGTTTGTTTGTTTTGATGCCTGTTTAAGTCTTACCCATAAAATCTTTACCTAGAGCAATGTTCTGAAACATTTCCCCTGTTTTCTTCTAGTACAGTTTTGGGTCTTATGCATAAGTCCTTAATCCATTTTGAGTTGATTTTTGTATATGGTGAGATATAGAGTTCTAGTTTTATTCTCCTGCATATAGATATTCATTTTTCCAGCACCTACTATTGAACAGGGTGTCCTTTATCCAATGTATGTTCTTGCCACCATTGATGAAAATGCATTGGCTGTAACTGCAAGTTTTATTTTTATGTTCTCTATTCTATTCCATTGGTCTGTGTGTCTGTTTTTTATACCAATACCATGCTGTTTTGGTTACTATATCTTTGTATGTATATTGAAGTAAGATAGTGTGATATCTTCAGCTTTGTTCTTTTTGCAAAGGATTGTTCTGACTGTTTAGGGGTTTTCTGTGATTCCATACAAATTTTCTGATTTTTTTCTATTTCTGTGAAAAATGTCATTAGTATTTTGATTGGGATTCCATTGAATCTGTAGATTGCTTTGGGTAGTATGGTCATTTTAACAATATTAACTCTTCCAATCCATGGTTACAGGATGGTTTTCCATTTCTGTGTGTGTATTCTCTTCAATTTCTTTATCAGTTGTTTTATGGTTTCAATTGTAGATATGTTTCACATTTATTCCTAGGTATTTTACTTTTTTTGTAGAAGCTATCGCAAATGAGATTGCTTTCTTATTTTTCAGCCAGCTCATTATTAGTATGTAGAATTGTTATTAATCTTTGTATGCTGACTCTGCAATCTGAATCTTTACTAGATTTTTCTAAGTTTTAAGAGTTTTTGGTGGCATCTTACGTTTTCCTATATATAAGATCTTCTGCAGAGAAGGAGAATTTTACTTCCTCTTTTCCAATCTGGATGCCCTGTATTTACTTTTTTTTTCCTCCTAATTGCTGTGGCTAGTACTTACAGTACCATGTTGAATAGGAGTAGCAAAAGAGGCAATTTTGTCTTGCCCCAGTTCTTAGAGAAAAGACAGCCTTTCTATATTCAATGTAGTAGCTGCATTCAATGAGTTTGTCATATATGACATTTATTTTATTGAAGTATGTTCCTTCTATACCTAATGTTTGTAGAGTTTTTATCATGAAGGATGTTGAATTTTATCAAATTATTTTCTGCATTTATTGAGATTATCATATGCTTTTTTTGTCCTTTATTCTGTTGATGTGAAGAATTACAAGTACTGATTTGCACTTGTTGAACTATCTTTGCATCATTGGGATAAATTCTACTGGATCATGATATATAATTTTGTTGTGTTGTTAGATTCGGATTATCAGTATTTTGTTGAGAATTTTTGCATCTATGTTTTCTTTATTTGTTGTTTCCTGGTCTGGTTTTGGTATCAGGGTAATGCTAGCCTCATAAAACAAGTTAGGAAGAATTCCCTCTTCTTCAATTTTATGAAATAGTTTGAGAAGAATTTGGTACAATTTAGCAGTATTTAGCAGTTTGTTAGAATTTAGCAGTAAAGCCATCTGGTCCTGGGCTTTTCTCTGTTAGGAGGCATTTTACTACTGATTCAGTCTTGTTACTCTGGTGTGTTATTGCTGTATTCACGTTCTCTGTTTCTTCCTACTTCAATCTTAGTAGGTTATGTGTCCAGGAGTTCATCCATTTTTTTCTCCATTTTCTAATTTTTTGGAGTATAGTTGTTCATAATAGCTCCTAGTGTTCCTTGGCATTTATGTGGTATCAGTTGTAATGTCTTCTTTTTCATTTATGATTCTCTTTATTTGAGTATTCTTTCTTTTTCTCTTAGTCTAGCTAATGGTTTGCCAATTTTGTTTACTTTAACAAAAAACTTTTCATTTGATTTATCATTTTGTATTTCTGTAGTCTCTATTTTCTTTAGTTTTTCTCTGATCTTTATTATGTATTCTCTTCTACTAATTTCAGTTTGGTTTTTCTTTCTTTTCTAGTTCCTTGACATGCATCATTGGGTTGTTTTGGAAAATCTTTTTACGTTTTTGATGTTGGCATTTATGGCTGTAAAGCTTTCTCTTAGCACTGATTTTTCTATATCTCATGGTTTTTGGTATGTTGTGCTTTGAATTTTATTTCGAGAATTTTTTAAAATTTTCTTTTTAATTTCTTCCTTGGTGCAATGGTCATTCAGAAACATGTTATTTAGTTTCTATATATTTGTACAGTTTCCAAGTTTCTCATGGTATTGGCTTCCAATTTTATTCTATTGTGATCAGGGAAGAAATTTGATAAGATTTCTATTTTTCATATTTGTTGAGATTTGTTTTGTGGCCTAAAATATGATCTATTCTAGAGAATGTTTCATGTGTTAATGAGAAGAATGTGTATTCTGTAGCTGTTGGATAAAATGTTCTGTAGATGTTTGTTTGGTCATTTAGTCTATAGTGCAGTTTAATTTTGTTTTTTTATTGATTTTCTGTTTACATTGTTTGTCCAATGATGAAAGTGTGATGTTAAAGTCTCCAACTATTATTGTTTTGGGAACTCTCTCTCTTTGTTTCTAATAATGTTTGCTTTTAATATGTAGGTGATCCTGTGTTAGGTGCATATACATTTACAATTGTTATATCCTCTTGCTGAATTTATGATCTTCTTTGTCTCCTTCAATTTTTTTTTCTTTTTTTTTAACTTATAGTCTATTTAGTCTGATATAAGTACAGCCGCTCCCACACACTTCTGGTTTCCATTTATGTGGAATACTTTTTTCTAACCGCTCATCTTCAGTCTGGGTGTGTCTTTACAGGTGAAGTGCATTTCTTGTGTATAGGTGGGTCTTAAATTTTTTTTTAAATCCATTCAATGAGTCTATATCTCTTAAATGGGGGATTTAAATGGTTTAAATTCATGATTGGTATTGATAGGTGAGGACTTACCTCTGTCATTTTGTTAGTTGATTTCTGATCGTCTCATATGTCTTTTGTGGCCTTATTCTTCTCTTGTTGTTTATCTTTGCAATTTAGTGGTTTTCTGTAGTGACAAACTTTCGTTCCTTTCTCCTTATCACTTGTGTATCTGTTCTGCCAGTGAGTGTTATACATTCATGTGCTTTTCTGATGGTAAATGTTATCTCTTAGCTTCTAGATAGGAATTCCTTAAGCATTTTTTATAGGGCTAGTCTAATGGTGATAAATTCCTTCAGTTTTTGCTTGTCTGGGAAAGACTTCATTTGAAGTTTTATTCCTGAATTATAACTTTGCTCTGTTTAGTGTTCTTGACTAGCAGTTTTCTCCTTTCAGCATTTTGAATATATTAT
The DNA here is from genome assembly GCF_001604975.1 of Cebus imitator. Classification (NCBI taxonomy): domain Eukaryota; kingdom Metazoa; phylum Chordata; class Mammalia; order Primates; family Cebidae; genus Cebus; species Cebus imitator. The sequence continues at coordinate 2,988,550 of NW_016107320.1, read as the reverse complement.
CCCATTTTCTCTGGCCTTTAAGGTTTCTGAGAAATCTGATATTAGTCTGATGGGGATTCTCTTATGTGTGACTTGATGCTTTTCTCTTTCTATTTTTAGGATTCTCTTTTTACTTTTTGATGTTTGACAATTTGACAGTAATGTGCCTTGGAGATGACATTTTTGGTTTGAATCTTTTTGGGAATGTTTAAACTTCCTCTGTCTGCATGCCTATAAGGCTTCTAAGACTTTGGAAATTTTCTGCTATTTTTTTAATTAAATAGGCTTTTTATGCCTTTTCTAATATTTTCTCTTTTTGAAGCCCCCAAAATTTGTTCCCCTTATGTTGTCCTACATGTCACATAGGCTTTCTTTATTCCTTTTTATTATTTTTGTTTATTTGTTTGACTGAGTTATTTTAAAAGATGTGTCTTCAAGTTCAGAAATTCTTTCTTCTGCTTGATCTAGTTTAATGTTGAAGCATTCAGTTGTATTTTTTATTTTATCACTGAATTCTTCAGCTCCAGGATTTCTGTTTAGTTCTTTTTTATACTATCTATCTGATACGGTTTGGATCTCTGCCCCTACACAAATCTCATGTCAAATTGTAATCTCCCATGCTTAAGGTAGACCTTGTGGGAGATGATTGAATCACAGGGACAATTTCTCATGGTTTAACACCATCCCCTTTGGTATTGTCATGATGCAAGTAAATTATCACAAGATTTGGTAGTTTAAAAGTGTGTAGTATTTCGCCCTCTCTTTCTATCTCCTGCTCCAGATACGCGAAGTGCTTGCTCTCCCTTTGTCTTATGCTGTGTTGGTGAGGTTCCTGAGGTCTCCCCAGAAGCCAGGCAGATGCCACCATCATGTTTCCTATTCAGCCTGGAACCATGGGCCAATTAAATCTCTTTTCTTTATAAATTACCTGGTCTCAGGTATTTCTTTATAGAAGTACAAGAATGGACTAATACACTATCTCCTCAAATTTTTTCATTCCCATCATAAATTGTTTTTTTAAATTTCTTTGTATTATTTGTATTCTCTTATATCTCACTATTTCCTTAAGATAATAATATTTTAATCATTAATATTATTTATCTATTCATTAATACTTATATTTTCATTAATATCAATACTATTTTTATTAATACAATTACTATCGACTTATATTAATAATATTTTGAAATCCTTGTTAAGAATTTTGTAATTTTTTTTCTTTGGGACCTGTCACTGGAAAATTATTATGTTCCTTTGGAGGCATCATGTTCCTGGCTTGTTCATGTTTTTTGTGTACATATGTTGATGTCTACACATCTGGTGTAACAGTCACTTCTTCCAATTTTATGGAGTAGTTTTCACAGTGAAAGACTTTTTCCTGCAGATATATGTATACTGTCCATTGGGTTGAGTACTTTGGGTTTGGTTGCAGTGGGCATTGTAGTTAAGTCCCTATAAGATTTCTTTGACTGTTTCAGTGTCAGTGGTGTCTATGAGTTTCTTAGTAGCTTAGGTTACAGTTGTTTGTGAAGGCTATGGTGAGGCTTTTCTGGGACCTGGGGTACTAGGTGGGCTGGTTCTCAGGCCACTGGGTTGTGTACATGAGCACAGACTATGGCAGCAGTGAGCCCTGGGAAGGATCAGTTCCAGGGTCCACTGGCAGCACGTGCAGGCACCAGTGGTGGATTGGCTTTTGAGTCTCTCAGAAGCACACTCGGGTCTGTGTCTGCTGCTGGAGGAAGCAAGGTAATTGCTGGTGGTGGCAGCCTCTGGCAGATGATTCTCAGCATCTGGGGAGTATAAGCTTCAGCTCCATAAATTCTAAGGCAGCCTCCCTAATGTGCAAGACCACCTGTTTCCCAGGATATAGGACATTGTGTGGGCTTGGGTGTCAGGCATGCAGCCACACTGCTAGGTCCAGCTGGTGTCATGATGCTGCAGCCCTCTAAGTGGATATGAGGGGAATGTTGGCTGGGCCTCAGGGATGTGGAGATGCAGGGGTTCTTGGGCCCCAGGGCAGGATATAGCCTGGTGCTTGTTCCATCCTTAAAATGGTATCATGATTCAGCAGCCTGGGTTCTGGAGGGTGAGTGGAACCCAGTGTGAACTCCCTCTTCAGGACAATGTAATCTCATGGACTCAAAGCAGCTCCCTTCACTAAGTACAGGGCTTTTGAGGGCTGAGTGGCTTTCTTGCCACTACAGTTGTGTTATGGGAATGTGGACTGTTGGGGATCTCTTGCAATGGGGATCCTCACAATGAGGAATCCCTCCTGGCTCTGGCCAACTGCTTTGCTGCTCTCTCTAGGCCATCATCTTGAGTTTCCTTCCTCAGAGGGTCCCTGTCACTTCCGTGCTGAATGCTAGTGTTCTCCCTTACATACTGTATTTAACATACTCTACTCACCATTTTGGTCCTTCTTTGAAGAGGAGTTTAGTGCTGGACACCTCTAGTCTACTGTCTTAATCATATTGGATGGTATTGTTCTGTCTCTTTTGTTTTTACAGAAAGTGGTATATGAGGCTGTGTGCAGTGACTCATACCTGTAATCATAGCAATCTGGGGGGCCACGGTGGGACGATTGCTTGAGCACAGGAGCTCAAGACCAGCCTGGACAACATGATGAAACCCCATCTCTACAAAGAATACAGAAATTAGCCAGGTATAGGTGGCATGCACCTGTAGCCCTAGCTACTTGGGAGGCTGAGGTGGGAGGATGGCTTGAGCCCAGGGGGTAGAGGTTGCAGTGAGCCAAGATTGTGACACTGCACTGCAGCCTGGGCAACAGAGCAAGACCCTGTCTCACAAGAAGAAGTAGTGTATGAACAGAACATTTGCAGCTCTATTAGGCATTCACAGTCTTTTCATTCTCAATAGGAATTGACCATATGCTAGAATCTACAAACTCAAAATTAGTTATTGATGCTTATATAACACTTCCATTTTAATTTTAATACCATGACTAAAATGAAAAAGAGCAGGGGCATCCTCAGGTATAGAAGATAAATCTTGAATATTTGGAAAAAAATTCTTTTGGGCTTCTTTTGTAGTTATTTTAAACCATTTTTATTTATGTCAATGCCAAGTCTTACGACCTAGTAAAAAGCAAAGTGCCCCACCCAGGCCTACTGAAATGGAATTCTTGTTTCAACAAGCCCTCCAGGCGATCCTGATAAATGCCAACATTTGAAAACCTTTGCCATGAAGACTAGCACAATGAGTATCCTCAGAGCACTGGTATTATGTTTGGATTGTCACAACAGTGGTTGATTCTGACATTTAAGTGTCTTCTGATCAAAGGATTTTAATATTAAGTGTGCCAATATTTTTAAAAATCATACCTCTGTAAAACAATTTTCTAAATTCAATCAGTTCAAACATCGAAAAAACTTCACAGAACAGACTAAATCATTATATTGTTCTTTAAACAAAACATGCGAAATGCCAACACAAGAAATGTATGAGAGTAAAGGGTTCTGGTTGAGTGATAGTGGGAGAACTTAAATCTTACATCTTGACAGCCCCTACTCTTGGGCCTAAATTCTGACCCTTCTTTGTCTCTTCGACAGCCTCTAGGATGCCTCTCCGGAGGTCCTGCAGGATACACTTTGAAAATCATTAACTCTTGGATTAGTCACCTGTCTCTTAATTATATACTTCCTTGGACTTGTATCTTCTTATAGTTGCGTTTTGTGTCGTTTTATTATTGCCTTTGATTGCTTACTTTTTGCATGCTTGTGGTTTGAGCCCCTTCATGTAAGATACAGGAGAACAAGCCATAAAGCATTGAATGTCTTATGAATTGTAAAGAGGCACAGACAGCAGGCATATAATCAACCAATATAGCCAGCAAGCTAGACAGGAAACTACAGGCAGGGGCCCTGTGTGCAGTATATTTCCTGTATTTTACAGTTTGTCAACTGCATGGAAGAAGGAACACAACTGACAATAAGAAGACGTAGCCCAACAAGATGACAGAGTTAACAGCTATTTATCTGGTTCTTGACTTTAATAAAAAATCCACTAGGACCACTATTTTTCTCCTATGGACCTCATATTTAGGAAGATTTTTTCCATGAGACTGTAGTATACTAAGTAATACATTAGTTTTCCCCATTTTACTCAATAGATCATGCATGCACTCTCAATGAGAAAAAAATTGGTTCTTGTGGTATGAGTGCATACATCTTACTCTTTTACAAATAAAGCACAGTACATCTATTGTACTAGAATTTCAAGGTGGTCATTTAAAAAAATGCCTAAAATAATTTTTAGGGAGAAAGTGATGGGAAAAAAGGTAATGGTACACTCATATAAATGATTTCCAATCAGTACTTTTGATTTATATGAACTTACCAATATCCTCACACTGAATTGAAATTTCAGTCAAAACAAAATAAACATCGTATTTCAGCTTAGGGGCAAATGTAATTGTTCATTCAACAGTGAACACTTTGCTTGCCAGTAGTGCCATAAGCATGGAAGAAAAAAGAACAATTGAAAAACTACTGCAATAGTCCAAGTAAGAAATGGCCGAGACTGGACTAGGATGTTCAGATTCGGGATGTATTTTAAAATGCGCTCTTCTGAAAAAAAATTCAAAACAGCTCAATGCCTTCATAATAGAAAACAATCTACATTGCAAAATACAGTATTATGCCAAAGTTCTAGGTCTTATTTCAGGGGGATCTTTGCTTGTTTGTATACATGTTCTAAAAAAATTCTTCCTGACATGATCATTCTGTAGGCTGGCAGAAAAACAAATCAGCATATCTCACATTTTCCTTCATGGGAAAATTTTGTTTGTAGCTGGACCTAATTCCTCTTTGGTTTAGGAGTAGCTCTCATTCAAAGACAAGCTTTGTATGTTTTGTTAGACAAATGTTTATTTTTGAAGCTGTCAACAACATTTTCATAACTGCAAATGGCCAAGGTTGATGTAACCTGCTGTATTTTGTAGATTTTACAGTGCATTTGTATTTTCACAGCTCAGAAATTATATAATGAACATCAAGAAGTCTCCCCACGCAATTTTTAGCTCACTCTTGGCATCGATCAATTGTTACGCTTAGTGTGGTGTAAGTTCCCTCCCAATAAAACCCAACTTTGGCCCTGGGCTCTATTGTTACAATGGCTATTAATCAATTTTGCAGGCTGCTTCTATTCTTTTTGGAGATAGGATGTTATAAATAAGTAAAAGTAATCATTGTTTCATCCAGGAAGTAAAGAAGTTCAAGCTAGAATACATGCAGGACAGCATGGTTAGGTCATATGTGTGCAGATGGGAAGAGACCAGTTCTCTGTGGTTACATGGGTCATATTGCCTGTATATCACTCTCTTCTGCAGTCTACCAAGTGTTATAAACAGCATGTGATCCATGGGTCTGCTATCAAAACAAATACATTTCATGAGATGTGAAGCGTCATTTAACTTGAGCAATGACTTGAGATTATTACTTAGGATTTATATGAAATGTTTTTTCAGTGGGTGAGTGTCTTTTACAAACTATAGGACTCACAGAGGAGCAAATAACAAGGCTTTTTATTTATTTTTTTGAGATAGAGTGTCGCTCTGTTGCCCAGGCTGGAGTGCAGTGGCATGATCATAGCTCACCGCAGCCTCAACCTCCAGAGCTCAAGTGATTCTCCTATCTCACCCTCCTGAGTAATCCCAGCCTCTTGAGCTGCATTGCCCTATGTTCTCCCCATGTTGCTCAGGCTGGTTTTGAACTCCTGAACTTAAGAGATCCTCCTGCCTCAGCCATCCAAAGTGCTAGGATTACAGGCATGAGCCACTGCACCGGCCCAACAAGGCTTTTTTAATAGGACTTAAACTGGTGTCCTCATTCCTAAAGTCCAAATAAATTATATTGCTAAGTAATCTCTATGTAATATACGTTGAGGAAATATTTGTACTCTATATTAAAGATATAGTTTGCTATGTCTTTATGTGAATTCAAATATATTTTAAAATACTTATAAAGGAAAAATGATTTGGCTCATCTTATACCTCAGATAGAAAAATTAGCTGGCAGTCCTGGACTGGGAATGGTCATAAAATGTTTAATGACCTAGAGGCCAGAAGAAAAAAGCGAAGAGCAAACTTGCATTAAAAGTACTGCAACCAGCGCACCATTGAAAGAGAGCCGTGTCTCTTACGTTCTCCCCGGGAGTGTAAGGGACTGGAGATTTAGAAGACTATGCATTGAAGGGTAAACTCACTTGGGCTCATGCTGCTCAAGAGAAAGGCTCCTGAAAAGAAGCCAGCAGGGCAGTTCCTTCTTGCATGTCAAGAATTCTGGTGGATGCAATTATGTTTATGATCTTTGGGTAAGGGCATGGAGCAAAGAAAGGTACAGGGAAGATGGGATAGTCCAAGATTTTGGTATACTTCTTGTATTAGTCTGTTTTCTTGCTGCTGACCTCGCTGCTGATAAAGACATACCCAAGACTGGGCAATTTACAAAAGAAAGAGGTTTATGGGGCTTACAGTTCCACATGGCTGAGGAGGCCTCACAATCACGGCAGAAGGCAAGGAGAAGCAAGTCACAGCTTAGGTGGATGGCAGCAGGCAGAGAGCTTGTGCAGAGAAACCCGTTTTTAAAACCATCAGATGTCGTGAGACCCATTCACTATCATGAGAATAGCACAGGAAAAACCTCACCCCATTATTCAGTCATCACCCACTGGTTCCCTCCCACAAGTGGAAATTATGGGAGCTACAAGATGAGATTTGGGTGGGGCCACAGAGCCAAACCATATCACTCCTGTTACATCAATTACAAACAGAAGACAAAATGCTTTTTGGCCACAAAAAGAACAAATCCCTAAATCTTAAGTGCTATGTGAGTGTCTAGTACTTAAAATCATGTGAGGGGTTTTACATGGAATAGCCCTAGAATCTGTGGCATGTAACTCTTTTATTTACAAATGAAGTATTTTAATTTGGAAGCAATCACTGTAATATTTCCCACATAATGTAACATATGCATCAGTTATAATTTAAGAATTTCAAAACATATATTAATAAGTAACCAAATCACTTCATAGTTCAAATTTTAAAATACAGTTTTCAAAAACTAAAAAAAATAACCTTTTCTAAAACAGCGTGTATTGGTAGAAAACAAAATAAAATTGTCATTAAGGTCAAGGGTTAAAAATAAGCCCAATATTCGATTTTTTTTGGACCTCAGAGAGCTAAAGACTTTTTTGAAGACTCCCAACATCAGACTTTGAGTCAGCTATTCTGTGCACAGTCCAGGATGTGGAGCCATTTATGATATCTGAAAACTTAATATAAGTGTTATTTAAACTTTCAGCTCTAAAAATCGAAAAGTACAGTAAAAGCTGTTTTAAAATCAGCAAGTTCCTGCATTTGCTTAGAGGTCTTTTTAACTCTTGCTCTTAAGTAGATCTTGATAACTATTTGTAGTTCTTCATATCCTTACATGGAAAAAGAATGCATTTTGCTGGAGAAAAACAAAAATAATGATCTAGATTTATGACTGATTTCTCTCAACTATCTTCCTCAGCAAGACCTTAATCCAAGAATATTTGGTGAAATAATGTCCCAGTTCTAGAGAAAGTTGCTAGAATTACAAACACATCAGAAGAAACAGATATTTTATTTTTAGCATGCATATTGCAACATTTCAGACTGCCTTCTTTCCATCAAGATCTGGACACTGAATTTCTTTCTGAGTGAGGAACCAAATGAAGCAGTTGGGAGGTGATGATATTATTATTATTATTATTATTATTATATTTTGAAATGGAGTCTTGCTCTGTCGCCAGGCTGGAGTGCAGTGGCGTGATCTCAGCTCACTGCAACCTCTGCCTCCCGGGTTCAAGCAATTCTTTTGCCTCAGCCTCACAAGTATCTGGGACTACAGGCAAATGGCACCACACCCAGGTAATTTTTGTATTTTTAGTAAAGAGGGGGTTTCACCAGGTGGCCAGGATGGTGTCAATCTCTTGACCTCAATGATCCACTCGCCTCAGCCTCCCAAAGTGCTGGGATTACAGGTGTCAGCTACCATGCCCAGCCAATAATATTACATTATTGATTATCAGATTTGGTGGCTGTTTTATGGTTATATAAAAGAATACTTTGGTTTGGGGAAATGCTAAAGCGTTTAGGTTTAATAAGGCATCATAACTATAATTTACTCAAATGGCTCAAGGGAAAAAAGCAACAAAGAAAAAGAGAGAATGACAAATCAAATGTCATAAAAGGTTAACCACTGGGTGAGGAAATGAGAAGTCTTTTGTACTATTTTTGCAACATTGCTGTGAGTTTGAAATTTTTCAACATGAAAGCAGAACACATTTAAAAGGACATAGTGAGTTTGAAGGGCCTCTAACTGGCCAAATTTGGAACTATTCAAAAAAATAATGACTGTAATTTATTGTAATCCAGTGAATAAGTAAGAATTGATGAGTCCACATAATACTATAAAAACAAGAAAGAAAGAAAAAGAATAGTAGCCAGAGGCTACTGTTATGCCTACAACTTACTCTGAAATATTTTAGTGAAAAAATTAAGCACTTATCCTGTCTTTTTAAGAATAATCATAGTCATCCCCAGTTGCTGAGTATATTAGTCTGTTCTCTCACTGCTGTAAAGAAATACTTGAGACTAGGTAATTTATAAAGAAAAGAGGTTTAATTGGCTCATGGTTCTGTAGGCTGTGTAGAAAGCATGGTGGTTTCAGCTCTGGGGAGACCTCAGGAAACTTACAATCATGGTGAAGGTAAAGAAGAAGCAGGCACTTCAGATGGCCAGAGCAGGAGGAAGAGAGAGATAAGGGAGGGGCGATGCACTTTTAAACAACCAGATCTCACAATAACTCAGTATCATGAGAACAGTACCAAGGGGGTGGTGCTAATCTGTTTATGAAGGACCCAACCCCATGATCCACTCACCTCCCACCAGGCCCCACCTCCAACATTAGGGATTACATTTCAACATGAGAGTTGGGTGGGAACACAGATTCAAACCACATTATTCTGCCTCTGGCCCTCCCAAATCTCATGTTCTTTTCACATTTCAAAAAACAATCATGCCTTTCCAACAGTTTCCTAAAGTCTTAACTCATGCCAGCATTCACTCAAAAGTCCACTTCAAAGTCTCTTCTGAGACAAGGCACATCCCTTCTGTCTATAAGCCTGTAAAATCAAAACAAGTTAGTTACTTCCAAGATACAATAGGAGTATTGGCATTGGGTGAACATTCTCATTCCAACAGGGAGAAATGAGCCAAAAGAAAGGGGCTATGAACCCTGTGCAAGTTGGAAACCCAACAGAGCATTCATTAAATTTTAAAGTTTCAAAATAATCTCCTTTGACTCCATGTCTCACATCTGGGGCACGCTGGTGCAAGGAGTGGGCTCCCAAAACCTTGGGCAGCTTCAACCCTGTGGCTTTCCTGGGTTCATCCCCAGAAGCTGCTCTCACAGGCTGGTGTTGAGTCCCTGCACCTTTTTCAGGCTGAGGCTGCAAGCTGCTAGGGGGTGTACCATTCTGGAGTGTGGAGGATGGTGGAACTCTTCTCACAGCTCCACTAGACAGTGCCACAATGGGGACTCTGTGTGGGAGGTCCAGCCCCACATTTTTCCTCTGCACTGCCCTAGCAGAGGTTCTCTAGGCTGAAGGCACCACCCCTGTAGCAGGCTTCCACCTGGACATCTAGGCTTTTCCATATATCTTCCAAAATCTAGACAGAGCCTAAGCCTCAATTCTTGCATTCTGTGCACCTACAGGTTTAACACCACATGACAGCCACCAAGGCTTCCAGCTTGCAGCCTCTGAAGCAGCTATCCAAGCTGTACCTGGGCCTACAGATGCACGACATAATGCCTGGCTAATTTTTGTGTTTTTAGTAGAGATAGGGTTTCGCTGTGTTGGCCAGGATGATCTTGAACTCCTGCCCTCAGGTGATCTGTACACCTTGGCTTCCCAAGTGCTGGGATTACAGGTGTGAGCCACTGCACCCTCATGGTATTAATAACTCTCTCACTCACTATCACAAGTACAGCACTGAGGGGATACTGCTAAGCCCCTTATCCAATCACTTTCTACCAGGCCTCACCTCCAACATTGGGGGTTACATTTCAACATGAGATATGGGTGGGGACATAGATCCAAACCATATCACAGACCAAAAGAAATATTTTCTTTTCAGAAGAATTACAGTTAATATGTGTTGAAGAAATGACATAATTTTTGAAATCACTGTTTAACAACCACCAATGAAATAATAGGTTTTGCAAGGAACATCAATGTATGCTTAAAAAAAAAAAGTGTGTGTGTGTGTGTGTGTGTGTGTGTAGCATTATACATAGAAAGATAAAGATGGCAAAATGTTAATGATATTGAATCTATAACATGGGTATACAGGTATTCTCTGTATTATTCCTTCAACTTCTTTGCATGTTTTCAATACCAGCTCCATTTTATGTTTGACTGGAGAATAGAAACTCAGTCCTAACCAGGAGATAATCCGTACTTTCCGTTACTAAGAGACCTTTGCATATTTATTATTTTCCTACCCTTTCAAGCTCAAAATTTACATAATGGAGGGAACTTTCTGCTTCTGATGAATTTAACAAAGGGCTTAATTCCCAAGAGCTGCAGGATGATTTGCTTTGCATGTGTGCAGAAAAGTTCACGAACTAAAGGAAAGTGGCATTGGAGTTTCCACACTCAAGTTCCCCACATGACAGTCACTACTTGGCACAAAGTAGGGAACTAGGTTGATTGATATTCTAAAGTCAAAATTTAAGTATCCAGTTACACTTACAACTTAGTCTTAGATTTGCCATTATTCATACAGGTATATTAAAGGATCATTGAATTCCTCCCTATTCTCTATTTTTATTAATACACACCTGTCTCAAGAAAAACCTGAGAAAATGGCTTATATTAGATCATGTCTTGTATTCATGGATAGCTGTTCTGATATTCTCTTTAGCTATGAACTGTATCCATGGTGGCAAAGGGAAAAGAAGAGGCTTATTATTTCTAGCATAACTTTAGTGCAGTCCTCAAATTGACAAATCCTCTCTTACCTCATTTTTTTAAATTCACTGTTTCTAAAGCCATAAAATAAAATGCTCTTACAGTTAGTAATTTTTGCATAAGCATGACAGTGATTTTAATGTTTGTATTCTTATTGCAAACTATATTTAAATTAATCTTAATCATATCTAAACATCTTAATCATATAATTTCTAAATATGAAATGTGCTAACTGGTCTTGGTATATAAAACCAGATCTGACCTATAACTGCATCATCTTTGTGGCTACACATCCTAATCTTTCTGGGGACCACAGGTCTGCTTCAGTGATGGTGTTTAACAAACTGAAATGTATTGCAATTTTATGCTAGAAGAGGTTCATCCATCCTGAGCCTGCCACAAACTCTAGGATGAAATAAGCTATTAGGTAGGTGCAAATGTAATGGCAAAAACTGCAATTAGTTTTGCATGTACCTAATAGCTCTGTAATCTGTGCTACAAAGCCATCTGATGGCATAGGAAGAGAACAATAGCTGAAAAAATTTTGTATTCCATTGTAATTTCCAGAAAGAGTTTATTGAGGAGGAACAATAAACAATTCTGTAAAAAACATTCAAGGAGGCCAGGCGCAGTGGCTCACACCTGTAATCCCAGCACTTTGGGAGGCCGCGGCAGGTGGATCATGAGGTCAGGAGTTCGAGACCAACCTGGCTAAAATGGTGAAACCCAGTCTCTACTAAAAATACAAAAATTAGCTGGGCACAGTGGCGGACACCTGCAATCCCAGCTACTTGAGAGACTGAGGCAGATCATTGCTTGAACCCAGGAGGCGAAGGTTGCAGTGAGCCGAGATCATGCCACTGCACTCCAGCCTGGGTGACAGAGGGAGACTCCATCTCAAAACAAAAACAAAAGTGAAAACAAAACATTCAAGGATGCTGACTTTATCCATGCCAATTCTTAAAATGATGGGTTTGGAACAGCTTTAGTTTTAACATTCTCTAACTTTAATTTTCCCTTAAGGTGGTTGTGTCCAAAGTAGATTACACACTCTTCTGGGTGTACACGAGAAGTTACACCAGAGAACTTCAATTTATGTTTATTTTTCATCTAAAAACAAGATGAGAAGAAAGCTTTACATATACTTAATGTACAGGTTGACACTGATGTCATCTGTATTAGTCAGAGTTCTCCAGAGAGACATAAACAATAAAATATATAGAGATCTATAAGAGGAGGTTTATTATGAGAATTGGTTCACATAATTACAGAGGCTGAGAAGTCTCACGATCTGCTGTCTGCAAGCTGTAGAATGAGGAAAGCTGGTGGTGTAATTCAGTCTGAAGATAAAGCCCCTCAGAACCAGGGGAGCTCACAGTGTGACTCCCAGGCTCAGTCAGTGGATAAGAAAAGAGAGCAGAAGGGCTGTCACTAAGATAGGCCCTTGACTCACCTATGCTCAGCCCCCAAGACCACCCTAACTCCACCCTGATGGATGAAGTTTGTGGTAAAATCTGTGACCAGCACATCTTGGAGAAAGAACTGGGCACAAATAAAAATCCCCTAAAGTGGCTCATGCCGAGGCCATCTAGGCCATAAACCCTGTAACCCCATCCTCATTATACAGTCATTATAATAAAGTTTACATGCGGTTTTGCCCCCCTGAGTGGGCTTTCCTTAATGAATTATGAATCATGGGTAAAAACATGCACAGTTTAATTTCAATGCTATAACTATAAATGCCAGTCAAATGACATCATCCTGTCACTCAAACACAGCCCAAGCCTCAGTCCTCCCCACAAACCCCATAAATGCACTGATCTCTGCAAAGAGGAGCTGATTTCACTTCACAGAGATCAGCCCGCTCTCCCTCTGAGAGTGTATTACTGGGCTTCAATAAGCTTTGTTTTGAGCTTACATTTTGGTGTTAGTTTGCATTTCTTTGTTCACTATCACAAGAACTGAGATTGCTGATCTAGAGCTCCAACTCTGTTCATCTCCTTGGTTGAAGGGTCATCCTAATGCAGGATCCACAGTAACAATGATACCTACTTCTTGATGTAAGGACTAAATGATTTTTTTAAAAGCACTGAGAAATGCCTGTTACATAGTATGCACTTTACACACACCAATTATTTAAATCTAAATTTTCACAACCTCCCTAAGAGGTACATATTATTATTCCCATCTTACAATAGAGAAAATTAGCTCAGAGTAGTTAATTTTCTTGGGTCTTACAGCAAGTAAGTGATGGTTCTGGTGCTGGTATTTGTACTTCTGTTGAATGGTTTGACTCTAAAATTCTTCTTTTCTCTATATCAAATAGCCCCATGAGGAAAGAGTGTGTGTGTGTGTGTGTGTGTGTGTGTGTGTGTGTGTGTGTGTTTTAAATGAGAACCAAGCAGAAGCTTATGGTAGAGACAAGACTATCTGAGTCATGTATGATCTTCATTACTATTTTGGTCAAAATATCTGGAAATCAGATTTGACAAAAATCTTTTTCAGAATATGATCAGGATGATGAATTGTGCTCTAAATGTTGAGAAGCTATTTTATAAGATGTGGGAAAATCTCTAATACTTATGTGCGGAACGTGGCCTTGGAGTTTCAAGTTTTATCACAAAACGATAACTCTTGTTACTGTCTATATATGAACAAATGTAAATCTCTACCTAATTTCTAAATTACCTACTGCCTTTACCATAGCTTTGTTCTTGTAGTTTGCGTCTACCTATATGTACCAAACACTAGAAAACTTAAGCTTTTTTTAAAAAAAGCATCAGAGATGTTTTACTTCTCTAAGCAGCAAAGCTGTTGAAATAGAAAGAACTGAGCAAGTATCAACAATGTAGCATACTTTGCTTTTTTCCCCATGCTGTATTGTAGATAACTGGAATAGTTCAGGCACCACATCTAAGCTCTTACATAAGTCTTATGCAAGAGTTGTGATCCAGTTCTTTCCTGAGTCAGTGTCACAGCTAATTCAGATACTTAAGGACCTCTGCTTCCTAATATTCTTGGTAAGCATGGCATACACTTACTTAGTTCACTTTGGTTATTTTTAAATTACTTGGGTAAACACACACACACTTACATTTATAAACATCCTTGCCAACACAATGAAATCTCACATTGTGTTCCTCCAAGTATGCTTAACCTGGGTTGCATAGGGGAAAGGGAGAGAAAGTTTCTCTATCGTGAACGCTATTTTCTGAAACTTTCCTAAAAACGTGTACATGCACTGCATACACTTTTAAAACAAGCTATTATTATTCACCATGCCTTTTGTAGAGCATAACTCCAGCATAGAAGGTTAACACATCTATTAACTGGCTCAGTGATTCAATTTTTCTTATTTTTAAAGAGAGAAATGAGGCAGCTAAAAGTTAAGCCACTATGCTTCAAGAGAAAATTGAAACAGAGGTTAGGTCTCAAAGATCCTCAGAAGAGAAAATTCAAAGCAGAGGTTAGGTCTCAAAGATCCTGTTTGGACCACAAAAGTGAAGAGTAGCAAAGAACAAATTAAAAAAAAAATCAAAAGATACAATGAAAGGAAACTCTTAACCCCTTCATTCAGAGCAGAGCCTTCTAGGACAGCCCTCTTATTCTATATCACCTTGGAGTTTAGGTTTCAACATATGAATTTTAGAAGGACACAAACATTCAGTCCATAGCAATCCCTACCCCCAGTTTTCCCCTTGAAAGTCTATAAGGAGAAGCATCTCGGTCATTACTTTGAATTTGAAACTCGGTTATTCCCGTAAAGGCTTTTATATTATGTTCCCAAAGTCCAACTCAACTGGGCTGAGTGAACAGATACCTTGAAACAAGACAAGTTACTGGCAGATGGCAAAAATGGAAAATTTGCCTTGGTGTTTTGTAAAATGAGGTAAAAAGGCAGGGACTGGGGAGACAATTGACTTGGTGGGGAAACGGACCCAGAAATAGACATTGTCTCATTGCCGGTATTGAGAAGGGCTGCCCGATTCGAGAACATTTTACGACCTTCATGACATTAGCAGTAAAACCTGTAAAGAATCTCCAGGCCTAGAACTGCACTGCCCAACAGAATGGTCTGGAATGATAAAAATGACTTCCATGCACTCTATCCAATATGGTAACCACTGGCCACATGTGGCTACTGAACATTTAAACTGTGGCTAGTACAAGTGAGGAACTGAGTTTTTAATGTAAATGCTTAAGTATAAACAACCCCAGGTGGCTAGCTGCCACTGTGTCAGAGAATACAGGCTGGACCATGTTCCCTATGACAGTTCTGCCTATATATGTTGCCAAAGCTAAACAAAACTTTAATTTCTTTAGATCCCTCCTTCTTTACTTTTTTTTTATATTGAAAGAACATGTCTACATGAGATATATCAAATTATATTACTATTACTACTATTAAGCACTAAGTCCTTTTATTATTACTTTTATTTATTTATTTATTTTGAGACAGGGTCTTACTTTGTTGCCCAGGCCGAAATGCAGTGGCGCAAGCATGGCTCACTTCAGTCTCAACCTCCTGGGCTCAGGTGATCCTCCCATTTATCAGCCTCCTGAGTTTACTGTGTTTACTGGGACTATAGGCATGCACTATTATTCCTGGCTTTTTTTTTTTTTTTTTTTTTTTGAGACAAGGTTTTCATTGTATTACCCAGGCTGGTCTTGAACTCCTGGGCTCAAATAATCCACCCACTTTGGCCTCCCAAAGTGCTAGGATTATGGGTATGAATCGCTGCCCCAGGCCTTATTATTACTTTTGATTCTAACAACAGACATTTCAAGATAAATGTTAATTATTTTTACACAATGAAGTTGAAATTCAGAGAGGTAATGAAGATAGTACAGGACAGAGCTGGAATTTAAACCTAGATCGGTCTGTGTTTGAAGTCTATATTTTTTCCACTGCATACACCAAAGCTACTAAACATACAAAAATATTTAAAACCATTATCTATGTCTGCTTTTCGAGATCAAGCCACACATTTATTGCAGTTTAATAGCATAAAGAATACAATTTTTTCTCTACCATTCTCTGTACCTATTTCTCTTTATTTGATACAACAGAAGTGAGTGACTGTTGTCTACAGCAGAAGTAGTTCTCTTGGGAAATGCAAATGGAATAATATAAGGTACGGACTAATTTATGACTAATAGAGGCATAAATTGCTACTAGCATTCTGAGATATAATTATTTGTAAAGCTCGTTAGGAAGAACAGTTGTATCTTCTCACTCCATGTTATTTGAAGTAACTATTCATAGCTGAACACTGACACGGATTAATCCCAGTATGACTCACTTCAAATCCTATGTTCTTATGATAGACCATTAGCAAATTAAAGAATAAGAATCCCACATGGAGCTCAGGTGTAAGCTAATAACTTACTAGTTCAAGGAAGGTCTCAAGCTTTATCTGCCAGTGTCATTGTGCAAAAGAATACCAACTGTTTGAAAATATAAGACTTAATGAAAATCAAACATAAACAGATGTTTATGTATTTGATTAAATTCATGAGAAGCAATGTTAATTTTAGAGAAGGGAGAAAAGCATGATACACTTGACAATGCAGTTGTAGACAGAACCCCTATTAATCAGTTTTAAGTGCTCTTTTCAGTTATTGGATTTAGTCTTCTCGAACCAGACTTTAGAGGCTGTAAAATGAGCCAAAGTGATAAAAGAAAAGACTAAGTATCCAATTAGACCCACGGCACTCTGGAAGGCCATGCTTCTGAACAACCAAGTAGGGTCAAGGGCCAGCTATTTTAGAAACAAAGGGTACCCAGAGATACCAACTTAAAGGGAGTGCTTAGAAATAAAGAGAGCACTTAACACTCAGAAGAAAACCAGGCAATATACGAAGTAAAAGTTGATGGTGTCTGGCAAACTAAAAGTGGGCCAGATAGTCATAAAGAGCCCTTATGGGTGGGCAGTTGGGCATTGACAAGACAGGGGTCACTGCAAGGAAGGAGGTCAAAAACAGAACAATTCAGCTACAAAGGAGATTGTAGTGTCGAATAAGAAATAAAGTTCCTGGGAAGACAGTATAGGAGCCTAGTCACTGAAGAGCTAGGGCATCAAGAAGAAAGCCAAGGATGGGCCTCACTCAGTATGCAGCCACTAGTGAGCTCAGTGCATGACCAACTCTTCACTGAGGAAGAGAGCAGTTCCCCTGGAGTCCTTTGAGTTCCCTTAGGAGCAATGAGGTGCCAGCTGGTAGGCATGAGGACCCAGACCAAGAAAAAGCTCAGTTCAGTCTTTAAAGAGGGTAAGACCACACGATGTACAATCTTCAGTTGAAAGAGTGGTCCTGTTGGAATTAACACCAATCATGTCTCTCCCTTGGGGCCGCTGAAAAAGATCAGGGTGCCAGAGCCCTTACTTGCCTATGGATAGATATGGACTTGGGCAGGGATGCCTTGGAAGGTAGCAAGGACAGTAATCTAATTCTCTCCAGCTTCGGTTTCTCTAGCTAAAAGGCATAATCAGAGTTTACCAGAGATTTTCATTACCCCGATCAATACAGACACACTCTGAACCACAGGTGTTCTCTGATAGCAGTGGAAGATGATCTTCTTTTCCATTTAATATCTTTTTATTATTTTCATTTTATTCATTTTAATTTATTTTTTAGAGACAGAGTTTCTCTCTGTCACCCAGACTGGAGTACACCGATGTAATCATAGCTCACTGTAATCTCAAACTCCTGGGCTCAAGCAATCCTCCCACTTTAGCCTTCCAAGTAACTAGGACTACAGGCACATATCACCATGCCTGGCTATGTTTGTTTGTTTGAGTTGGCATCTCACTCTGTCATCCAGGCTGGAATGCAGTTGTATTATCACAGTTCACTGCAACCTCCACTTCCTAGGTTCAAGCAATTCTCCTGCCTCAGCCTCCCGAGTAGCTGGGACTACAGGTGTGTGCCACCATGCCTGGCTAATTTTTGTATTTTTAGTAGAGACAGGGTTTCGACATGTTGCCCACTCTGGTCTCAAACTCCTGACCTCAAGTGATTTGCCCACCTTGGCCTCTCAAAGTTCTGGGATTACAGGCACGAGCCACTGTGTGCAGCCCCAGCTAACTTTTTGAAAAAATATTTTGTAGAGACGGGCATCTCACTATGTTGCCCAGGCTGATGTCAAACTCCTGGCCTCAAGTGATCCTCCCATCTTACCCTCCCAAAGTGCTACGAGAACAGGCATGAGCCACCATGCCAGGCCCTGTTCTCTACTTTAGTGCTTTCTTTCACCCCTGTAAGAACCAGATGCTACTGTGTCTTAGGTGCCATCATCTGCACCCAGGAAAATTGCAAAAGAACCCCTCTGTATTTGCTCCTCTGATGGGGAGGATTGTGAGTACAAAAGGCCATACCCCTTCTGCAGCACAGGGTGCAATGTCACTGATTATCTCCACCATGCAAACCAGTAAAGGCATCCTTTGAAGAAACTCACATGTCTCAATGCTCTCCCACCAGAATCCATTTATTTCCTTTCTGTGTTTGCTGTTTCCCCACCCAGTGTGCAAAAGTCGTGGCAGCTGCACTTAAGTGTTTAGCTTGTTTTCTTTATTTGCTAGGATATTTGCCTTTTGAGAGGAGTAAAAAATGGGGAAAAAAAATGTGTGGATGGGTATATCTTGAAGTCCACTATCAAAAACTTAGCAGTATGCCAGGTGTGGTGGCTTATGCTTGTAATCCCAGGACTTTGGTAGGCCAAGGAAGGAGGATTTCTTGAGCCCAGGAATTGGATATCAGCCCGAGTAACATGGCAAAACCCCATCTCTACTAAAAATATAAAAAATTAGCTGGGCATGGTGATGCATACCTGTTGACACAGCTACTTGGGAGGCTGAGGTGGAAGGATTGCTTGAGCCCAGGAGGTTGAGGCTACAGAGAGCCGTGATTGTGCCACTGTGCTCCAGCCCGGGTGACAGGAGTGAGACCCCGTCTGGAAACAAAACAAAATAAAAACAAAAACAAAAAAACCCAACTCAGCTGTAAAATCTGCAAATCTGCTTTTGTCTTCTCCAACCTTTATTTTCCACAGTCTTGCATATGTGTGACTGTCTTAAAGTTATCCTCTTGAATTCTTTGGTTTTAGTTTCTTCTTGAAACAATTAATTTTGGCTAGAGTCAACAGAATACCAGAGCTACTTGGAAAACAACAAATTAATCTCATAATTACCATAGAAAACATTAAAACCAGAAAAAATATGTGAATAATATGCCTATAAAAGTTTATAAATATTTTCTGTAATAAATAATTACGTTTATATCCTACAGCACAGTATACCCAGAAGGAGGCAAAAACGCCACTGAACAGTGAGAAAGAACATTGCATGTTCTCATTTTCAGTGGGAAAGAAAAGATTTACCAGAGGCAGGCTGTTTTAAGGATTAATGTTCTTAGATGGAGATAAATCTAACTATTGAAATAGTGTTTTCCCAGATCTAATTTAAAAAGTGTTCGCTTCTGGAAATCTCATGCGTTTGTTCCTTCGTTTATAATTATTTTGAACATTTGCTTTCTGTTATCTGTGAAGAGATTGGAAAACAGCAGTTTGTTGGCTGGTGGCGGCAGGAATGACCTGTCTTGGCTTAAACAGGCATTTGTTGGGTAACATCTCTGCATGATTTTTTAAAGTTAGCAGAAGTGAGAAGGGTAATTGAAGCTTCCAGAATCAAGAAAACTACAAAAGAAGCTCATTTTTATAAATGCTATTGTCTTATATAACCCCCTGGAAGACACCCAGTTCTCACTTCTAAGAGCTCTCATGAGTCAGTTTGTCATTTGATATTTTGTAGAGTTTGCAGTAAATTGGAAGAAGCGAATTCTTCTACTTAACTTCAATGACGAACTATTTTGTACTTTAGTTGCTTAAGAAACTAAATAGAGGGAACCTATTTTATCTCTTTCCTATGTCCAACCTACTCCCAACTTCTAGAACAGTTTCTTGCATGTAGTGAATGCCCCATAATTGTAGAATTAAATCAAATTTGGGAAATCTTTCAGCTTTTGAAAATGAAACTAAAAAAAATGAAGCAGGAAGTTTTACCAGTCTTTCCCCCAAACACCCACAGACATCAGCCTCCCAAGCATCTGCGTTTCCTGGGCTGGGGAATGAGTATCCTCTCTTTCCTCCCCTTCCTTCTTCTCCCTTTGCTCTTCCTGCTCCTACCTCCTCCTGTTTCTCCCCTTCTTGTTCCTTCCCTAACTCCTTTTCCCTAACCTAGAAGTTTCTAACCAAGAAATCTATACACACAAAGAACAATTGCCAATGGGAAAGCAGTTATCACTTTATTAAGAGCTAGGCAGGGACTCAATCATCCCAATGCAATGTTCTTTAGCAAGAGGAATTTGGAGAATAAAGTTGAAGTAAGGGAGCCTAAGTCCTTGTGCCTGACTGTAAGATTATCAGGGAGTCCACTGATGCTCCAAAACACATCAAAAAGAATACGAGAATGCAGGGCATGGTGGCTCACGCCTGTAATACCAGCACTTTGGGAGGCTGAGGCGGGAAGATCACTTGAGGTAAGGAGTTTGAGACCAGGATGGTCAACATGGTGAAACCCCTTCTCTACTAAAAATACAAAAAATTAGCTGGGCATGGTGGTGCGTGCCTGTAATCCCAGCTACTCAGGAGGCTGAGGCAGGAGAATTGCTTGACCCCAGAAGGCAGAGGTTCCAATGAACTGAAATCGTGCCACTGCACATTGGCCTGGGCAAGACAGTGAGACTCCGTCTAAAAAAAAATGGTCTTATGGCAAGTCGGGAGGGTCCACCAAGGTCTTTGGCCAGAAGCAGAGAGTTTACCATGTGGACACAGGAAACAGCAGTAGAGTGACTGGGGTGGGCTTGTCATTAACCATTCAGGAATTTCAGGAATTCCAACCACCAGTAAAATCCGACACGGTGACACTCATGTCCTCACCAACCAGGAAACCACTTGCCCTGCTTTGGGGAGGAGTTAGTGGAGGACTGGGCGAGGGCAGAAGGATGGACACATTTTACTTCCCTCATGGACAGAGGTAGAAAGTGGGAAGGAGAGACTGTTCCTGGACAGGAAAGCATGGATCCAGAATTGGAACGTGAGTTTAAGATCTTATTCTATTTCTGTTTTACAAAGAAAACCAGTCTACAGAGCTGTGATTTGCGCTGGGCCTTCCCACAGTTCTAGGAATCTATGGCTTGTCATTGGACGGCCACCTGACTCCCAGCTGGCTTCCGCCTCTCCATTTCATCTCCCTCTATTCTCACCTTGCTGCTACCAAATCAGACTTCTTTTCAGGTCCTTAAACAATCTCTGTACTTTCCCATCTCCATGTCTTTGATGACTTTATTCTCTCTCTTCACTCCATCATTAACATATGTACCCCTCAAGACCCAGCTGAGATGCCACTTCTATGAGACATTCTGTGATTGCTCCAGCCAGAAATAGTTAAGCCTTCATGTGTGTCCCCAAAGTGTGCTCCAGAGCAAGGATCTGGCTATCTGCATTTGAAACCTGGCTCCTTGGCTTCTTAGCTCTGACCTTGGCAAATAACTTATCTTTTTTTCTGTTACTCGGTTTCCTAAAATATCATTCAGGGAGTTGTCATGTCGTGTTAATGGACATAATATAAATTAAATAGCATAATGGCAAGTATCCATCAGTCACCAAAAAGGGAGCCTACTCTGACTGCCTATAGCTATATTTTAGCACTGATAACAAACTATGGTGAATTGCATCTATTTGTAGACCTAAGTTATCCCTTCCCATTGATTATTCATTTGCTGAGGCTGCAACAATAGCTGCCCATTTTTTATCTCTTCCATCCCCACTCAGCTGTCTCGTACAACGTACATGCATGTCTGATCAATAGAATGAACTTAATGTGCCAAAATAGACCCGACTCTCTATCAGTGACACAAGAGCTAAAAAGAAATTACTTAGGCAGAGAGTGAGAGTAAGGGAGTCCTCGGTAAGTCTTCCCTTTTAACAAAAAGCAGCCCCAAAATCATTTCTTTTCTAACAAAGAGCAGCCTGTAAAATAGAGCTGCAAACACAGATAAGCACACTGGAAGCTTGCAAGGGCAAATGATGGCAGCTGTTACAATAGGAAAAGGCTACCTGGGAGCCAGGCATGTTCAGCATGGAGGCTCCATCGTCTCTTTTCTTTGTCAACCACATGTGCAATAAAGGAACAGGCAACATGGCATCAGCCAGGTAGAGAACCCATCTGCGTAATAAAAGATTAGGGTGGGGTGGCCAGCTTCTTCTCATGCTATGCACATGGCACACCTGGCCTGACCAATCTCTCGTGCCCTATGTAAATCAGACACTGCCTCCTGAAACTCATCTATAAAAGTTCCTGCACTTGGCTGTGGACTGGAAGACCTGCTGGGGAGCCCCTCTCTCTGCAGGAGAGAGAGCTCTTCCTTTTCTTTTGCCAATTAAACCTCCACTCTTAACCTCACTGCTATGTGTCTGCGTCCATGAGTTCCTTGGTGTGAGGCAACAAACCTTGGGTATTACCCCAAACGATGCTGCTTTGTCAGCTCATTTATGGCAAAAAACACAATAACTTCTGCACCAACCCTAATGCTAAATCATTAATCACTACTTACCTAAAAAAGAGCACCATATAAATTAATTACTATTGTAGAACACTACATGTATTAATTTAGTCAAAATACCAGATAACCTAAGTTTATATTTATGTACATATTACATGTATTTTTGAAATCAATGCTTCACTTTAGTAAAGTATTATAAACTATTAATCATTCATCCTAACTTTTGCTTATGTTAGATATAGTGAACTCCAAGTTTCTCTTCAAAGAATCAGTACGTTAGTATGCTCAGCTCTTTTATTCTTTAATTCTCCATTTTAAAGTTTAACTTCCTTGTAGTTTCAGTAAACAACCTTTTCCACCAATTCTAATCAGTAGTTCACATCTGTTACCCCGTCCAAGGCTCTGTCCTGACTCATCCAGGCCACCTGCTCTGGTCACCTGCTCTAGTCACCTGCTTTGGCTCTTGGTTACCTGCTCTGACCTGTCGCCATAAGCATCCTTCCCACCAAATTACCCACCCCACCACTCCCACTTGTACTCCTGCTCTCTTTAAAATAGCTAATCAGAATTAGCCTAGACTGTGCAGTCTAACCCTAGCCAACAGGGGAACGAAAGAGCAGTAGGGGTTACCTCTGTCAGGAATAAGAACCCCTTCCCCTCCCTTGTCCAGGTGTGTGCGCACCATTGTTCCATCTGTGACTGGCACCAAAGTAAATTGCCTGGCTGAGGAAATTTACATTCGAATGCTACTTCTTTTGTTGCATCAAAAATTTACATATAACAGCCTTTACTGGAAGTTCAGACCTCTCCAAAATTTTTTCCTCCACCTGGTTGACAACTATTTTCTTTGGTTTTGCTATTGTAGATCACATCTTATCAAGATAGTTGAATAGACTCAACAAACCATAAGGGGTTGTTGAAGTATTGTTCATAACAAACGGTAATCATGGTTCCTTATAGGCCATATCTCATGCCTTTTGCTTTACTGGGGCAGGTTTATACCCCAGGAGGGTTAGGAATGGCATCTGAACACCCCCGTGGAGTAGACAGATCCCTTTTGTAAGTGTGTATTTGTTTCAATCACATGCCTCTTAAACTCAGTTTAAACAAATAAAATGTAAAAAAAACTCCTGTGAGTATATGAAGCTTGCATCGCATTAACTCCACAACATCTTTAAAGGCAGAGATTATTCCAGAACACAGAGGAAAAAAACACAGTCCCTTTGTTCCGGGAGTGCACTCCTTAAAGAGCAGTTCCAAGCCCATCAGTCTGAAGGGGCAGGCAGTTGGCCCCGGGGGAGCCTGCCAAACACTCAGACATGCTTCCCGGGAATCTGCTGCTGCTGCTGAAGTGTTGACAGGCTCTTGAGCTGAGAGCTCAGGCTGTTGATAGGAATATATAGCTCAGATAGTCAGAAATCAACCTACTCAAATTTCTCAGACCATGCTCTCCTTGTTTTCTGTCTTTTTAAGAATCCAAGTACAGATTTTCTTTTAAAAACCTTCTTTTCCCAAAATGTCCACCGTTCCTGCTTCCCTCTGGGGGTGAGGGAATAAAAGCCTTAAGATGCTTTAAGGCAAATGGAGTCGGTTCCCCTCCCTTCACCCTCAAGTTCTGCTGATTCCAACGGGTGGGAGGCGAGGGCCAGCAATTGGCAGCCACCCCCTCCCTATCTCCTGTCACTTGGTATCTCCCTGGCCTCATGCTCAATCAGGTCTTCCCTGACCACACAGGGAAATGAAGAATACTGCTCGCTTACAAAGAATGTGGGAATCCATGCAGTCCAAGATTTTTTTTTTTTAATTTTACTTACTACTCAAAAGTCTTTTATTTTCTAAAAGCACATACAATATAAGCCCATTCTGATGATTTTAGAAATATCCATTCCTCAGTGCAAAGATATTTATGCTAGATAATAAAACTCTGAGTTCATACATTTAAAAGTCGAGAGAGTGAGGAATGAGGAAAGAGAGAGCAGCAGATGCTAACTGCCTTAATACTGATTTCCTTTTTTGCGAACCCTTGATATTTAGCTAATGTACCCTACCTTTCTCAAGTTCCCCAGCAGCTAAGGAAAGCCATGTGAGTAATTCTGGCCAATGGAATTTAAGAAATTCAAAGTGCACTTCACAGAGCTTGTTAGGGACACACCCATTCTTCCAGCCCTTCCCCAATCCTGCTGTCTCGACCAGGGACTTGGTGTGAAAGGCAGTGTCCCAGAAGAAACCTCATGTAATGCACTGACAATATCAGCTCTGGAGACCCTATCTCTGGATTCTGGGATAAAAGAGCAATATGTTTCTATCTTGTTTATACCACTGTTCATTTGAGTTTTTATTCTATTTCATAAACTCCATCATATTTTAAGCCAAAGTGGATTTTCCACAATGCTAATGGAACAGAAGCTTTAGAAACCCTCACTTGCGCCAGGCGCAGTGGCTTACACCTGTAATCCCAGCACTTTGGAAGGCCGAGGTGGGCGGATCACCTGAGGTCAGGAGTTAGAGACCAACCTGGCCAACATGGTGAAACCCTGTCTCCACAAAAATACACAAATTAGCTGGGCATGTTGGTGTGTGCCTGTAATCCCATGTACTCAGGAGGCTGAGGCAGTTGAATTGCTTGAACCAGAGAAGCGGAGCTTGCAGTGAGCTGCAACCTTGCCATTGCACTCCAGCATGGGCAACGAGAGTGAAACTCCATCTCAAAAGCAAAAGAAACCTTTACTTCAGGACGACTCCAAGGCCTGAGGAGGAACCTTCACATTGGGGTCACATGGTCATCTTATATGCTTTTCTTCAAAGGGTTCCTCAATTGCATAAGCCTTATACCTCATCCATGATAAGCCAGTGAGTCTTTTCACATGTATTGGGGGAGCACCATTCTAGTTAGCCCGCCTTAGATGTAGCACAGTAAAGAGTTTACAGTTTCTCCTGCATCAGATCATCTATCTACTTGGTGAAATTTAGGAATAGCACAGTCCATTGTTTCTCAAAGTACATTCCTAGACATTAACAATTGTTATAAGAAAAAGAAGTAACAGAAAAATATAATATTAGCTAATGTGTGTTTGTCTATGTTTTTAACTACAGTATTTTTCAAAGAAAGCAATGTGGGATGTGCAGAGTGAATATCCTAGCACAAGAGAAGGCTGTATTTCCTAAACGTATTGGACCACCAAACTCCCTTTTTAAGGAGTAGTTTGTGGGTTACATTTTTGTGAAGCATGATTTGTAAGCACTTTCCTGGTCTCAGCAACAAATACTTGTTGACTATCTCTTAGGGGAAACTTAAGTGTTTTATTTTTGTAGCATTAGTGGAAGAAGGTGATTTTTCTTCCTGATTTCATTGTTTAAAATTGTTCCTGTCTGGAGTTTGCTGTTCATTAAGCTTTGATTCCAGTAATATTGTAATTTCTGCATTGACACTAGCACATCTCTCAGGCCTCCAACAAAATCTGAGAGTGACATGTACAAAATGTTCGATCACCTGTGGAGGAAAGGGTGTGATTTCAGGGGAGCTGGAGTCACACTGAGGTTTCATCCCCCATGAGGAAGATCTTTGATGGTGGAATACAGAAAGCCACAACCACAGTGGAGAGGTCGTTATACAGAAAGGACCCATTTATGTGCTTATGTTGGTGCTTGGGGAAATCTCCAGGCTCATTTGTGTGAGCCAGATTTTCATTACAGGAAAATGATTGACTCCATGCTTCTTGCATTTAACTGAAATTTAAGCATTTACACCTGTGTTCATTTTCAAAGGTTTCTATAAGAAAGTATCATAAACTGGGTGGCTTAAAACAACAGAAATTTACTTTTTCACAGTGCTGGAGACTGGAAGTTCAAAGCCAAGGTGTCAGCAGTCCTTGCCTCCTCCTACCTTCTGGTAGTGGCCATTGAGTCTGGGCATTTCTTGGCTTGCAACTGCACCACTTCAGTCTCTGCCTCTTTCCTCAAGTGGCATTTTCCTCTTACAGGGGTTAGGAATTCAACATACTTTTTGGAGGGGGCACAATTCAATCCATAGTGACACCAAAGACTCCTTAATTTTCTGTAGGGCAGCATAATATCGTGATGGACAGAGCTGTGAGTTAGGAGTCCAAAGGCCTGAGTGGGCACTTCCCAAATCTCTAGGCTACATTTCTATATACATAAACAAGGGTAACAATACACTCCTTGACTTCCCTGTAAGAGTTGTGCTAAAGATATAGAAAAGTACTCTATAGCCTTTCAGTGGTGACAGAAGTGTTGTGATTGTCTTCAAAGAGAAACATGGTTGATGTGGGTAATTAAGATTTAGCATATGATCTCACACATTACTTTAGACAATCATTTTGACCTCTGCTTCATTCATCTCTCCACTAACAAGGGCGTAATTTTGTTTTTATTGCTGCCCTTGCACTCTCTACTAAGTGATGTCAGATGATGAGGAAAGTCTTTGTCAGTGCAGCCAATTCTCAAATTGAATCTAAAGCATCCAGTAATGGGAAAATGTACATATTGCTTTAATAATAATTCTCTAATGGGGTTTCAACTTGGGGTAAAGGACTGAAAAATGCCAGCAGAAGACTTTTTCTTAAACCTACATATTAATCTAAAATCACTCAGCTTCCATCGTGTGTGCCTTTAATGTGGTAATAATAGAATAGTAGAGCCATGGTTCACAAACTAGTGTCTTGGTCTCTAGAAGCACTGGTGATAGTAATGGGAATTTGCAAGCTAGTTTAGGTCTGCAGTGGTTCCCCAGATCATATTTTCATTTAGTTATTGTAGGATAACTCAGACGTTCATCTTTTTCCTTGGGATAGAATTGATTACATTGTTTATCAAGAGTAATACTGGTTATCTCATGTTGTATAAATGTTCTCTTTGGCAATCATGTATCATTTTGAATACATAAAAATAAGTTATTTATAATGTGCAATTTTTTGATATGCAAAGTCTTATAAAGCATGGGATTAAAGGGAGATTGAGATCTTACACAGGGATTCTTGATAGTTCAGATATTGAGAAAAGAGTGGAGTTAAGGGTGAATACTGATCACATGATTCCCCTTTAATGAACATTGGAAAAACAAGGAAGCCTTCCAAATACTCTGTTCTCTTTGTACTTCAACTCATTACTTGACTTAAATGCCTTTTAACTCTGACTTTCTAGAATTTCCTGTGCAATCTTCCACTGTTTAAAATGAAGTTGGCTGATTGATTTCTTTACCATTTCAGAATGTTCTGTATCATTTTAATGACTGTAGAGTGTGACTTTGTTCTCAGCACGATGAGTAAACAAAGCCAGAACGCTGGAGAATACGTTTATGTATTCAGGAAAACCTCAGGCAGGGCAGAATGCTTTCATAATACAGTACATTAAAATTAGACAAAGCCTCCGAGGGCAGAATCACCAACCCTGAAAAATCTCAAGCTGGAGATCAGAGTGTACTACAGAAGGAGACAGTAGCATTTGAGTACATTTGTTGAAGCAGCCTGCTCTTTCTTATGGTATGATAATCTCACACAGTTTACCATGCTCTCTGGCTTTCCCGGAACATCAATAAAAACTGCATCCCCTGACTTTTCTAGGTGGTTTCTGTTGTCTTTTCTCAACTTTAATTTAATGTGATATTACTCAGCCATTTCTCTTAGAGTAGAGAGTAGGTCATTATAATGAAGCATTTTTCACCCTCCAGGAAAGATGTTTCCACATGAGGGTCAGGACGTGTTTTCCCTTTCATCCAGGGGATTCTACCATAAGCAGCCTTTCATACTCACTTCTGGCAACAATTTTCTTAAAATCAGTGTACTATTTCTAAAGGACAGGATATCATATTA
Source organism: Cebus imitator (assembly GCF_001604975.1). Lineage (NCBI taxonomy): Eukaryota > Metazoa > Chordata > Mammalia > Primates > Cebidae > Cebus > Cebus imitator. The sequence continues at coordinate 2,960,165 of NW_016107320.1, read as the reverse complement.
CATTCTCTATTGGGTGGGGGGATGTGAAGTGAGAACAAAGAATGATAACTCCCTAATTGATTGTTTTAGAATGTAAAATTTCTTATGAAGCATAACATACACACATGCCAACATTAAGGGTACAGCTCCTAGAACAGGAAATGGGATTTTACCAGCACCCTAGAGCCTTCTGTAAGGCACCTTGCAGTCACTCCCCCGCCTACCCCAACCCAGAACATAACAAACTCATTTTCTGACTTCTATCCCTGTAGATTAATTTGCCACTTTTCCAAACTTATGTAAACGGAATCGGACAGTACATACTCTTTGGTACCTGGCTCAATATTCTGTTCCTTGAGTCTGCTGAAGCAGTAAGTTGTTCAGTTTTCTTGCTGACTCATATTCTGTACTATGAAAATGTAACAATTTATTTTTTTATTCTACCACTGATGGGCTTTTGGATTGTTTCTAATATTTGACCATAATGGAAAATGTTGCAATAAAAATTGTTATGCATGTCTTTTGAGAACACATGTACCTATTTCTGTGGATATATACCTAGAAGTATAATATCTGAGTCACAAATATTCATGTGTCTATGCAGGCTTGTACTGGCTCATAAGAGCCCACTGTTTTTGCAATCCAATTGCAGTTAAGCTACTCCTGGATTCCTGGTCCTTTGAAACTATGTGTAATAAAGGTCTGTGGTTTTATACTGCTAAATTTTGAGGTAACGTTTTACAGAGTAATAGACAACATACAGTGGTATTATTTGGGAAATAATTCAGCAAAGATGGGAACATGAGAAGAGGAAGTATCTCTGCCATTTTGGGCAAAGCACTGAGGCTCATAGGTACACAGTCAATATACAATCCTTTCAACTGTCACTAACCTTGAACAGATCAGATCAGATTGTAGCTTCCATACGTAGTCTTTTCCCTGCCACCAGAATGCTCTATTGTAACTTCTTTTTTCAATTAATATAGTCTTTGTTCAAATTAAGTCTATATCATACAGAAATCAGTAGAGAGGCTTACATAGTATAATTTTTGATGGGGCCCATTCTTGGGTAGAGATGGAAGACTTTGATCCCCTGAACCTTCATAGGGATGGGCTGAAAGAAGGTTGAAAGAAGTACTTTCCAGAAGGGCCTTCCAATTTTTCTCTATGTTTATTTTTATTGGGTTTTACTGAAAGGAGTAGAAAAAAAAAAAAAAAAAAAAAAAAAAAAAAAAAAAAAAAAAAAAAAAAAAAAAAAAAAGCAAGCCAATGTAAAATAAGTGTAAAGGATAAAGGAAGAGAGAGTATGAAAATGTTAAACCAGGTATTAATACCTTCCCCAAACACTACCCTTCAGGAAAGGCACTAGGTTCTCCGCTCCTGCTTAAATATATACTCAAACCCTCTATTTTTTGAGGTGCTCAAACCACGCTACAGTGTTTTCTCTTCGCACCAAAATATGTTTATACAATTCAAACCTCCAGTCTGTTCAGCTCTTGTTGAAACTTGTTGCGCTTTGCTACCTCCTAGTATAAAGTCAGTGCATTTTTAGTTTGGGCCATAGACTTGAGCTGCATTTGACTAGATATTTGCCTGGTACCATCAATTTCTATCAATTAGTCAAGTGGTGGGAGTTGGGGTAAATTTTCTTTTTGAAAGAATGTGGACCAAAATATGCTTAATATTTCTGGGTGCCTGTGTTCTTGGATGTGTAGTAGCTCTTAGATGGCAACCGTGAGAATAAGCCAGATGCAATCCAGCTACAAACGTCAACAGTTGGGAGCCAGGGGAACTCATCTCCTGTTTCATCAAATGGAAACATAACATAGATGCATTTTGTTAATTGGACGTGAAGAACAGACATTGAATCCATGAGTTCATTTGTTTTAAAAACAGGCCCCAAAGTAATCAAGATGTTTCTCTGGGACTCTTACAATCAGGTATACATACAGAATGATGGTGTCTTCAAGATTGGCTCCTCCCTGCTTTCTCCTCCTCTTCTACTTCCGTAATGGGTTTTTGTTGGTAGTGGTGATGGGATTTTTTTTTTTTTTTTTTGAGACAAAGTCACCCTCTGTTACCCAGTCTGGAGTTAAGTGGCAACATCTCGGTTCACTGTAACCTCTGCCTCTTGGGTTCAAGCGATTCTCGTGCCTCAGCCTCTGGAGTAGCTGGGATTACAGGCATGTGCCACCACACCCAGCTATTTGGTTTTTTTTCTGTATTTTTTGGTAGGGTTTTGCTGCGTTGGCCAGGCTGGTCAAAACTTTTGCAACTTAAAAACAAAATTAACAACAGAAATGCATTTCTCATAGTTCCGGAGCCTTGAAAGTGGTGACAGCCCACTTTCTGGTTTACAGAAAATGCCTTCTAGTTTTGTCATCACATTATGCTATGAAGGTTTATCGATTTTTGATGCATATAGGTTATTCTTTTATCTTAGTAAAGTATTCCATTATATTACAAATGGTTTTCCATTTTCTAAACAATAGTGGAGTGAACACACTTGTACTTATCTTGGGACAATCTCTCTACCCTATGTAGAAGTGAAATTGCTTTCCAAAATGGCTATACTAATTTTTATTCCCACTTCCAGTGTATGAAAATTCTCATTACCCTAACATTCGGGGTCATCAGATATTTTAATTTTTATCAATTTGATGAATATGAAATTGTATCTCATTGTTTAAATTTGTATTCTCCTTAATTCTAGTAAAGCTAAGCATCATTTCATAGATTTTGGCTCATTCTACTCCTTTTTTGATGAATTGCCTGTTCGTCTCCTTTGCTAACTTCCCTACAGGGTAGCTATTTTTGTCTCACTGACTTGTAGGACATGTTTATATATTCTGATTATCAGTCTTTCACCAGTTATATGCACCACAAATATCTTAATCCAGTCAGTTCCCCGTAAAACATATGTATCTATGGTGAAGCTTGGTTTTCTCAATTGCAAAATACAGATTATACCATCTCACTCACAGATAAATCAGATAATATATATGAAAGTTCCTGTTCCAGTTCCAGGCACAGGTTAGGCGCTCAGTAAATGTGAGTTTCCTCCCTTTTCCTTTAAAGAACTTCGGGATCGGCCCAGCATGGTGGCTCATGCCTGTAATCCCAGCACTTTGGGAGGCCAAGGTAGGTGGATCACGAGGTCAAGAGTTTGAGACCATCCTGGCCAACATAGTGAAACCCCGTATCTACTAAAATACAAAAATTAGCTGGGCATGGTGGTGCACGCCTGTGGTCCCAGCTACTTGGGAGCCTGAGGCAGGA
>NW_016107320.1:2935712-2956787 GCF_001604975.1 Cebus imitator | reverse complement strand
AAAAAAAAAAAAAAAAAAAAAGAACTTCAGGATCTAGCAATATAGCAGTGGCTGAAATAATAGATGCTAGAGCTGGACTGGGAACTTATTGAATCCCAGCACATAGTGGCTCTGTGGCCTTGGATACTGCTTTAAGCTCTCTAAGCCTCGGTTTGTGCATTTGTAAAACAGACATTGTAACACTTGCTTGATAGAGTTATTGTGAGGAATAGAGCACCAGCTAGCTAGTGCTGGCCCAATAGTGAGCCCTCCAAACAATGTTAGATGATATTATTGTTGTTATTATTATTAGAGAAAATAGGAGTTGCATACGAATAACAAATGTGAACTAGAATATGATAATAAGAGAAGTACTAGCTAACTGCTATGAGAATGCTAAAGGAAAAAAGAGATTGCGTTAGCCAGAAGTTGACAGAGATCCAGGAAGACTTCACAGAGGAAATGCCATTTAAATGCTGCTTGGAGGAAGGGTGGATGAGACATAAATAGTCAGAATTAAAGGAGAAGCAGATTTTTGCAAATGAAACAAATTATATGGAAGCATGAAGCGAACACACAAACAAAACAAAAAGCACCCTAGCATTCCAGCTGTGTAACAGTGTGGGTTAATGGGAGAGGGAGTTGTCGAAAGGCTGGAAAGAGATAAGATCAGTTCATAAGAGCTCTTAAATGTCTTCGAGCTTTGAAATCAGGCAGTGATAAAAGAGCATTTAATCTTTGAAGATATCAAAGTACATTTTGCATTAAATTGTATACCATGCCCTGAAAAGAACCTTCTCTAACTATAGAGTTCTTTTGGCCATGGAGTAACATTTATGACACAGAGGTCAGTGATTGAGTTGCCCAAAGGTGGGAGTGGGGAGGCCTGGGGACTCTGCATATGACTGATGTAAAGGAGCCCAGGAGGTATGTTAAGGCAAACACCAGGGGCTACATCACTGGCCCTATGGAATCCAGCTTGAAGCTGCTTAATTACCTGTTGATCAAGGGATTATCACGTACCAGCTAGGTATGGGTTATTTTCCCCCTTCAGAAGAAATGATATATGATCCTAAATATGACACAAAAAAGGCAAGGAACTCCACAGGGTTCTCCTGTAGGCATTTTTTAATGGATCCATAAAAGTAGATAAAAGTTTTAGCCACACTTTAAAAACTTCTCAATGAAATATATTCCCTTCAAAAAGTTTTGTTTTGAACAGAATGTGCATCATTTATTTTCTACCTAAAGCATAGCTACTCTTCTTTGTAGCAGATAATTTGGTAATGCCAAAATATATTTGATTTATACTTATCTTTATTTCTTGTGTTTTATTTGGATGTTTTTTTTCCAGTTTGCTATCACATGATCATTAACTTTACAAGATGCTTTGAACCTATGCTATCATTTTTTTGTCAGTGAAACATCTGAAACCTATTTATTTATTCATAAGAGAGCTGAATTTCAAAACATAACTAGATACATTTTGAATCTACGCTTTCAAATTATGAGTCTGAAGTTAGAAATATTCCTCTTTTCCAAGCATGCTCTAGGCTTCAGAATGATAAAACTCTTTTTCTCAAACAGAAAATGATGAGCAATTCTATTAGCAAAACCAGAAGTGAATCATGTCACAAGAAAGTTTAATCTCCTAACCTCCATTTTGCTCCACTTATTAAAAAAATAAAGACATTTCTGAAGAAAAAAATGGAAAGCTTTCACTGTAAAGTTACCATATTGCTGTCCTTGGTCTAAAAGGATTCTCATGGTGTAACTTCCCAGTGGGCCCAGAAAAAGCTGAAATGATCTTTGTGAGATCAGTATTTTGCCTCATTTTCCACCAGGTGTTTTGTAGCATCTGGCAAGAAGTAAGTAAATAGCAGGTGTGTTCGCCATTGTTTATTATTTCTGAGGACCATGTCTTAAGCCTTTCAGTCTTTCTTTTTATCCTAATATAATTGAAAGAGAACATGAGAAGCTTTTTGAAACAAGGTTGTCATAAGATCATTTTTCTTTATCTGAGACTTTAAAAGCAAAGTAAGTAATTCATCAGAATATTGCTTCGTTGTTTAAGTCAAAAAATAAAGAAAAAATACGAGATTTGTGACTTAACGGTTTTTTTTTTTTGAGACAACTTTTTGGGGACAGTTTTAGGTTTACATCAAAACAGAGGGAAAGGTACAGAGATAAACTGTAGACTCCCAGCCCTAGGACTCCCATAACCTCCCCTAACATCAGCATCCCCTACAAGAGTGGTACAATTGTTACAGATGATGAATCTATTGACCAAGCATTATCACCCAAAATCCATAGTTTACATTGTGGTTTACTCTTTGTATTGTTCATTTTATGGATTTTGACATGTATCTATTATTATAGTGTCATACAGAGTAGTTTCACTATTGTAAAAATGTGCTCAGCCTGTTCATCCCTCCTCCCCCATTACCCTGGCAACCACACCGCTGATCTTTTCCGGTCTCTAGTTTTGCCTTGTTCACAATGTTATATAGTTAGAATTATACAATATATAGCCTTTTCAAATTGGCTGCTTTCACTTAGTAATATGCATGCAAGTTTCCTCCATCTCATGGCTTGATTGCCCATTTCTTTTTAGCACTGAATAATATTCTATTGTCTGGATGTATCACAGTTTATCCATTCACCCACTGAAGGACATCTTGCTTGCTTCCGCTTTGGGGTAATTAGGAATAAAGCTGCTATAAGTATCTGTATGCAAGTATTGTGGGAACACAAGTTTTCAACTCCTTAGGGTAAATACCAAGGCACATGACTGCTGGATCATATGATGAGTATGTTTAGTTTTGTACGAAATCTCCAAACTGTCTTCCAAAGGGTCTGTACCATGTTGCATTCCCACCAGCAAAGAGAGTTCATGGAGCTCCACTTCCTCACCAGCATTTGGTGATATCAGTGTTCTTGATTTGGGCCATTCTAGTAGGTTTTGTGTGCTTTAAATTCTTCATCTAAAAATACTTTTTTTTTTTTTGCTTTGTTTTTAATTTAAAAGTTTTTACCCAATTTTACCAAAAAAAAAAAAAAAAGTTGTCTTGGATAAGTTACTTGAATTTGTTTTTTTGGTTTTTTTTAGATGAAGTCTTGCTCTTGCTCCCGGGCTAGAATGCAATGGCACAATCTTGGCTCACCACAACTTCTGCCTTCTGGGTTCAAGTGATTCTCCTGTCTCAGCCTCCCAAGTAGCTAGGATTACAGGCATGCACCACAACATCCAGCTGATTTTTGTATTTTTAGTAGAGATCCAGTTTCACCATGCTGGCTAGGCTGGTCTCAAACTCCTCACCTCAGGTGATCCACCTCCCTCAGCCTCCCAAAGTGTTGGGATTACAGGCGTGAGCCACTGTGCCCGGCCCTTGACTTTTAATAGTACTTATGTGGTGGTAATTATAATGGGAGACACAAGTCTTGGAACACTTTAAAACCTATATTTGTCATCTGTCAAATCATGACTTACAAATGACACTTAAAATGCTATTTTTCATCAAGAGAGCTTATATTTTTATTAATTATGTGAGGCAATTTTTTTTAGTATTTCTACCAATTTGTTGTAATTTTCCCCAAGCAACTACTCCAGATGGCACGTTAGAGACCAGAACATTGGGTATTATATGTTTTAGGATCTAATGCCATTTCTAATAATACTTTCTTCAAGATAACATGGCCAAGTTTTTTTCTTCTTAATACCATCTAATTAACCAAGATGAGAGCTGCCAGTCGGAAAATTCCCATTATCTTTTCCGAATTAGGAATCTTTTTATATAGACTTTGGCACCTGCAAAGCTTGAGCAGACACACAGCTCACACTAGTGAGTAATTTGGCCTTGCTGGTAAATAAAATATAGACACACTTCTAATCAGTTTCATTTAAAATTGAACACAAATTATGTTCCAAGCACATTGAAAACACCATTTTGGTAGGGCAGCTTCACCGGCTGAATCAGTGATGTTTTATGATACAGTTCCAGGTGGTGCACTTTCCTCTCCTGTTTTGCCTTGTGATTTGTTCTTCCTTTAATCCAAGTCTTTAAAATTCACTTGAGCTCAAGGCTTTTTTAAAAAAGTAAGCGTAGACCAGGCGTGATGGCTCATGCCTATAATCCCGTACTTTAGGAGGCCAAGGCAAGTGGATTGCTTGAGCCCAGGAATTCAAGACCAGCCTAGCCACATGGTGAAACGCCATCTCTATAAAAAATTAAAAAATAAGCTGAGTGTGGTGACATGTGCTGGCAGTCCCAGATACTCAGGTGGCTAAAGTGGGAGGATCGTTTGAGCCCAGGAGGCAGAGGTTATAATGAGCTAGACTGTACCACTTCACTCCAGCCTGGGTGACAGAGTAAAATCCCCCCAAAATAAATGAATAAAATAAAAATAAATGCATAAATAATAAAAATAAAAATGTAAGTCTCTACTCAGCTATGGTATATAGGTTTTCTCTGTTGTCATCTCCTGGGACATATGGAAATGAGAAATGGCTGATATTGTCCCACCATGGCCAGAGTTGCAGAAAGTCTTAGATTAGCACATGCAAAACTTCCCTAATACTTTCTCTTGTTTTCATGAATTTCAAGGCCCTTTAAAAGAGGTGAATTTACTGGGTATGATCAACAAAGAAAGAAATGGAACTCACTGGCCCTCCGCTGGTCTCCTATCCTTGGCCACTTGTGGCACACTCATGGTTGGCTGAGAGATCCAAGGACAGATGGGATGTTAGTAACCATTCTTGGAACATGACTTGGCTGTGTTCAGGCCCTGTTTTCAGTTTCTTGGCTGTTTATTTTGGTGGAAGTCATTGGGACTGAGTTGAACAGCTTTAGTCTTCATAGATGTGAGATCTTTCATAGACTTTCCCTTTCCCCCACTCTCTGGGGGATGAAGCAAAAGTTAAATCTTTAACGTGGTTTAAACAGCCCAACTAAAACAATTAAATAATACTTTCTGGATTTAAAAAATCTAATTTAGATAAAAATTGTAAGAGAATGAAGAAACAATCTGAGAGCAAAGGGTTCTCTCCAAACACCTGCTCTCCGTGCCTTCTCCCTAACGTGATGCAGTTGGCAGAGAAGGTGCTGAGGGGAGACCACACAATCTCTTGGGTTTGAGGTAAAGAGGGTCTTTGATCTTGTGCTGGAGTTGGGGTGTGATTTGGAAACATCTGCTGGCCACCAGGGTGATGTGCCTTGATCAACTGCTTCCAAACCTGCTGTTTTAAGCTCATGAACACATAGGCCATTTTTCTGGGCAATGCTTCTGGGCTGCACTAGTCACCTCCACAAGCTGACCGGGGTCTCCTCCTCTCTCACTGCCTGCTGACTCCTGAACCTGTCTTCTCCTCCATGTGGTCATCTGGCCAGATAGTGCACCCTCAGCCTCTGCTGTGGATCACTTTGCCTTATCCGAGCAGCCCTGCCACAGCCCCACTGGCCCTGGACTCAGTGTCCTTGCCTTGTAGAAAGGAAGAGGAGCTGAGAAGCTCAACTCCCAGGCATTTCTCTGCCTGACCACGATGGATGATGTTATGTTTGGTATGAGGCTGGTTGGGAGGTATCCTCCTTCCTGGGACCTCAATATTCAACAAGACAAGAGTCCATGAACTCAGGGTGTACAACACACTTTGCAGGGAAGAACCGGGCATGGCTCCGCTTCCATCTAATTCTCCTTTCTCACTAGCTATTCCTTTACGTTTTTGTTTCAGGACTGGAAAAGGGCAAGTTGCTTTCCTCTTCTTTCTCCTCTATTTGTCCCTTACATAAAACTCTACAGTTTAACCCACAATGCTAACAACAACAACAAAAAATTCAGCTAATCTTTTTTGAGGGCAAAAGCCTCGCCCAATAGGCTTTTGTTTTGCTCCATTTAAAAGTACACTTCTTATGTTTATTAAACTTCTAAATGTTTTGCCTTTTCCAACTAAACCATAGGAGTTTGACAAATTTTTTTTAAATTTTCCAACTATTATTTAAGATTCATGGGCTACATGTGTAGGTTTGTTACCTGGGTATATCGTATGATGCTGAGGTTTGGGGTTAGATTGATTCTGTCACTCAGGTACTGAATATAGTACCCAATTGGTAGTTTTTTAACCCTTCCTCCTTTAATCATCCCCAATGTCTATTATTAGCAAACTCATCAATTATATAGTGAACATTAATCACAATTGTTTTTCAACACTCACCCCTCCCTTCCCTTCTTTTGGAATTCCCAGTGTCTGTTGTTACCATCTTTATGTCCTTGAGTACCCACTTATTTTATTTATTTAATTTTGAGACCGAGTCTCACTCAGTTACCCAGGCTGGAATACAATGGCATGATCTCTGCTCACTGCAACCTCCACCTCCTGGGTTCAGGCAATTATTGTGCCGCAGCCTCCTGAGTAGCTGGGATTACAGGCCTATGCCACCACACCTGGCTAATTTGTTTTGTATTTTTAGTAGAGAGGGGGTTTCATAGTGTTGGCCAGGCTGGTCTCAGGTGATCCACCCACCTTGGCTTCCCAAAGTGCTGGGATTACAGGTATACGCTCCCACTTATAAGTGAGAACATACAGTATTTGGGTTTTTGTTTCTGTGTTGATTCCCTTAGGATAATGGCTTCCAGCTGCATCCATGCTGCTGCAAAGGACATGGTTTCATTCTTTTTAAAGGCTGTGTAGTATTCCATGCTGTATATGTAGCACATTTTCTTTGTCCAGCCCACCAGTGATGGGTACCTGGGTGCTTCCATGTCTTTGCTACTGTGAATAGTGTTGTGATGAACATGGTAGTGCCTGTGTCTTTTTGATAAAACATAAATCATAGTTTCAGTGACAGAAATTGAATACTAGCTGTTGCACTGTTATTTGTTTATTTTGTTTTGTGTTCCTTTTATAGACATCATCCCCCTCTCTCAGGCTGATGGGTGCCTTGAATGTACTAGAATCAAGACCATGTATTTGGAAAGCGGGTAGTAANAAAAAAAAAAAAAAAAAAAAAAAAAAAAAAAAAAAAAAAAAAAAAAAAAAAAAAAAAAAAAAAAAAAAAAAAAAAAACACATACAAAATGGTCAAATTATGTTCGCCATTACATTGATGCTGTCCCAAATCCTCACAGAAATTTAGCAAAATGCATATAACTTCTGATGTTATTCTACAGATAAGTTAACTAAGCTTCACTTCAACAGATTTCTAACTGTATCTGACTGCCTCCAAAACCCACCTTCTTTCCTGCATACAATGCCGCTTCTGGTGAAAAGCTGAAAGTTGAGATGGAGATCAAGAGCTGAGAGTGGAGGCCAGAAAGGCCCCATGTCAGTGGCATCCTCCACACCATTTAAATTGCCTCGATTCTCAAAAGTCAGAGAAAAGAGCAGAGACTAATGCAGCTCCCGTCATCGTCGTGGCAGGGTGATCTGAATCATTAAGTAAATACTGGGTAGAGAACTGCTCAGTACATGAGCCATTCAGTGATAAGAGAAGATCCGGCACATCTCAAGACTTGTTTAAGAATAAAAACAGAATTGGCAGATGACTTTGCTAAAATGGAGGAGGCTTTGAGGCACATTCTCTGAATTCTTGATATTATCTGGAAAGCTCATAAATCACTCTACAGCCTTGGGAAGAGAAGAAGAGCAGGTTCTGTCATTTTGGCTTCAGAATCCCATGCTGTCTACCAAGCTTCCACTACTTGAGCAAATGCAATAGGATTGAGGCTCAGAGAATTTAAAGCTTCATGGGTTATCGTCTTGATAACTCAGTAAATCAAGCCTGCTGCATTTAAGCTTATAAATAACTTGATGTGTTTTCAGTTGCAGAATTTCCTCCATGTAAATTCTATTTTCCCTGTGACTTTCATCTGATTTTATAGGGGTGACAAATACACAAGTCTGCTGGAAGATGAGTGAAATCTCATCCTTGGCCAGTGGGAGAAGGAAGTGCATGCATGGATAATGTCCCAACTGGTGTTGTTAGAACTTCAGGAGGGTGGCAAGAATGTCTTCAGAGGAAGGGTGGCCTGAGGTTGAAGTGTTGGAACCCAGGCTGGGTGAAAAGGTGTCTGTGCAGGAGGTTAGCCACCTGGGGAGTAAGAGCCTTAAGAAATTCCAGGAGAGTCCATGGAGGGAGGTAGAGATGGCAGCCAAATCTTGGAGTATGGGAGCCCAAGTGTGGTGACGAACGACACATTCTTATGGGGGTGTAGGTGGTGACGGCAATCAGAGTGTTAATATACTAGGGAATTGATCAAATGAGTAAATAGGGTAACAGGAGGCAGATTTCTTACTGTCAGGGAGCGGGAGAAAACTAAATTAACCCAGTGGTCTTGGATTGGAATAGATAGCATAAGTGTGAATACATGGCTTTTTAATATACATAGAGGTAAAGATATATAAATAAATCTACACATGTTCCTGGCTCTGTCCACTGACAGGGTCTGAGTGATGTGATGTCCCAAAGACAGTGAACAAGACTCTTAGTGAAGTGGCTTCATTGTCTGGGGTGACACCCAGAGTTCTTGGTCTTATGGCCAAGGAAATCAAGGACAGGGACATGCCAAGGGTGAGGTTTAGAGCAGAAACGTAATAGGAGAAATAGAGAGCAGCCCTCTGCTACAGAGAGGGGTCCTGGAAAAAGGGTTGCCGTCCTGAAGTGAAATGCAGGGTTTTTATAGATGAGTTGGTGGGGAGGTGGTATCTGATCTGCACCGGGCGCAGAAGCCTGTTAGGACCAGGTGTGCCATCTGCATAGGGCGTGAATCTCTGACAGCTCCCACCCCAACCTTTTATTATGCCGGTGTGTACTCAGCCTGAGTTACTCCATGCTGCTTATTTCTTTCTTACCGCACATGTGCTAAAAAAGAGAAGGTAGAGACCCCATGGTGGACATGCCTGGCCCCAGGTAGCCCTTTCTATCTGTGCAGCTGCTGGCATTCCCCCAGTGAAAGCTTCCAGCTTCCTTCTCTGTTTGCAGCCTGATCTTCCAGGCTGCTCTTCGTTAGGAAAAAAGTGATTTCTTGGGCTGCTTTATGCTAAAAGGGAAGTTCTGCCAAAGATTCTTTGCCCTCACTATCTGCCTAAATAGCTTCCTTCCACAACCTGTATCACTAGCACCCAGATCTGGTCATCTCAATACCATAGTCCACAAAAAACGTACCGGTTTCCTGGTAAAACTGGTTTATTTCAGGGTTGGGGTGGAGAAAGTCTAAGATGAAACAGAAACTTCCTGTTTGTGTCAGAAACTAAGAAAGTGCTCAGGGATGCCAGGCATGGTGGCTCACACCTGTAATCCCAGCATTTTGGGAGGCCAAGGTGGGCAGATCGCCTGAGGTCAGGAGTTTGAGACCAGCCTGGCCAATATGGTGAAATCTTGTCTCTACTAAAAATACAAAAATTAGCCAGGCATGATGGCAGGTGCCTGTAATCCCAGCTACTCGGAAGGCTGAGGCAGAAGAATCGCTTGAACTCAGGAGGCGGAGGTTGCAGTGAGCCCAGATTATACCACTGCACTCCAGCCTGGGTGACATCTCAGTAAAAAATAAAAAAAGAAAGAAAGTGCTCAGGGAATAATGAGGACATGTCAAAGGGACTCAGAACCAGCTTGAGAGGGCTCCTACTGGCCAGATCTGGGACAATTTACATTTCAAAATAAATAATATTAGTGAATTATAATCTACTGAATAAAATTTAAAAACTATGAATCCACACTGATATTAATAAATTGCAAGTGTGAAAAGGAAGAGGATATTTATTCTCAAAGTACCCCTTCACAAAATACTTATTATAAAAGTATAACTTTATTCTGGAGAAGTCTGGCAGACACTAGACTTAGTCAAGTGACCAGAGCGAATATTCCCAGTAAAAGGACACGTTAAAATAGTGTCATACCAATAATGCATGATAAGAAGGCCACAGCTTCACATCTGTAACGCTTCTGCAAAAGACACCAGCCTAAATCTAATCATCAGGAAACCAGAGACAATCTCAAATTGAGGCACACTCTACCAAATAACCTTCTTGTAATCTTCGCAAGTGCAAAGGTCATGAAAGTCAAGAAAGTCAAAGAGGCAGTTCTAGACTGAAGTAGAATGAACAGACCTACAATTAAATCCAGCTTATGGTTCTAAAGTGGATCCATTTGCTGTAAAGGGCATTATTGGGACAACTAGTGAGACAAGGTCTGAGGATTAGATGGCAATTATGTATCCATGTTAATTCTCTGATTTTTGGTGATTGAATTGTGGTTTTGTAGGAAATGTGCACTAAAGTATTCTGCGGTTCTGAGGTAGGAGGCATGACTCAACTTCAAAGGTGGGGCTCAGACACCAGACCAGATTGAGGACTAGCTAAAACAGTATGCAGGTGGGTGGGGAGAAGCTTTCCAATCAGACACACCCACAGTGTTCCATGTCAATATACCATTGCCATGGCAGCACCCCAGCATTACCACTCCTTTCCATGGCAATGACCCAATGACCCAAACGTTATTACTCCTTCCCTAAAAATTTCCACATAAACCATAATTTCCATAATCCCTTAATCTGCATGCAATTAAAAGTGAGTATAAATATGACTGCAAAACTGCCCTGAGCTGCTACTCTGTGCCTAGGGGGTTGCCCTGCTCTGCAGGAGCAGTCACGGAGCTGTAATACCACCAGAGATGGAACACTGCCACTTCAATTAAGCTGTTTTCTTCTATCTCCAGCTTGCCCTTGCATTATTTCCTGGGCAAAACCAATAAACCTTGTGGGCGAGACTTATGTGGGGCTCACCTGTCTTGCATCAGTTCTGGGATATCAAGGTTGGTAATTTACATTCCATGATTCAAAGAAAAGTTCTTCATACTGTACTTACAATTCTGTGAAAAAAAATTTAATAATATATTACATAAATATGTAAATCAATTAAAATGAAAGATATTTAATGTAAACTCTGTACACAGACCCTGGCATGGTTATGTCTACAGGTATTGCAGATTATGAGACAAGGGTATCCAACCATAGGAGACAAATTTGAAGCAGAAAAGTGTAGCTGGTGTGAAGCTCTTGGTAAAGTGGCTCTGAATTACTACTACTATTATTATCATTATTACTTTTAAATTTAAAGTACCTATAAATGCCTCCAAGCTAAGAGTTTTATAGATGCTTTAGAAAGATGCAATAATTGGTAATTAATTTGAGGCTCACACTATGTATATGATGGTTTATAAGTCATATAAATATATATACTATATATGTTTATTCTAGATAAATATATGGAAAAGTCATAAAAATAGTCCAAAGAACTTCCATATACCTCAAAACTTCACCTAGGTTCAACATTCATTAACATTTTATGTTTGATTTTTTACCCTGTTCCTCCCTGTATATATTTTTTCTGAAACAATTTGATAGTAAGTCAGGCCCTTCCCCTTTAAATATAATTTCTATCTCTGAATCCTAAGAATAAGAGTATTCTCTTCTACAACCACAGTACAAGGCTCAAATTTCAGAAATGTAACACTATTGTGTTACATTATGTTACAAAGTATTATAAAGTATTATAATGCTTTAATATATAGTCCATATTTAAATTTTGGCAATTACCACAATAATTTTTATAGCAATTTTTCCCTCTTCAGGATCTAATCCAGTATCATACCTCACATTTTCTTGTCATGTCTCTTTAATCTGGTGCTGCAACTGTTCCTTAGACTTCCTTTGTCTTTTGTGATATTTAAAGTTGTTTTACAAAATGTCCTTCCACTTGAGTATCATGTTTTCTCCAATTATTTTCTTTCATCTCTTCCCCTTTTATATGCCACTTTTGCTTTATGTTATAGACACCTCTCCTTTTTCTACCTTCTTGGGTTCAACCAAATTCCAGAAATAGACACCTGTTTTGACAGATGGATGGTTTATAACATTAGTTTCTTCTAAATGTTTTTGTTTTTATTTAATTTGATCGATGCCCTATGGATCAATAGCTGAAGAATTTCAATAATTTGGAATTATATAAATATAACAAATTGACTTTGAGGAAAACTAATTCACAGTTTGAAATTAACTATCATTGACAAATCTATACATCAAAACACAAATCATTGACTTATAAACCATCATATACATAATGTGAGTCTCATATTAATTATAAATTGCATATTTTTCAAGTATCTATAAAACTCTTAGCTTGGAGGCATGTGGGTATTGTTTCTGTTCTAAGTGGATCTTCCTTTATTGTGTTGGTTCAAAGTTGAGCTTTCTCACTGATTCCTTCCTTAATAATAGAGCACTGTGGTGTTATAATGAGACTTGTGAGTACATGCAGTGAGAAGGTAGAGAACTAATTGTGAGAGAAAGATGTAACAACCTGAAAGCAAGGGGTTATTAAGAGCACTTAGTGTCAGGGAAGGTGGGGTGAGATGGCAGAGAAACAGGGGTTATGCTAAATCTAGAAAGAAATCGAAATGAAACACATAGGAACATAAAGTGCTAATTATGTAACAAAACATTCACCTCATGGAGCATTAATCTAACCTCAAAATTTTCAGTTACATTATTTTTGTCCCTGCCCATATGGGTAACTGCTAGGTTATAAACTGTGAACATGGCAATGTACAATTTTTCTTTTCTTTTCTTTCTTTCTTTTTTTTTTTTTTTGAGACAGAGTCTCACTTTGTCATCCAAGCTAGAGCTCAGTGGCATGATCTTGGCTCACTGCAGCCTCTGCCTCCAGAATTCAAGCGACTCTCTTGCCTCAGCCTCCTGAGTATCTAGGACTACAGGCCTGTACCATCACGCCCAGCTAACTTTTGTATTTTTAGTAGCGATGGGGTTTCACCAGGTTGTCCAGGCTGGTCTCGAACTCCTGACCTCAAGTGATCCACCTGCCTCGACCTCCCAAAGTGCTGGGATGACAGGTGTGAGCCACCACAGCCAACCTGCACAATTTAATAATATTTAGAAATATGTATCCAGCTGGAAGACTGTTGCCCAACTCATATGCGTATTTTTGCACTATTTTAATAAATTATGTTATGTAAAAGCTAAACAATATTAATGCACTTAACCTTCTACCAAAACTAACCAAAAAGAGGGAAAGTTTGTGCTTAAACAAGCATTTAGTGAGTTAATAGTACTTCTGAGTTTTTAAAAGAACTGGCCTAAGAAAATGATGTTTTGTTTTAATACCCTTCAGATGCAGTTTTTTTGCTTTTGTTTTTGTTTTTTTTTGAGATGAAGTTTCACTCTGTCACCAGGCTGGAGTGCAGTGGCGTGATCTCAGCTCACTGCAACCTCTGCCTCCCAGTTCAAGAGATTCTCCTGCCTCAGCCTCCTGAGTAGCTGGGATTACAGGCGCCGGCCACCATGCCCAGCTAATTTTTTGTATTTTTAATAGAGACAGGGTTTCAACATGTTGGCCAGGCTGGTTTTGAATTCCTTACCTCAGGTAATTTGCCCACCTTGACCTCCCAGAATGCTGTGATTACAGGCATGAGCCACCGCGCCTGGCCCAGATGCAAAATACAGTTACTAGCTAGGCCCACTTCACTTTGGTTTCTGGGCACGTGCTGCCCCCTGGTGTTCTCTGAGTGCCTCCCTCTTTCAGGCAGATGAGTTGGGTATTTCCTGCTGCCTGTTAGACATTGCACTGGAAAGCATCTCCGAACTGCAACCTCTTTACGTCTGACTGTAGACTCCCCGTCTTCTCATCCCTGACTTTCCTATCCCAGCTACCACTCCAAGCACTTGGCACAACACCTGACATATACAGTCTCTGACGTATCAGTAACTATCAGTTGGATGAATGCACAATGCTTATTACTCAGACTAGAAGGCTTGAAGCCATTTTTAACATTCTCTTTACACCTCACCACATAGCCAAAGTTCTTTATCTCCTCAGTATGAATCTTTATCTCTTCATTTCTGGACTAGTTTTCACTTAAGTGTATTTCCTCCCAAATGAAATCTTTCCTCTGCATCCTTTCAGTATCTCCCACATCTTGAATGTCTATCACCCTTGCTTTCTGCATCAGAGATGAATAGGGTGGTCTAGAGTCAGTCGATACAGGTCTAGAGTCCAGCTTTGTCACTTACCAACTAGATGAATTTGGTATACTAATCTTTTTAAGAGGGGGAGGAGACAGGAGAGTGTAACACCCACTTCCATATTTAACCCCTTATGCACACACTCAGAAAGCTCCCCAAATACTTTGGAACATGTTGGCCTTTGCACATCATGAGGAATAGAAGCTCATGACATTTTATGTTACTATTAAAGGAAAAAGACCTAAAAAAAGCTAAAGGACGTGGACACCCCTGGGTTACATTAGATAAGCACTTCAGGCCAGGCACAGTGGCTCACATCTGTAATCCCAGCACTTTAGGAAGCCGAGGAGGGTGGATCACCTGAGGTCAGGAGTTCAAGACCAGCCTGGCCAACATGGTGAAACCCCGTTTCTACTAGAAATACAAAAATTAGCCAAATGTGGTGGTGTTTACCTGTAATCCCAGCTACTCAGGAGGCGGAGGCAGGAGAATTGCTTGAATCCAGGAGGCAGAGGTTTCAGCGAGCTGAGGCCACGCCATTGCACTCCAGCCTGGTTAACAGAGTGAGACTCCATCTCAAAAAGGAAAAAAAGAAAGAAAGAAAGAAAGAAAAGTGTTTCATATGATGCCTAGGACAAAGTAAGCACTGAAACATGATCAAAATAATAACTAGGTCACTATTGAGCTGTTATCATCATCAGTTAGTCAAGAGTGGATCATGTATGTAGCTGTTCTGTGATATCTCTTAAAGTGTTGAAATAGATTTCTGATTTTCTCTAGTGCCTTCTACTGGTATTTTCCCTTCACATGTATTTCTCTCTAATACAGAATAAACTCTGTGAGATCAGGGGCCACAGCTAGCTCTTCTGTATATGTCTCAAAGCTCCTAGTATGGTATCTCATACATAGTAAACTCTTAAAACAGTTTTTGGTTGAGCTGTGCTGATATGTGGTGCCAACTCTTTATTATTCTTTTTGTTGATGAACTGGGATAACTGGATGATTTAGCCTTTAGACATTCTCCAACCCCCTCCTCTCACCAAACTTTTAAGGAGTGTTTCCCTTTTTAAAGAGAATAGATGATTTTTTATTAAATTTCTTGTCATTCTTTAAAAAGTCATTCTTTAAAATGATCTCTCTCATGACTGCCTCCCTGAAGACACAGTAGGCCCAAAGTGAAAACTTTAGTCCAACAGGGCTCTAGCTTGGATCCCATCCTAGGAAGATCATGAGCAAAAGGACCTCATCCTACAACAAGTGGCTCAAGACAGGGCAGCCACCCTGTAACCTGGGCTCCAGGTTGTCCTGCTAGTGTTAGACTGTTGCACTTATTTCTGTGGATGTGTCTGAAATGGCTTCTATCCAACGACTTCTTTTTTGAAATCTGTGCTCAGGGAGAAGATGAGTCTTTTAAAAGCTAATAATAATTAAAACAATTTTTTTTGAGATGGGATTTTCACTGTGTTGTCCAGACTGATCTCCAGTTCCTGGACTCAAGAGATTCTCCTGCCTCAGCCTCCCTAGTAGTTAGAATTAGAAAATGGTTCTTTGATTTACAGATGGAATCATCATGTGTGACACTGCTTATTTATTTGCCAGTTAACTCAAAACTTTTGCCTTATTTGAGCCTGGTTTGAACAGTTGGCTGCCTTTGATTGGACAAAACTCTGTGATTGGCATGAGAGTAGGTTGCCGTCCTTTTACACATTCAGTTTGGTTACAGTTCACAATGTGTGGAGGAATCTTCAGGCCAAACTTAAAATATGTAAGAGGCAGCTTTAGGTTAAACTTAATTTAACAAAGGGATAGAATGCGCCACCATTTTTCAGATAGTATGCCTGTAATGCAGAGTAGACAATCTGAAAAGAGTCCCGCTGTAAATATGTAGAAATGCCTTTCCTCCAATACATAAGTACACACACATACGGCAGGGGGTGGATTCATTCACACATTTTTGTTTCATTTGGCAAATGTTTACCCTGTGCCAGGTACTTATCTGGGCTTTGGGATATGACAGTGAACAAATAAAATCTTTAGCCACATGATGCATTGGTTCAAATGGGTGTATATAAAAATACTTTTTTAAATGCATAGGCCAGACAACATAGAAAGACCCAATCTCACTAAACAAATTTTAAAACCTAGCCAATTATTGTAGTATACACCTGTGGTCCCAGCTACTCAGGTGCCTGAGGTGGCAGGATCACTTGAGTGCAGGAGTTCAAGGTTGCAGAGAGTTATGCTTGCACCACTGCAATCTAGCCTGGGCAACAGAGTGAGACCCTGTCCCTTAAAAAAAAAAAAATTACACAGCTGGGCTAGAATAGAGTCTAGAAATTAAGACAAAATATTAAGCTAATACTATTGCTTTGCTGGGATTTCAGGCTTAGTAGTATGGGGAGTTGATTTTAATGCTTGGGTTGGGGTAGAAGAGAAATCCCTGAGCCCATGCAAGGAGACAGTTGTAACTGGTACTCCTCTGTAGAGTCATGCCACTTAAACTGGACCACAAAAAAATTCAAACACTTACCCAGAAAGACAACAAAGAAGCATATCTGTCTCAGCGTAGAGGAAAAATTCAGCCCTGTGGAGTGAAAGCCACAGACCAGAACCTCACCTGACTTTGTGAACTGAAATTGCAACAGCCAAGACTTCTGGAAAAACATTTAGAACCTTTAGTAGTAGCAAATGTAACACTGCTCTAAAATAATGTTCCTACAACCCACACCACAGAAGATTCTCACAAAACACCAATCCTGACAAAGATGAGCTCATTATATCGATATAATGGAACTTAAATGATATGACAAAATGAGTGAGAGTAAACAGAAACAAAGAGTAAATATACAACTGCAATAACTAAGTTTAATGGACTATGAATCTGAGAACTGCTCTTCTAAAATATTAAAGACATGCAAAATAAACAAAGCCCTTAAGAAAGAATAAGACCCTGTGATACAAGACAGGCAGATTTGTAAAATCAATCAATTGGGAGTCCTAGAAATAAAGAAGACATTTAAGGTTAAAAAAAAAATCATGGAAAATGAGATTAGGCATAAGCAATGTAAGAATTAGAGAAGTGGAAGATTAGTATGAAAAATTATCTATAATGCAGCAGAAAGAGAAAAACACATGGAAATATGAGAGGTTAAGAGATATGGCAGTTAAGAGAATGGAAATTAGAGACAAGTAAGTTTTAAGAAGGTGTATTTATCATGACAAGAATAAGATGTGGTGAAAGTTAATGAGGAATGTGAAAACCATTATTTCTATTCACTAAATTTATTTATGAAAGAGCAAATATTTAAAATGTTAAATTGTTAAATAAGACTATAGATGAATAGCTATAATAAATAGTCAGGGAGAGTGCATTAGCTAGGCACATTTACAACGAACATTATGTCCTTTTCTAACCAAAAATGGTTTATAAAAACATAAATATTAATACAACACATAATAATAAGGTTTAGATTATATCATAGTTTTAACCTTTGTAGAACTGTTTGGTAATATTAAATACACTCAACTCTAAGAACTGTATTCAATTTTATAACTATTTAGGCCATAACAATTTTTTCAAGAAATAACCCTATTTAGGAATTATTTTCACTTTGTTTAGATCTGGGCTCACCGCAACCTCTGCCTCCCAGATTCAAGCAATTCTCCTGCCTCAGCCTCCCAAGTAGCTGAGATTATAGGCATGCACCACCACACCAAGCCAATTTTGTACTTTCAGTAGAGACAGTGTTTCACCATGTTGGCCAAGCTGGTCTTAAACTCCTGACCTCAGGTGATCCACCCCACCTTGGCCTTCCAGAGTGCTGGGATTATAGGTGTGAGCCACCATGCCCAGCTGAAATGGTAAATTTAGATAATACCATATTTCATTTTTTGTTAATGGATTAGCTACAGAAACTGTGGCTAGAAAATCCCTTTTATTTACCCTCAGGGAGCCCAAATATCATCTGACCTATCAGGATTCAAGGCTAGTTTCCTGAGAATAGAATATGGAATATTGATCTCTGCCTTTTAGGCTAGGGCTTAACAGTATGAATGGCAAAACCTTGGGTTAGATAGGTTAGATTCTTGTCCACAAATGACTCACCTTTTTAAGCTGTTTCAGTGTACTCAGGGACACATTTTGGGGCTGGTTAGCTTTCTACAGTTTTGGTTCCCATGGAACAAGACTTCTTAGCTGACAGGATCACATGTGGATAATTCCTAGGGTCCCAGTTAAGTAGCTCAGGCTCAATCCTTCCCATGAAGAGGTTTCTTTCTCTGTATGCTGCCCTTTCCGTGTTTATGTGAGATCCCATATGCAAAATCACATAATTCTTTATCATTTCAACATCTTTGAAGTTCAAATGGTGTAAGGCAACTGTGATGCTTGCATCTGACTGCTGAGTCATGGTTGTGATGATGTTTTAGTCAGCAAATTAGGGATGTTCATAGTACTTGCAACAGCCTCTCTGTTTACTTCATTAACACCTAGTCAAAAGTCTAATGACTGGAGAAATTGTTTTTTTAAAAAAGACTCCAGATACTCTCTTGAACATCGTTTTTTTTTTTTTTTGAGGCAGAGTCACGCTCTGTCACCCATGCTGGAGTGCAGTGGCGTGATCTCAGCTCACTGAAACCTCCACCGCCCAGATTCAAGCAATTCGCTGCTTCAGCCTCCCGAGTAGCTGGGATTACAGGTGCCCACCACCACGCCCAGATAATTTTTGTATTATTATTATTATTTTTTTAGTAGAGACAAGGTTTCACCATCTTAGCCAGCCTGGTCTTGAACTCCTGACCTTGTGATCCATCTGCCTTGGCCTCCCAGAGTTCTGGGATTACAGGTGTGAGCTACCATGCCTGGCCACTCTCTTGAATATCTTAAGGAGGACATTTTAGGCACCGTGACTTCTATCTCCTTGTACCTTCTCTTTAATATGGAGATCCATCATTATGGAGACAACAGAATATCTATCACCTTCAGTGTTTTGAGAGTGATGTTAGCTATTGCATAAACAAAATCATCAGAAGCACCACACAGGGTGGTTTCCCTTTGTTGGAGATGATTACAAAGCATTTGGTTTGTTCTGCATAAGCTCACACAGGCCTGTACTGTTACAGGTGTCTTGCCCAATGGGATCATCCACAACATTAGCTTTCTTAGAACTTTCCAAAATTTTCTAAGAACAGAAAAGACCCCTCAGTATGAAATGAGCAGTTTTTAGGTGGGTTTTGTCAGGTATGGCAGTATTCACATCTACTCACAGGTATTAGGAATGACGTCCCCCTCCTGCACAGCCATCTTGGATGGTTTAACTTCCTCTCTGAGCAGTGGTAAAACAAGTTTGTTTATACTCTCAAAACTGAGCTTTGGCCTCTTTCCAGTACCATCTTGTCATCTGTGTTTTTATGGGTATATGGCTTGGGACCACTAAATGCAGTCTTTGCAAAGGGCCTCCCAGGTGTCAGTTTGCTTGTGAATTCTCCTTGGTATTTCCAAAAGAAGAAACAAGATCCCCCTCTTTGTTGCTGCAGACTAGAGTCAATATCAGGCTGACAATCTCTTTATAGTATCTTTAAAGTTCCAAGGGGTCATGAAGTGACAAAGCTGGTATGAAGGTGCTAGGTGTCTTTCTTAGCATTTGAAAGGGTAGCTTTAGCATATGCCTTTGCTGTCCATGAAGTCACAGTACAAACTTCTTGGGAAGGTGAAAGACACAAACAGCTCTGCCTATTCCTAATCAGTATAGTGCTGGTAACATTGCAAAATTATGCAAATTTACTGTGTAATGAACTCAAAACAGACTTGACCATCCGTTTCTTGGCAGGATGCAGGCAATTGCACAGGAATATATTCTGTTGACAGAACTCAATACATTGGGCCTCCTGATTCGGTGTCTTACCCCAAGCTGGGAGTCTAGGCTTCTGTCTGTGTTGTAGTTACAGTCTGCCACAAAACTTTATAAACTGCTATTTGTCATGTCTTGGCAATCTTTTGCTTTCCATCTGGGGTCCCTATTAAGGCTGGATTTATATTGTTGCATCTACCACAGGGAGAGTTCACTGATGCTTTCTGAATAGGACCCACTAGAGAAAGGACCACAACTTACTGTCAAACCTGAATGGCAGGATGGAAAAAATATCCCCCTTGTTTTATACAGCTTTCCTTATTCCACTCAGAAACAGGTTTAAGCATAACCACATCCATTATAAACAGTCTTCCAGTAGCCCATGAGACAGAGCTTATTCTTGTTAACAGGTACAAGCTTATCTAGCCATAAAAGTGCTGTTTTTTTTTTCCCAGGCTGAGATACTTTCTGCAGATATAGCATTTGAACAACTGCCAAAAAGGGCATCTCTTGGGTCTACCAAGGTTGGCAGGTCCTTGATTCCCAGAAAGCATAGAGCTGAGAGTAGCATGACCTGCCTTTTCCATTCCTCTTCCCAGGTAACTTGCACCTCTGGATACAGTGTCATTGGATCTTGGTTTTATTGCAAAGCTGCTCACAAGTCTCTGACACAGGTTTTGGCTCCTTCTTATAGTAGCTCATGGGGCAACTGAGAAAAAATTAAACTAAACTCAAAGGTGACCTTCATACTGTCAATCACAGCAATGTTAATCCAAAAATAGGGGCCCATAGGCTCTCCTCAATTGGCAGGGTATCGTTCAGACCCTTCATTGCCTGCTATATTGCTCAACTTTTGGAAGGGAGGGATGGCTTGAGGACTCTGGCAATGATGAAAAATGAGCCAGCAGACTCTTTGATAAAGACTTGAACGTAGGCCTGGTGTGGTGGCTCATGCTTATAATCACTGCATTTTGGGAGGCTGAGGTAGGAGGATCACTTGAGCCCAGGAGTTCAAGATCAGCCTGGGCAACATAGTGAGACTCTATCTCTACAAAAAAATTAAAATTACAGACATGGTGTGGCACACACCTATAGTCCCTGCTACTCAGGAGGCCGAGGGAGAGGATTGCTTGAGGCCAGGGGTTCAAGTGTGCAGTGATCTGTGACCACACTATTGCATTCTTGCCTGGGCAAAAGAGCAAGACAAGAAGAAGAAGAAA
>NW_016107320.1:2920994-2935641 GCF_001604975.1 Cebus imitator | reverse complement strand
TCTGCCTTTCCTGACTTGTTTGCAGGAGAAAGGGAGAGGGAGGAGGGGGAGAGGGAGGAGGGGGAGGAGGAGGAGGAGGAGGTGGAGGAGGAGGAGGAGGAGGAGGAGAAAGAAAAATAAAGGAAGATAAAGAAGATCCAAACCTAAGTATAGCCAGCAGATGGAAACCAGTGTACTGTGTACTGTGTAGGTATGGTTCAACGTTTGACCCATGAACATGATATGGTCACCCTCTTCTTTGAAAATAACCTTTGAGATCATTGTGAAAACCTCTGAGTGGTATCAGTACAACCCCACTTCAAGACATGTTTGACATGCTTAGAGGAAGCCTGTGACTCTCCCTGGAGGCCAAAGCCATTTCATGTCTCCTCCTTGTACCTTTTGGCTAAGTTACTCCTCTTACTACACATTAGGTAATCAGGGCCCTCGTATTCAGATGCAGCACAGGACCCATGGAATTTTTATCCTCTGTAGTTTGCTTAAGCATAAGAAGTGTGCTGTTGTCTACTGAATTCTGTTCTCTCCACAAAAAAATTCATATTGAAGTTCTGACCTCTAGCACCTTAGAATGTGACTGTACATGGAGAGAAGAGCTTTGAAGAGGTCATTAAGGTTAAATGAAGTCCAATGGATGGGTCTTAATTCAATCCAATCTGACTGATGTCTTTATAAACAGAGGATATTAGGACATTCAGAGAGACACCAGGGGCACATGTGCATATAGGGACCACCATGTGAAGAGGCAGCAAGGAACAGTCGTTTGCAAGCAAAGGAGAGAGGCCTCAGAACTCAGCCTTGCCAGTACCCTGATATTGGACTTCTAACCTCCGGAACCAGGAGAAAATCAGTGTCTGCTGTTGAGTCCACCTGGCCTGGGGCACTTTGCTATGGCAGCCCTGGCAAACTAATACATGTACCTTACTCTCAGGAAACCCTGTTGTATTTTAGTACTGATAGTTTCATTTGAAGAAAATTTAAAGAGTACACACAGTAGAATTTAAAATTTGGGTTTCTCTAAAAAGTAATCAATGTGACAAGAAACAGCAGTCTCACAATGAAATAACTGTCACAACATTTTAAATCATAAGCAATGCACAAGAGGTTCACAATGCAGTGGCTTTGAGAATCCAGATACACTGAAATACATTCTGTGTAATCTAATTCTACCTCTAAAGGCCATTTTGGTTGGTGATAAAACATCAATGAAATTTGTGGCATATAACCTTTTCTTGCATATAAAGTCCTAAACTGTGGGTCACAATCTATGGGGTCTAGAAATGCCCACCATCTTTGGGGACTTATTCTCAACATGCCACAGTACAAATCACCCCATTTGGGTCTTTGAGAGGAGAAATATTTAACAAGTATAATTCTGTTTCCTTCCATGATTTCTAACTTGCCCTGAACTGCCTAGGCCTTGTCATGAGTCTATAGTTTTCTTTGACTCACAAACAGTTCTACAACAGGGGCATTTGCAAACTGGTAATTTTCAGTTAAAGAAAAAATATACACAGTCACATTCTATCATACCTTTAAATAGCATGATAGTTTTCATACATGTAATTAATACTCCTAAACTCCTTCCATTTCTGTCACTATGTAATAACATAAAAACAATTTGTGAGTCACATTCACCCACTAGTGGTAAAACTTCCTGTTCCCTTCATGATCTGCCTTTATAGTCATCCCCCTCCGTTCTCTAAAAACACAACATCTCTCAGTTAAATCTATGCATAAAATCTTAAGAACTCATATTGAAGTTGAGCTTGAGGATACAATAATGTTGCATCAAAACATAGATTCATTTCCTCAAAGTGAAGTTCAGGCGGCATCACCTAGGAATAAGTTAGATAGCTAACACATGTACTTCACCCTCCAATTTTTTTATCATTGTTTCTCTCAATTTTAGCAGACTAAAAAAGTCACTATAACTCTTCTGAAATGAGAGCTAGGGACCAATCTTTATTATGTGTACCGATAACATAGCCTGCTATTTTTTAACCATTTGAAAATTTTTAAGGGATATATTCCTACCCCTAAAAAAAGTTGTATGAGACCAGGACCTATTTTACTTGAATTTCATCCATGAAATGTTGAATGGCTACACTTCTGGTCCCCAGGATGTGGAGAAAGGAACTCATTTGGCTGGGCGTGGTGGCTCACACCTGTAATCCCAGCACTTTGGGAGGCTGAGATGAGCAGATCACGAAGTCAGCAGATCAAGACCATTCTGGCTAACACAGTGAAACCCTGTCTCTACTAAAAATACAAAAAAATTAGCTGGGCATGGTGGTGCGTGCCTGTAGTCCCAGCTACTTGGGAGACTGAGGCAAGAGAATCGCTTGAACCCAGGAGGCAGAGGTTGCAGTGAGCCGAGATCATGCCACTGCACTCCGGCCTGGGCCACAGAGTGAGACTCCATCTCAACAACAACAATAACAACAACAAAAGAAATCATTCTGACGATTTATAAACAAGAATTCAGTATCACCCATAAAGTCTGCAGCCCTGTGAATGATCTAAATCCTTCCCAGCTCTTTAGCATACTGAGAAGTTCCCAACTCATGGACAGCTACACCTATAACAGATTGTCTATATTTTAGCATATTCCCATTTTCAAAGGTCCTAGATGGTGAGTTTTGGGAAATACTGGGCCTTCAAAACCCTAGTGGGTCCTGAAGATTTCCAGCTTGTAGGACAGATGAGCCATCAGTTTCCATGGAGGATATGAGAGAGATCACCCCTGGCTCAGAAGAATGGAGCTGGTATTCCTTGAATTAGCTGTTCATTCACATATTCAGAACCATTTAGCTGTTTTGAATCAAGCTACAAGATGTTTGGTAGATGTATTTTAAACCAGTCTCTTCTGGATATAATTTGCCAGACCTTAACAGCTGCAATTTCTTCTATTTGGTGAACATTTTATTTAGCTTTCTCTTTTAAGGATGAAAGTGCTAAATTTAAGCAGTGCTTGCTTTTAGCATGAACAAGAAAGGTAGTAGTTGTGTGAGTCTGTTTTCACACTGCTGGTAAAGGCATACCCAAGACTGGGCAATTTATAAAGTTAAAGAGGTTTAATGGACTCACAGTTCCACGTGGCTGGGGAGACCTCACAATCATGGTGGAAGGTGAAAGGCGTGTCTTACATGCCAGGCAAGAGAGAGAGTGAGAGACAAATGAAAAGGGAAACCTTTTTATAAAACCATCAGATCTCATAAGACGTATGCACTACCATGAGAACAATATGGGGAAATTGCCCCCATGATTCAATTAGCTCCTGTCAGATTCCTCCCACAACACTTGGCAAGTATGGAAGCTAAAATTCAGGATGAGATTTGGGTGAGGACACAGTCAAACCATATCAGCAGTGTATTTAATAATTGATTATTGAATGTTTCTCCCATCAGATGCTGTCTCTGTTAGTTGCCATATTCTCTCATAGGACCAGTCTCAACTTCTGAGCTTACCAACAGGGCATAGATAATGTTTACTAAACTTCAATAACCATAATTTCTTAAATTAGCAAGTGGTTTTGACCACTTTCAGAAGCTTCTCTGAAGCTCAAATTGTTTTGATTATCTCATCTATGTGGAAATAGACTACATTCACACTTCAGTATCGTTAAAGAGAACATTGGTCCCAATTTGGGCTAGTACCACCTAGGTGAGCTGTAACATGCAAATAATCTTTACTCTCGATATAAACCCACCTTGGGTGCCCCATGATGGGCCGTTGTAAGTGTGCAGAGGGTTACTTTTATATCCTGATAAAGATTTCTCCTCATCTCTGATATACTGCATTTTGGTTGTCTCAAATTTGTCTGATGCAATTAAAATGTTAGTTGAAAGTGCTATTTTACAGATGCACAGATCCTCCACTCCTATTCATCTCTCAGCACAGGTCAGAATTTTCACCTCTTTTGTGAAGGAAATATTTTACCTCATGTTTTATAGGGTTATAAATATTCTGAACATAAATCCTCACACAACCCCTGTGGTTTCTGAGGCAAATCACAAACTTATAGAACAATATTGCTCTGCTTAATCTTGAACAGTAAAATACTTTATAGGAAAAATGTAGCTAACTAGGGAAAGTAAGCATTTCTGCTGTAAAAAACATGGTTTTATGGTCACAGAGGGATGCATTTTGGAGAGGGTGGTGGCCCTTTCCCACCCAAAGTTGGCATCTGCTTCTCAAAGAGAAGGGGATGAGATTATAACCAGAGCAGACAGGAATACTCACTTTGAGCAACTGTCTAGAGCTTTCAGAGTCAGCCATATAAACAGTCAAAATCTGATGCAGAAAGACCAAAAAACCCACAATGTAAAAGGATGAGTAATACTTTTTTAATATTGTGGGTGTCTGTGATTTAGGGCCAATCTTAGTTTACAAACTAAAGTGAGAAGACATGTAGGCTGGGAAACCATGGCACAGAAGATTAAGCACTTAAACTCTGGTCAAGAAACTAGTAAGTGCGGAAGCAATAATTGTATCCAGTCTCCTTCCTTCTTCACACTGCACACTTGAGCAACTGAACTGCCACAATCATCTTGACCTTCAGAAGTAGAGGGGTCTGCTTCTCTTAAGACTGCATGCATCCAGAGCCAAAGAAAATACAAAACTGTCCAACACTACAAGAAGGAAGAAGAAATTACAAAAACCATTCATTTTGGCCGGTTGCAGTGGCACATACCTGTAATCCCAGCACTTTGGGAGGCCAAGGCAGGTGGATCATGAGGTCAGGAGATCGAGACCATTCTGGCTAACACGGTGAAACCTTGTCTCTACTAAAAATACAAAAAAAAAATTAGCCAGGTATGGTGGCCTGAGCCTGTAGTCCCAGCTACTCGGGAGGCTGAGGGAGGAGAATCACTTGAAGCTGGGAGGCAGAGGTTGCAATGAGCCGAGATCACTCCACTGCATTCCAGCCTGGGCAACAGAGCAAGACTCAGTCTCAAAAAAAAAAATAATAATAATAATAATAATTTCTACCTTTTGACTATACCATCTCATCATTTTTGTCAGCTTAATAAATGTCAAAACAAGTTTGATTATCTTCAAATTCTTAGCCAAACTGGAGAAACATTTGGACTAGTCTCCCTCCTCGGAATAGAATTATGGACTCTCACTATTTTCTCTGTTATCATCTCTACCAACAATGTAAGCTTTTCTAGACTCATGTGCAGGATTCAAAGAAGGTACATTTTTATTGTGGTAAAATATACATTAACAGGAAATTTACCAATATAAATCATTTTGAATTGCACAATTCGTTGGTATTAAGGACATTCACATTAGGCAACCATTATCGCCACCCACCTCCAGAACTTTTTCATGATCCCAACAGAAACTATACTCATTAAATAATAACTCCTGATTAATCTCTTCCCCCAGCCCCTGGTAACTCCTATTCTGTTTTCTGTCTCTGTGAATGAATCTATTCTAGGTACCTCATATAGATGCAATCATACATTATTTGTCCTTTTGTTCCCTGCCTACTTCACGAAATACAGCACAGTGTCTTCAGTACTCATCTCTCTTGTAGTGTGTGTAGCACTGCACAATTTTTCCAAGGCCTCCACATTCTCACCAACTTTATTTTCCATTTTTCGATAATAGCCTTCCTGATGAGTGTGAGAAGAAGGTATTTATTTTTTAAAATATTTATTTATTTATTTTTTGAGTTGGAGTTTCACTCTTGTGACCCAAGCTGGAGTGCAGTGGCGTGATCTTGGCTCACTGCAACCTCTGCCTCCCAGGTTCCAGCGATTCTCCTGCCTCAGCCTCCCAAGTAGCCAGGATTACAGGCAAGTACCAGCACAACCGGTTAATTTTTTTGTATTTAGTAGAGACGGGGCTTCATCATGTTAGTCAGGCTGACCTCAAACTACTGACCTTGGGCGATCCACCTGCCTTGGCCTCCCAAAGTTCTGGGATTACAGATGTTTGCCACCACACCTGGCCAGAAGAAGATATTTTTAAACCTGTCTTTTAACCCATTTTTGAGGTGGCTCCAGTGCCGAGAATGTGTTCATAGCTTAATACATTTTTTGGAGAGCCAAGCAAACATGCCTTGATGAAAGTTTTGGAATCTCTATCTCTTCATTAAACCAGAGGACCCACCCATAAACTGTATTTTGACAGAGGTTCTGGAATAAAGCCAAGCTAGGGGAAAAGGGTGAGAGGAGGAATCTGCTGGAAAGTCTCACATGAAGTTAGGTCTCAGAGCTACGTGCAGGGAGCACTCCCTTTGGTAAAACCCTGCAAGGTCAGGTCCTGGCTTTTCTGGAAAATATACACCACACTCAACACACTCATGTTTTCATTTCAAAGGTAGATTGATATCTACCTTCTTAAAATTTGAAGATAAATATAGAGACTCTATGTTATTAAAATATTAAAAAATATTTTAAAAATAGAGACTATTAAAAATAGAGACTGTCAAAATCTTCTAGAGAAATAGAATATATATATATATGTATGTATGTATGTATGTATGTATGTATGCCTGTGTGTGTTTGTGTGAAATAGAAATAAAAGGATTGATTGATTGATTTTAAGCAATTATCTCAGATGATTATAGAGGCTGGCAAGTCCAAAATCTGTGTGGCAAGCTAGCAGGCTGGAAATTCAACAAGAGTTGAAGACCTGAATCAAAAATCTGCAGGCTGGACACCCAGGCAGGGTTTCTATATTGAAGTCTTGAGGCAGAGTTTCTTCCTCTTTGGGATACTTCAGTCTTTTCTTTGAAGACCTGATTGAATGAGGCCCACCCACATTATGAAGGGTAATCTACTTTGCTGCAAGTCTACTGATTTAAATATTAATTTTATTCTAAAATTACCTTCACAGCTATATCCAGTTTAGTGTTTGACCAAACATCTGGGTACCATAAGCTAGTCAATTTTACATATTACATTGACCATGATAGAAGCTTCTACAATAGGATCTTTTACCCTAAGCTTTACACTAAAAATGTGAGCACAGTGGCTCACATCTATTATCCCAGCACTTTGAGAGCCAAAGTGGAGGATTACTTGAGTCGAGTTCAAGGCCAGAATGGGCAACATAATCAGACCTCATCTCTTAAAACAAAAACAAACAAAAAAACAAAAAATGTTAAGACTTACACCAAGGACTCGGCACTGAAGACTAAGGAATTTACACTAGTGTAAGACTTTATATTTTTAAAAAGTGTGTTTCTGTTTGTTTGTTTGTTTTTATTGGGGTTTTGAGGTGTTACTTTTGTTCTCAATTACTGAAACTTTCAGGTATAAGTTTGGGTTTTACAAATATTAGAAATTACTATGGGATGGGTCTTAACAAAATCATTTATAAATGAGTCATTTAAAAATCATTTTAAAACTTTTCTGTGAGGATTCTTGATAGCTTTATTATTATTCTTCAAATCGAAAAAAGCATTTACTGTCGTGGACTTCACACCATGCAGCATTTGCATTGTGGATTGTTCCAGTTTGATCACAGGGTAGGGAGATTGGATAGGCTCGGGGAAACTGAGGTTGAAGACCAGGGGCACGTTGGGAGTTGAGTGGGAGGGCAAGAGTTTGGATTGGTTTGAAATGGGAGATTTAATTGATAGAATTGGGGATTGTTTGGCCTACAGGATTGGAGGGATAAACTTATTTGACGGCTATCATGAGTCCATACTGCTTGTGGAGGAGAGAATCTGTAAATCCTTCCATTAAAAGCACCTAGCAATACTGGCTAAAATATAATATATTTTTAATTATCTAATGCAGACCCAGTTCAGAAATGAATTTGGAACTAAAACCACAGTGAGAAGCTTTGAGCAGTGGTGCTTTGGCTTCCAGAGGATGCATTGTTAGTCTCAGCAATCTAGGAGTCTGCGGATCTTCAGTTTCCTGGGGCATCTCTGTTAATACCAAAAAGGAGAGGGCAGATGATGAAGTCTGAGTCTTTCTCAGATGGGAAGTGGAACGAAGGGGCCTACATAAAGTCAGGACTTTCAAAGGACTGCCCCCCTATTAAGAGTAAAGACTAGAAACAAATCCACTCCAACAGAAAGAAACAAGGAAACAGATATATCTTGTTACTTCTGCCATTAGGCCAGGACCGGAGATCCCAAAGCAATGTGTTCTCTATTATTTGACAATGAATTTCCTTCTCTTGCTTCTTATGCAGAAAACAAAAATTGAGATACAGTATTTATCTGATATTAGTGCTCCACATTCCTCCAATATGTATCTCTCATTACAACCAGAATGACTTCCTCATAGCCAGTTAAGCAGACTGCTTTTCCTAGATATAAACTCTCTGAGTTTAGAGGACAAGTTTGCTCAGCGTGCTAGTCCCAATTTCAGCATTTTTGTGTCTAAGCATCTTATCCTCTGGTGGCTTTGGGTAGTCAGCTCACCACTTATTAGAAATACACGTTCTACTGAAGTGATTTATATGCATTATCCTTTCCAATTTTTCAGTAACTTTGCAAAGTAGATATTATCAGCTCATTTTAAAGACGTTAATACTTAGATTCAAAGAACACATTGCTCAAAGCTGGAAAGCAGTGGAATTGGATTTGAATTCAGGTCTATCGAACTTTTAAGCACATGGTTTTTCTACTATGAGCTATTACCTTTTACATATTATTTGCTGAATATAAAATCCAGCTCAAACCTTCTCATCTCTTTCAACTACAGGTGTGCTAGAGCCAGCTTGTGGCAGCAAATTATGAGCATCTTTCCCAACTCCACATTCAGTGACTTCACATTGGTAACTTGGAATGAGCCATTGTACAGGTAAGTATTTACACCAGAAAATTTGGCAAATGCTGTAAATCAGTGCTTTTCAGAGAGCTGGTTGTTAAACATTTACCAGCACAACCCTTGCTCACTGCCTTTAAACTATATTAATCGCTCATCTCAGTTCTTGGCTTGTGCATATTGGAATTAATTATATGATCTTCTAAATTTTATATCAATTGATCTTATCCACTCAGACAATATAGCATAGGAGTTAGCAAATACTTTAATCTCTTAGATCCAAGACGCTATAAAACAGAATTGGGTTTTAAAAGGCTATAAGAACTGGAGGCAATAAAAGTGCCAAATCCACCAGCAGGGGGAGCCCAACTTCCGAATATAGGCATTTTGCCTTCTCTTTGGAATACAGCAGAGATCAAAATGAAAAATATAGAATAACATTTGTGAGAAACCCACACATTAGAAATAAATATAAATACATACTATACTTTAATAAAGTTATACTGGTAAACCAAATCTTACCTGATTCTGCATTGCCCATGATACTAGAAATAAGGAAACACCCTGTTTTTTAAAAAAATCTGCTAGACAAAAATCTCAGAAATCACCACTAAAGAACTTATTCACGTAACCAAACATCCCCTGTTCCCCCAAATCTATTAAAATAAAATAAAAATAAATAAAAACTATTTAAGTAAATCAGGATTTGTTCCATTGGGGCAAATAGGAAAAATAAATCTAGTAGAAACATAAAATGAAGAACTCAGAACTTTGAAAGATCATGCCACTGTTTCTAAAAAGAAAATAAAAAGTACTATGCATTTTGTATTATTGAGGCCATTTTAAAATATGTAAGCTGTGCAATTTTCATAAAGCTGATTCAACATTCAGGATTCTTAAAATTGCCCCAAATAATATATAAATGAAATGGAACTGTAATCTAAAAATCAACTGGAATTTTTAAAAACTTGAAAAGATTACTCTAAATTTTATCTGAAAGAGTAAAGGAGCAGGAAGGCATTTAAAACATTGAAAAATGAGAGTAACTTCTATAAAAGGAAACTTGAACTTTCATATTTTGCATCACATTGCATACCATAATAATTAACAAAATATGACATTTGCTAAAATATAAAAGCAAATACATTGAATAGATTATAGATTATTGAATATAAGATCAAATAAATTGAATAGGTTATACAGACCCGTGAGTATTTAGAATTTGATTAACACGACATATCAAATTGGTGAAATAATTGTGAATTAGTAAATGGCGCTTGGATAATTACTTGTGGAGAAAAAGCTACATACTTCTCACCATGCTCTAAAATAAAGTCCAGATAGGCTGAAGATTTAGATGTAATATTGATATTTATATATGTGAAATATGTTAAATGCAATATATTTATATGTGCGTGTGTGTAGTCTTCAGTTTTTTGTTTTATGCATAGAAATATACATTTATTTACAAAAACAAATACACATTTCATGCAAAGGGATTATATGTGATCAGCTTCATTTGCATAATTAACCCACCCCTATGCATCCACCATCCTGTTTCAACGTGGACAATCCTGTTTCATCGGCCCACACTCCCTTGAATTATTTTTATTATTTTGATTCAAATATGAGATTTCAAATCATTTCATTCATAAGTATTCCAGTATGTACATACAAAGGATAAGGACAATATTAATCAGTGCACCTTAAACATTCATTGCAATTGCCTAATGTCATTAAACATCCAGGCAGCATTTCAATTTCCCCAATTATATTATAAAGGTTTTGTTGCTATATATTTGAAGCAAACTCAATTAAGTTCAAGGATATAGTCTCTTTGGCTTGCTCTTAGTTATGTGTTCATGCTCATACAAATCACAGCAACCCATGGGCACCACATACTGTGACTGGCAACACTTGGGTTGTATACCCACTCCTGTCATCATCAGATGGAGCAAATGTTTGTTACAGGAGAAATGGAGTGCTGGGTAAACACGAGTAATAGCCAGCATAACCAACACATCCAACCCTACGTCATTACATGGTGTTGCATTTTCCTTTTTTTTTGAGACAGCTCTGTTGCCCAGGCTGGAGTGCAGTGGTGCGATCGTGGCTCGCTGCCACCTCCACCTCCTGGGTTCAAGTGAGTCTCCTGCCTCAGCCTACCGAGTAGCTGGGACTACAGGCATGTGCCACCATGCCCAGCTAATTTTGTGTTTTTAGTAGAGATGGGGTTTCACTGTGTTTGCCAGGATGGTCTCGATCTCCTGACCTCACAATCTGCCCACCTTGGCCTCCCAAAGTGTTGGGATTACAGGCGTGAGCCACTATACGCGGCCAGTATTGCATTTTCTAATGAACGTCCTCAGCCTGCCACTGCAACACAGAGTTAAGCGTCTTATGTTGTCTCAAACTGACTGATTGCTAGGAATCAGCCACCCTCAAAGATTCTCCTATCTCTTTAGGAGTGCTTTCAGGAGCTCTTCTCCTGTGTGTTTCAGAATGAGTTTTTCTGGTTCTCACTCTTCAGCCTCCTAATCTTGACGCCTTGCTATGGCCTCTTGTTTGGTACCCACATCTTATACCTATGAGGGGACCACACTATACGTAGCTCTGAAAGCAACCCTCATGGGTAATGACATTTACCCTCCCACTGCCCTTGGAAAGAGACGTTGGTCTTTGATACCGACGGGGCCCTCCTACTGATAGATTAGTCTTGGGTCTCCAGCTTGCTAGCTGCTGTGTCTGCGTTTCCACAAAGACTGCGTCATGGTCAAGGCACCAGATGTCCTTAGTTAATCCCTACTGGTCCCTCCTGTGCTGCCATCATGAATCGAACTTTCTCCGAATGGGTCTTCTCTCATTGTAATCTCTGTTTCAATCTGTGAGAGCTATTAAAATATACCCCCAGCTGACAGAAGAAATGAACTCCCTGTGTCTAAAGCAAGGCACACCAGAAATGAAATCAAGTTACTGTTGTAGAGAGGGGTTGGTCACAAACCCCTGTATTCCTAACTGTCGCACACCAGAAATGAAATCAAGTTACTGTTGTAGAAGAGGGGTTGGTCACAAACCCCTGTATTCCTAACTGTAATAAAGTCTTGTTTCCTGTAATTGAGCAGAAACTAGCCCTTGCCCACAAAACATCTCTATGCCCTATAGTTCACCTTTTGATTGTGCAGAGCCCAATTCTACCTTATTTTAATGTTAAAACTTCACTCTAAGATGAACAGAGAATGCATGCTACTTCCGTGTTTGCCCACTGCGCATGCGTTTAGGGTTTCCCTCATAAATATTCATAGGTTTCCCCCAAGCCTGCTAAATATGCATGTAAGGCAGACCCTGAAAAACACAAATACCAGCTTTCCCTTTCCCCTCTTTGGAACCTGTGTTTTCAGCTTCCCTGGAGGCTACGTTCTTTGATCTACAGATCTGGTCTGAAAGTTTTCTTCTTTCCTTTCTCCATAGATCTCATGATCCTTTGTTAACAAAGTGGTCTTCTTAGTCAACCTCAAGTGTTTCTATTTCTTCTTGTTTGCTTTCAGCAGTCTCTGCTGCATGCAGCCTCAACTCTAGATTGACTTTATTTATGGAATGCTTCTTTTAATATTAACTGATGTAACAATTCACTCATTAAATATTAAATGTTTCCTGAAAATATGGAAACACTAGCAGGTATAAAACACTGAGTTATTTCATATGAAGTGAAAAAGAAGCTCGACAGCAAATTTCAGCTTTCATTTTCAGAATAAAGTGTAAATCAGGATCTGAATAGAACTAACGCAACCCAAAAGTCTACCTTGATTTTGGTCCAGCTGCCTCTGTTAGCTGGTTAATAAAAGTCTGTAAATTTCGCTTAAAGTTTACGTTTCTAATACATTTCTCTCTAGATGAATCTTGTGAAATTTATAATATTCTGAATATTTGTTTCAATTTAACAGTATTTGGAAGAGTTCATGACCTCTGATTCTCCAAAAAGGGATTCTGCATCCTGCACCTTAGTTATTTGATACAATTTTTCACCCTAGCTTTGTAGGGGAGAGAAAAGTGTGTCTCTTGGGCTTCATAACAGATGGTAGGCCACATGAGAAGGCAGATTCATTTTCATGGGTGAAAAATTCACCAAGAAAATTCTTTTATCTTAGGAAAGGCTCACTGAGAGCATGCATTTGGGAGGTGTTATAAATACTTTATGTTATTTTGTTTTCACTGTCAGTACATTCTGAATGCAGCACTGGGCTCTGGAGTCAGACACTGGCTTAAAGTCCCAGCACCACTTAAAACTGTATGTCCATAAGAGCTCCTTAACATACCAACTTCATATATGAAATAGGGATCCTGATATAAGGGCTGATTGTTCTATGAACTGAGTTTGGTCATGCCAATTACATAGCACATAGAATCTGGAAGGCGCTCAACAATACTAATTCCCTTCCTATGATCTCCAAGGAGTAGTTAAATTAGTACTTCCTAAAGTGTGCTCACTACCAGTTTTGGTGAATCTAATAGTTATTGCAAATAAATGTTTCTGTGATTCAATATATGGGCAAAACTGGCTTATACAAAGATGAATAGATCATAGACTTCACTTGTGGTTTTGGTACCTACACAGTGGCTGGGCTTAGTCACTTGGTGGCTACCAACCCCTTGGCCACAACCAAAGAACCTTTTCAAAGGGATTATGTTACTTGTAACAAGCATGGAGAACACCATGGGGTAGTTTCTACAGCATTGTCTTCTAGAGTTGGGGGCTGGGTCAGGTTTCATAGGCATAGGGTAATGAGGCATGATTTGATTGGATTTTGCAACAAGGAGATTCAGGAAGGCATGATCTGACTGGATCCTGCCATGGAGTAATGCTAGAGCTCAATCTGATTGGATGCTGAATCCTGCCATACCGTTCATCCACTTCTTACTTCAGTCCTCTTTCTTCAGAGCACTTAGGTTTCCCAGTGGGTACAAGCTTGGCTCTTCTGGGCATGCTCAGAAGCTTGTGTGGCCTGAGGGTCCCTGGCAACTGAAAAACAACTCTCAACTTTGTTACGTAAAAGCTGAACAAGATTGGCTTGGAGCAGTTACATTTTCCTTTTCCTTTTTTAACTGCAGGGCATCTAGGAAACTTTTATGCTGATTTCTAAAGTGGCAGGCAATTACAAAGTCTTATTTGAATATAGAGTCCTTTCTTCATGTAAAAGTAGCAATCTGCAGGGCACATTTAGGGAAATACTGGGCTATACTCCCTGGGAGCAATAAATCCTTTAACCATGGCTGCTTTTCTTGTATCTATACCCCAGAGTCTTGTGGTAGGACTGGTTCTCATATTTATTAAAGAGTTGTAAATGGGTTTTTAAAGAAATGTTAATATATTTGAAGGAAAAAGACAATAGTTTGATATAAACAATAGATATGTTTCTTCTGTTATTAAAACACAGCCTATATTTGGTACACGATAAGTATGTGATGTACTGACACATTTTCAGAATTTCTAAAAATGTTAAAAATTGAATAATACCAAACGGCTATTTTGCCTAACCTTAGCAGGGCAGAACTACTTTCATTAAAATATTTTCTGGCTCTTTTAGGCTAATAATCTGTGTACTTAGTACTCAGAAAAGTGGTTTATTGTCACCACCAAATCTGCAAGGCTTTCCTTTTTCTCTGACCTTGAAGACATGAGAACTCGGGGAAGAATCTCCTACACAGGTAAGGCACTCTCCACTTTCATAGTCTTTCAAATGAGCAGGAAAGAGAAAAACTTCAGCCTTGAGGAAAAGCGAGGGGAAAGAGACGGGGGATTAGGGAACCCACCCTCATGGGCTGGGACTTGGGCAATTACTCCAAAGGACATTGGGCTTGATTTATGGTTTTGCTGTCACTGTATTGAGTTTTCTTTTTTCTTCTCTTTT
>NW_016107320.1:2880561-2920866 GCF_001604975.1 Cebus imitator | reverse complement strand
TGAGCCTGGCTCACTGCAACATTTGCCTCCTGGGTTCAAGTGATTTTCCTGCCTCAGTCTCCCTAGTAGCTGATACTACAGGTGAATGCCACCACACCCAGCTAATTTTTTTTATTTTTAAAAGTAGAAACGGGGTTTCACCATGTTGCCCAGGCTTGCCTCAGAAATTCCTGACGTCAGGTGATCCACCTGCCTCGGCCTCCCAAAGTGCTGGGATTACAGGTATGAGCCACCACACTCATCCTTGAAATGCTAGATAATGTTCAATAAATTGTTCTGCTTTTTTATTTTGCACTGGGCTCCTCAAATTATGTAGCCAGTACTATAAGAAGGGAAAAACTTTGAAGAGAGGGCCTGCCTTTTTCAGGTTTGGCAGGTGTGAATTGGCAGCAGTTAGCACTGACTGAGGAAGTAAGTGTCTGATCAGAGATCTCAACCCTAATGCTGCAGACAGGAAAGAAAAAATTGATAGTGCTAAACCGGCATGGCAGGTGAAGAACAAATTGAAGTGATAAATACATATTTTGTGGGTGAGCCTTTCTGAACTGATAAAATATTTCATTTAATATCCCTCCTCTGAAATCCTGAGTAACTTACAGCACCCAAAAGAACAGCCTGAGGGTGGTTGTGCTTCTAACAGAAACCCTCTATTTGCACAGTCATCAATTTCCCCTAGGGAGGGTTGCCATGGTGAGGTCTGTTACACCCAACAATCACTTCTACACACCATTCATTTAGAAAGTGAGCAGTTAAATTCTACCCTAAAAGGACATACAAAAGAACCATCATTATAGCCATTTTGGATGAATCATTCGTTGGGATTAAAAGGTTGAAAGCCTGTTAAGGTCAAAATCATCGTTCCACCACTTTTTTCTCATTAAGAATATTTTTAGGTACTGCGTAGTTTAAAACCTTATGGGCACTGCTGCTACAAAGGGAAATTGCAGAACCTAAAAATATTCATGAATTTGACTTTTTAAAACTAGACTTTACAGTATGGACCCAAGAGAAGGGTGTGTGCTTCCCAGTCAGTTTCGTAAGAGTAGTGAATGAAAGGGAAGCACTTTCATATTGTGTCAAGGTAGAAGGCTGGATGAAAGGGATTAGAAAGCTGCTTTTGGGGAGGTGGGAAGGAAATCAAAAGAAAGTCTGATCATAGTGATCAAAATAGGAGTGCTTCCCAGATGGCGAGGTCAGTGGTGGCAAATGCATCACCTTCCCGGAATGTGGGGCATTGCACGTACAGAACATTCCAGGTGGGTGAAATGCAAAAGTCCCAAAGGGAGATAGGGAGACCACGAAGTGTTAGAGGAAGTCCAAGTCAAACATTAGAATAGTGCAGGGATGGTGTTCCCTGGAGTTGTTCTCCAGTGGCCCTGAAATCAAGGAAATGAGGACTATCACAGGAGAATGCACAAGTGCAAGAAGAACATAGAGCTACTGACCCCAGGGAACAGAAACCTTTAAGACAGTAAGAAGGATCTTTGAAGAAAGTTGAGGGGTTGCTGGAGAGGTAGGAAAGGCAATCAGGAGAGGGTCTTGTTTAAAGGCCTGTGACAATATTTAAAGAAGTGTTCGACACTGCTAAATGCTGCAGAGCGGTCAAGTCAAAAAAGAGCTGAAAGATACCTACTGGATGTAGCAATTTACAAACCAACAATGATGACCTTGGAAAACAAAATTTCAATGGAAGGTCTGGATTATAGTGGGTTAAGAAGTGACTGAAAGGTAAAGAAAGGGGGAAAGTGAATGTAATCCAGCATTTCAAAAATCTGAGTTCTGAATAGGAGGGGGAAAAAAAAAAAGACTTCATCTCCTAACCCACATGGGGTGACTGAGCATCCTTAATAGCAGGGAGTAATCCTGAAGATCACAAAAGGTGGGAACCCTGACTGCCTTACTCACTATTATTTCCCCAGTGGCAGGTCAGTACCTAGCATAGAAGCACTCATTGGATATTGTGTGAATGGAGGATGCTGAGAATGTTTAGATTTTTATACTTTCAAGATCGAATCTATGTAGAGTTTGCCTTATTAGGAGTGGGGAGAAGGGATAGGGAGGAGAAGTGATGGTGGTGGGGAGAGAAAGAGCAGCACTGTAAACTGCAGTATTCAGTACAATTTGGCCAATGCATATATGTCCCAAGCTGCTGGATACTCCAAGGAAGCCAGGCTGTTGAGGGAGGGTGAAGAAGGGTAGGGAGGGTGAAGAAGGGTATCAAACAGTGGTGACATTAGTGGCCATGTGGGCATTAGCAGTACAGCTCTGAAAAGGCATTGGTAGTGACTGAGACAGCATAAAGCCCCCGAAGGAGTGGGGGATGCAAGATCTTCACAAGTGACAGGCCACTAACATGCTGCTTGAGATGTAACACAGGACTCTTCTTCCCCTGGGGGGTCATTTGGAGACATATGGAAATTTGAAGTGGGATCCCACATTTTAGTGGAGCCCTGAGGATATCATGGCAGAACTATGCCTGTAGGATCAAAGTCTTTGTGCCTAGAGCTGGGGAGCCCTGAGCAGAAACAATAGATGGTTAGTCCTAATTAACTCAATTTAACACACATTTTAACTAAACAGCTCCCATGTTACCAGGAGCCATGGAATGTACTTGACATATAAATGCATATGAAATACCATGTCTGTTCTCAAGACATTCAATGTCTAGTATAGGAGACAGACATATGCAAATAAACACAACAGAAACGAGTGATACATACAAAATAGAACTGTGTTTAAGATAGCTAGAATAGAAGGATATGGATCCCGACTGGGGAGACTGGAGGAGGCATTGGAAAGAGAGGCTTTTGAGCAGAATTTTGAATAAAGAGAAGTTAAGTTTTCAAGGCAGACAAAGAAGGAGAAGATGTTCAAAGCACAGATGTCCTTATCTTGTGCAAAGATATGGGAGCTTCAATTGTAATACATTCTATTGAACAAAAGTTAGAGAATTAATGTGCTTTCCCAAGGCAAATGCCATGAAAACAGATCACTTTTTAGCCTTTCAAGCTACCAATTACAAAGAATTCTTCAGCAACACCTGTTCTGCAGTAGAAAGAACATGTGGCTAGGGTAGGTGGGATGTCCTTGAACAGCACAGCTACCTTGTAGCTCTAACAAATCGCTGGATCTCCTTTCTTGACCTGTAAATAATAGTAGGCTAGCTTATTCCTGCTTAGTCCTAAATGTTCATATTTCTTCTTCCCACTTTAAAACATTGTTAAGGACTTTTTACAAAGGTCATCTTTCTGCTGTGTTCTCACAACTAGACACCCCAGTCACTGCATCCCGGTTACCAAGCAATATGACCTCTTCTGGTGACATTAGCCAAGGGAGGCCTGTCTGATCACCCAGGTCCAGAGTAGCACCTTTGTTCCCTACTCTTTTTTTTTTTTTTATTAGTTCCTGTTTCACTTGTGTCTTCCAGACTTCCTTTTCTGTTCCATTGACTCAGTTCAGCTTTGTTGTCTCAAATAAATCTCCATGGAAATACAGTGATCCTTTAAATCCGCAGACTCTTCTGATCTGAAAGCCCTGCGGATGGCCCATTCTTGCCTCTATGCTTAATTTCCCCATCTGAGAAGAAGTCTCTTAATCATTCCCACTGCATCTTGATGTCTCTTGTAATCAACAGCTTTTAAAAAAGATAAATTACTTTTCAATGATTGTTACTAGCCACTTTGCAAGTTCCTTCACATCTTC
The DNA here is from genome assembly GCF_001604975.1 of Cebus imitator. NCBI lineage: Eukaryota > Metazoa > Chordata > Mammalia > Primates > Cebidae > Cebus > Cebus imitator. The sequence continues at coordinate 2,917,164 of NW_016107320.1, read as the reverse complement.
AGCTTGGGAGAGAAATTTTCTTAGAAGAGCATGTGGACCAGAACAGCCAAACAAATCTAATTTTAACTGGTTTTATGACAAGACCCTAGAATAATAAAGGTTACTAAGCTATTAGTAAATTTTTGTTTACTTTTTAGATATTGTATTTTTTTCTAACAGCCAAAAATTTGCTTTGTATCTGTTGTTGATTACATTTCACTTCCTGAACATGTTATGTATCAGGTCACGTTATTTCTAAGTGTATATCCTTTTTCTCTTCTTACTCATTTAATTTTAACAACTTCCTATTTCTGTTCTTAAAAACATTCCATTGGTAGATATTATTCTTTGAAAACCCCTATTGGCAATCTCTTTAAGATGGGAATCTTTAATTTGATCAATGCATTGGCTTTTCCAGGAAGGCTCTGTGAAACAAACCTGCACATCTTTGCAACTCTTGAGATTTTCCCCTCTGCTCACTAGGTGATGTTGGCAAATGGTACAGGTTATAAAGTGTTTTGCAAGCTCTCCTTTCATTGGCACTTTCCTCCCATTTAATTACCCAATGGGAAGAAGAGAGGAGAGCAACTCTGGAGAGCAGTTTACAGATGCCAAGAGCTAATAAATCACTTTCTGCAACACCATCTTTCCTTCTTTACTCAAAATTATTCTTCGATATGTGATTCCAAGCAAGATTTGATTCCTATTTTGCTTTTGTTCTGTAATGCAACTATAGCTCCTTGTCTTTTAAATTTTGCAGTTGCCTGCCTCTCCCAAATTATCTTTTTCACATGATACAACCTATGCAATCCAATTTTATTGAACTACAATATATTATACACTCTCCAGAATGGGTAAAATGTTTGAAAGGCTGACCATACCAATTCTCTCATACATTGCTGACATGAATTTAAGTGGTTACAGTTCAGAAAACTATTTAACAATATCTATTAAGGTTACATATAGGCCTATCCTATGCCCCAGCAGCTCCACTCCTATTTACTCTAAAGAAATGAGTGCATATGTCTACCAAATTAATATGTAAGACTTATTCATAATATTTCAACACTGGGAATCTGTCCATCCCTGGAAATAAGTAAGTTTTGGCAGGGCTGGGCATGGTGGCTCATGCCTATAATCCCAGAACTTTGGGAGTCCGAGATGGGCAGATCACAAGGTCAAGAGATCGAGACCATCCTAGTCAACATGGTGAAACCCCATCTCTACTAAAAATTAGCTGGGCCTGGTGGTGCATGCCTGCAGTCCAAGCTACTCAGGAGGCTGAGACAGGAGAATTGCTTGAACCCGGGAGGCAGAGGTTGCAGTCAGCCCAGATCACGCCACTGCACTCCAGCCTGGGTGACAGGGCAAGACTCTGTCTCAAAAGAAAAAAAAAAGTTTGGCATATTCATAAATAGCATCTAATAACACATCAATAAAAAAGAACAAACTAAGGCCGGGCGCGGTGGCTCAAGCCTGTAATCCCAGCACTTTGGGAGGCCGAGGCGGGTAGATCACGAGGTCAAGAGATCGAAACCATCCTGGTCAACATGGTGAAACCCCGTCTCTACTAAAAATACAAAACATTAGCTGGGCATGGTGGTGCGTGCCTGTAATCCCAGCTACTCAGGAGGCTGAGGCAGGAGAATTGCCTGAACCCAGGAGGCGGAGATTGCGGTGAGCCGAGATCGCGCCATTGCACTCCAGCCTGGGTAACAAGAGCGAAACTCCGTCTCAAAAAAAAAAAAAAGAAGAAACTATATGCAACATGGTTCCATCTCAGAGACGTGGTATTGAGGAAAAACAGCCAGGCACAAAAGAGTATAACTTATATCATTCCATTTATATAAGTTCAAAAATAGGCAAAACTAACTGACAGCTATAGAAATCAGAACAGTAGTCACCTCTGCAGGGTTAAGTATGAATTGGCAGAGGGTATGGGGGACACTTCTAAGCTTCTACAAATGTGTTATATTTTGATCTGAATGGTGGTTACATAAATATATACATTTGTAAAAATTAATTGAGTGATACAGTTAAGATTTGTGCAGTTGTGTACATTAAAACTCAATAAAATTACTTTTTAAAGCAAAGATAGAAAATAAGAGCATGAATTAAGTTTGAGAAACTATTCTATAACAAATACTCTATATACTCATGCAAGAGAAGAAAAGCACTTATATTGAAGATAAAATTATATCAAAAAAACTGGAAATGTATGACATTAAGTACACATCATCTTAAACAGAAAATTAGTTGGTATTATAAATATTCACTATCTGGTAGAATATATTTAACATAGTTAAATAACACTCCCTTCTTAGAAGGATAAATTCTCTTATAATCATCAGTGTAGTCAGTTGTATTTGCATGACTTAAGTTTAGTACAGAGCCTAATTCCATCATGCTATTTTTACATAAATCTGCATCTCTTCCTGCATCATTTTCACTTAATTAATTAACATCTAATTTATAAGCATCTCAACATTTGAAGCATTCTTATAAATAGGGCAAACTAAAATAGGTACAAACATATTTAAACATCTTGCCCATACTTCTCTGAACAAATGGATCTTTTCTGGCCTATTTAATAATTTCAAAATCTGTTCTCCTTGTGAGGCCTTCTTGACCTGCTTAATCGCAAGTAATCCTTCCATTCTTCATGTTCTTATAACATTTTGTTCTATCTATCCTAGCACCTGTCTTTCTACAAATAGTAATTGCTAAACTGTGAGTTCTTTGGGAACAGAAGACAAGCTTTATTTATCTTTGAACATCTTTTGCCATGTACAGGGTGGCCATTCAGTAGATGTTTGTTGAATGACTGAATGCATTAATAGACAATTCTCTTTAGAAACTATATCTGGGAGGCGGAGGCTGCAGTGAGCCAAGATCTCACCACTGCACTCCAGCTTGGGTGACAGAGCAAGATCCTGTCTTGCTCTTTCAAAAAAAAGAAAGAAAGAAAGAAAGAAAAGAAAGGAAGGAAGGAGAAAGAAAGAAAAGCAAGCAAGCAAGAAAGAAAGGAAAGAAAGAAGGAACAGGCAAGGCACTTACACCATCACTCCCCTCAGTCCTCAGTCTTGGGATCAAAGAGCAATCATCTCAGCTCACCTATCATTGGCCAGACACTTCCAGCGGAAAACTGCAGGTCCAGTGCTCCTTAGCACAGGCTCATTTTGCACAGGAGCTTCCCACACCTGCCTCCAGGGAAGAGGGACACACTCTCCTTAGCATTGGATCCTTCCGTTGCTTAGTTGGATGCAGCCTAGATTACATCACCAGGGCTGCATTTGTGCCTGTTGTACTAGCAATAGGCTCAGGCCTCTTTCCAAAGCCAGGGCTCAGTTTATGACTAACACGCTAAGCACCCCTGCTGTCATGGAAGGCTCTGCATGAGCCTGCGAGCAAGTCCTAAGCTCTAGTGTTAGTGGGCAGTTCTCACCAGCTCTGCATTAGCTGTTGGGTGCCTGCCTAGAATGCTAATGCTAATGCCTGCCTACTGCTAGCCCTCGGAGAGGGACAGTCGTGACCCCTATCTGGAACATAGCCATGGCATGAAGCGGTGGTGAGGGGACCCCTGAGATTTCAGAGAAAAGCTGTGACACTGTTCAGACGGGCTGGGTCACTGCTACTAGTAGCACCTGGGCTCAGGCTTCTGTCCCCAGTGGACATGAGTCATATTCTCCCCTTTCCAAACTTCCTTCAAATGTATCTGTGTTTTGGTTCCGTTGGGCGCTGGCCTAGTTAGCTCCAGCCTCAGAGAGGAACCTGGTTGTGGCAATAGGTGTACCTCAATTCTCTCCCAAAATAGCCGGGTGCATTGGGACACCAAACCCAGGTGTCGCTGATGACCATGGTGCAGCAGACCTTCATAGTGGCTGAGAGAGCTCACATGCCATCCACTCTCCCCACTCTCCACCAAGGCACAAGTCAATCCGCCAGCCTGCTGACTCCAAATCAACTGCACCAGGCAATAAACAGCTGGCTCAGCATCATAGATGGGAAAGAATGACGACTAGGATTTCAATTACTTTTATTTTTGTTTACCTTCAAACCAATAATGAGCCTGTGTAACAGATATGGTAGTAAATAGGCATCAATTAAGTGGCTTCACCTCTTCACTGCCTTACCAGGTCCTCACAGGGGTGCCCCAATGAGGAGTCTTGGGTGGGCACAGGACATCCCTAGGCATGAGCTTGGTGGGCAGTTTATGAACTTGCCTTTGAAACATTAACCAGGCACTCCAGGCTCTACCTACAGCCAGAAGATGCAATTTTGAGTTGTGCTCATTAGACCAGGTGAGCCAGACACACCTCTCTTTCCTTTGAGCTTCTTGGAGAATGGAGAACCATATCTTGTATCTCTGCATCTCGCCTAACACTGTAGCAGGCCAATAAGAGGCCCCCAGGAAATATCTTTCTGATCAGTTGAATAGACTGACTTACTTTCCATTCCACATCCTGGGCTGAGTGAACATTTCTCAAAGACGAAATGTTTGGTCAGATAGTCCTGGGGGGTTTCTTTTTTGTTCTAACATCGCTAGTTCTCAACAATGTAGGGATGGAAGTCTGACCTTTCTCACAGTTCCAGCAGGCTTGCAGAGAAGTGAGGAAGGAACATCTGTGTCCTGAACTGTGGCTACTCCCAGGACAACAGAGCCAAATAGCAGGAGAGGGACAGGGACAGAAGGAGACGGGCGAGGGGGCTGCAGAAACCTCATGTGGATTATATGAGAGAGATAATGAATGCACCAACCTTTGTCTTTCTTTTCACATAACACTGAAATATCAACCAACACACTGAGGCTTATGGTCTATGGTATTGGTGTAAGATTCACAGAAAATAATAAAAATAAGGATAATGTGACTTTTTTCACCAAGTTAAGTATATCCTTTTAAACACATTACTTAATATAGGGATAGATATATATTTCTTAATTTTATATATTTGGGGGGTACTTTTATGACATTATGGTGATAGAGGATTTTTTTTTCTTTTTAATGCCTTCAGTTAACACAAGTTCACAACTTTTAATCAATTTCCCAATTGTTTGTTTTAACGTTACTCATCTGTAATTTCTGAAAGTTTAGGAACCACTGACAAAATCTTTTTTGTAGACGTTATTTTAAAATATCTGTCTTGGTCTTTTTTGTTGCTCTAACAGAATGCCTGAGACTTGATAATTGATAAAGCAATGAGATTTATTTAGCTCACAGTTCTGCAGACTAGAAAGTTCAAGAAGTATGGCATTGGCATTTCCTCGGCTTCTGGTGAGGGCTTTTGTTGCTGAGTCTATACATGGCGAGAGGCCAAAGGAAAAGCAAACACATGTGAAGAGGTAACATCTGAGGGGTGCCCTGGCTTCACACCAACCCACTCTTGTGGGAGCATTCCCGCAAGGACTCGTCCAGTCTCTTGAAAGTGAGAACTCATTCCCTATTGCAAGAAAGGCATCAAGCCATTCCTGAGGAATGCTCCCATGACCCAAACACCTCTCACCGGACCCTACCTCCCACCACCAACACAGTGGGAGTAAATTCAACATTGGTTTTGGTAGGAACAAACGGAATCCCTAATGATATTTGAAGTTCTTTTTTGAACTTCCTGTAAGATTTTCATCACCAGCTTCAAAATCAGAGTAGCATACACAATTTTGTGTCTAGCAAGTGATGAGTATATTTTAACTATATTTTAAGCCCATAAGTTACCTCTTAGCTTCACACATGTATATCTAACTATCTTTCTGACATCCTCAGAGGCATCTCACAGTGAACATGTTCCAAACTGAGCTCATGATCCCCAGTGCCCGACCTCTTTCTCCCCCCAGTTCTGTGTATTTGTAAATGAAAATATTGTCCATTTAATTGCACAAGTCTCATTGTTCTTCACATCCAACTCATTGCCAAAATATATAACTTATATTTTATATAAATGTATAATTTATGTTCTTTATAATTTTAAAATCGAATACTCAAATTTTAGAAAAACACAATAATGGTCATATACCCAGGGAAGAAAGAGGACATAACTTTTAAAGTCTTGGCTTTTGACAGGATTCATAATCTCCACTTTTTTGTGTGTGTATGCTCTTAAAGTAGAAAATCCTGGGGTGTAAAACAAGAAAGCTAGCAAATACCTTGTTTCATTTTTTTCTCACCTCCTAGACTGGAAGAGGCAGAGTGCTCATCCTAAGTTCACATATCAGGTTAGTGGGGGCCAGTGCTAGAAGCCAGGTCTCTGGTTCCCAATCACACCTCTTTTCCAAGCTCCATATGATATTTCAAAATTGTATGTAAGATCATTTGTGGTGGGATGAATGAGGTCCTAAGAGATTTTATAGCCCCCTTTCAATACTTGTTTTTCCTTAATAATATGCTTTCCAAAATTCGGCAACTGGCCTCACTTAACATTCTCAACTCCTTCCAATATTCTAAGGTTGGAAACTGGTTTTGCTGTGTCATAACACTTTTGAATTTGCCATGTAGTGTTATCTGCCCTTACTGCACTGAGCTGGGTAAAAACGCTTCCTGTAGCCTACCAGAAAGCTATAAGCAATGTCTATGCTTGAGATCTCTGACATTCTCTTCTTTCCTATAAACAAATATGTTTTGAAGTTTATAATTAAAAAATTTCTGGGTACTGAGAAATTACCAGGAAAAAACTATTGCAGAACATGTCAGTGCTTTCTATGCAAAAGACTTCGTTGCAAAAAACTGTCAGGAGGAGACGCAAACATACCTGTCTACAAGACTACGTCAACTAATGATGATTAATTTCATTGAATCAAATTTATCTAGTAACAGGCTGGGTGCAGTGACTCATGCCTGTAATCCCAGCACTTTGGTAGGCCGAGGCAGGCAGATCACTTGAGGTTAGGAGTTCAAGACTAGCCCTGCCAGCTTGGTGAAACCTTGTCTCTACTAAAAATACAAAACTTAGCCATGTACGGTGGCACACTCCCATAGTCCCAGCTACTCAACAGGCTGAGGCAGGAGAATTGTTTGAACCAAGGAGGTAAGGCTGCAGTGAGCCAAGATTGCGCCACTGTACTCCAGCCTGGATGACAGAGTAAGACTGTCTCAAAAAAACAAACAAAACCGAACTAATCAGTAACAACTTACTGAGCAACCAGTATGTACTATATGCTCTGGAGAAAAAGGAATAAAAGATGAAGTGGTAGAATAAATGAATGCAAACCCTGCCACTCACTTGCTGGTTATTGACTGGGAAAGGTCCTGTGTTTTGGTCCTTAGCTTCCTTATAGTCATCAAACTATAGCTTAAAAACTCAGGCCAAGTACAATGGTTCATGCTTATAGTACCAGCACTTTGGGAGGCTGAGGCAGGAGGATCACTTGAATCCAGGAGTTTGAGGCTGCAGTAAGCCATGATCCTACCACTAAACCCCAGCCTGGGCAACAGAGAGAAACGCTGTCTCAACAAAACACAGCAAAACAAAACACAAGACAAAAAGCAATTTTGTCCTAAGTGAGATTAAAAATAATTGTCGTAAACACTAACAAACAAAAACTCATTTGCTCCTTTATCCAAAAAGACCATCACAAAGACTTTGAGAGTGTCATGAGCTCAGGGAAGCCCCTCCTGTGTATAGGAAAAGAAGAAAGAATGAAGCCTGGCTTGGCCTGGTGGCTATTGTAGGCATGGGCTCTGGTGAATGCTGGAGTTCTCCGTGCTGATCGCAAAAGCTACTCTGAACAGTGATCAGTCTGTAGTGCCAGAGCAAAGCAGCTTGATGCACAGCTCTGCTTCAGGTACACAGTTGGCTCTGGGGATTTAAGAAACAAGACATCCGATACCAAGCACTGGGTAAGAGGAACTTTTTTCTGCCTTTCTTCCTCTCAAGCTGACGTGACAGTGGGATTCATCTGTGACCTGTGAGTCAGAGAGCCAGGCTCATTATTTCTGCTCTATAAAAAGCCTTCTGGAATTCTGATTATTTTCACACAGTTGACCATAAAATGTCTCAAGGGAAATAAACACACGCTGATTCTCAGTACTATGTTGATGCACTTGACGTCTAAAAAGGAGCATTTTTTCTGTGCTCCAGGGTATAATGAGCAGTTCAACATCAAGGTGAAGGATTAGTGATTAAAGAAACCCTGAATATGTACATTTAGTTAGCATCAACTGCAAGCTCACCATATCCTAGGTAGCACAGATATTAGACCGCAAACCGCAAAACAGAATAAGTAAATTGCAAGCAAAACAACCTAACCAACGAATCAATAAAACGGAACACAAGACAGGACCAAAACAAAATTTTAACAGATTATTTTTAGAGCAAATGTACTGTGGCTTAATAACATGGCTACAAAATGAAGCTATTTAAAAAATGAAATCCCTGCCCATAAAAATATTTCTAATACTACAGTTAGGACTGCCATGGCTACAGATTTAACTAATCTTAGAGGAAGTAAAATCAGAGTTGTCAAATGCAAGTCAATATGTTTTTGTTATCCTCCTGGAAATCACTTTCTGAGGCTTCTTAGTGTTATCAATGCTAACGTCTTGCTTAGTTGATAATTTCCTGGACAGGCCTCAAAGTACCTGATAAATGAATCTGATTCTGTACAGTTGATTTGCTCGTTTCTTACATTTTAAAGAGGGCTAACTATTCATGAAGCACTGGGAACCAGAATCTCATGCCTGAATTCTAAATCTGCTTCTACTAATTTTGATTCTGAGCTAGTCACATCACCTTTCTGAATGTAAATTCCTTCATTTGTTAAGTTGTAGAATGATGTTAGAGCATCTTTAGGTAACTTATATTCTCAGATTACTTGATTCCACGCCACACAGAGGTAATTTAATGATTTTCTATAATAGATTTCAGGCACTACAGAAACTCCATTAACTCTTTCTGGCCACAAGATATAACCTTGTTGTAAACTGAAACTATGAAATACAGTTAATTGTGCACATGAGATTCCAATATCAATACTCAATGATAGAAATTATTTTTCTGAAATACAGAAACACAACTTATTTGTGAAAAGTAATAATAACCCTGGCTATAGAGCTTGTGGTCCTCTTCATTAACATTAAAAATGTAATACAGGCCCCAGCACAGTGGCTCATGCCTGTAATACCAGCACTTTGAGAGGCCAAGGTGGGCAGATCACTTGAGACCAGGAGTTCAAGACCAGCCTGGGCAATATGGTGAAACCCCACCTCTACCAAAAATACAAAAATTAGCCAAATGTAGTGGTGCTTGCCTGTAGTCCCAGCTACCTGGGAGACTGAGGCATGACAGTCGCTTAAACCTGGGAGGTAGAGGTTGCAGTGAGCCGAGATCATGCCACTGCACTCCAGCCTGGGCTATGCCACTGCACTCCAGCCTGGGCTACAGAGTGAGACCCTGTCTCAAAAAAAAAAAAAAAAAAAAAAAAAAGGAATATAGTAGCATTATAGAAATATCAGCAGGATTTCTGTCAAATAAAGTAATAGTGGCCTACATGATAGCTATCAGCTCATTCCAAACTAATTTTTTATGACTCCTAAGTTAAAGAATAATTTTGCTGTTCACTATATGCTCAATGTCTCCTACTCATTGTAAAGTGAAAATCCATCAAATTAATTTATAAATAGATAATAAAGTAAATTAATATTCTGCCTGCTTGTCAGGTTCATCAATAACATGAGTTTGAGAAATTACTTCTGATAGTATGAAAGTAATTCTCTCTTGACCCTAATTTTCGTTAATGTAATAATAGATATTACTCTTATAAATAATATAATCATACTTTATCTGACAGTGGCTAACTTCTATTCAGAGAAATTTAGCAAAAGTATGATAGGTCAGACATGGTGGCTCCCACCTGTAATCCAGGCACTTTGGGAGGTCAAGGTGGGCAGATTGCTTGAGCCCAGAAGTTCAAGACCAGCCTGGGCAACTTGACAAAACTCCGTCTCTACAAAAAATAAACAAAAATTGGCCAGGTATGATGGCATGTGCCTGTATGGGAGGATTGCTTGAGCCCAGGATGTTGAGGCTGCAGTGAGCCAAGATCATGCCACTGCACTCCAGCCTGGGTAACAGAGTGGCCCTGTTTCTCAAAAAAAATCAAATAAAAGTATTGTAATGCCCTATCTAGGAATAATCTCAGAGGAAATTTTCCCATTGATAGGTTTATGTTCTGTCCAGAAATGACAGATACTTCAGCAAGTTGGATGTCATGTAACCCTCCAGATAAAAATCTCAACTTATTTTTAGACAAAAGGACAATATCTAAAGTTTAGGCATATTTAACTTATATTTATATTTCTTTATCTTCATGTATGTAATAACTTCTGTTGCAGGATATAATAGAAGGGTATCAAAGATTCTATTCTGTTACAGAGACTTTGTAACTCTTCTTTCAGTGAATCACAGCCTTATAATTATTTACACACACAGTTGCCTAAGAGCAAAGGACAAAGAGTTAATCTAGACCATACATATTTATGATAAATTATGAGGAAGAATGTTTATCTGATGTTATGTACCAGACACCTAATTCCTTGCTAGTTGAACTCTTGCAATCTGAATATGTGTTACAATACCTTGCAAAAAAGCCGACCAAAATGAAGCAGAAATCCTACAATGAATCCAAGTGTGTATGTCAGTGAACACATTGAAATTATGTGCAAGATACATGCAGGTTCACACACACACACAGACACACACACACACACACACACAAACATATATCTGTGTAGCTGTATGTACATACATGGGTATCCAACTTGGTCTGCTGAGAAAGCCTAGGATCAATGAGATCGCAGTAGCAATGAGCTTATACCTAGCACCCAGAAGTTGATTTCTTAAAAGCACTGTCTACCCTTTTTTTCTCAAACATCAGGATAAAGACCTGAAATGTATGATTCCATTTCCCCTTTGCTCCACAGGTGGGCAATGAATAAATAGAGGCAAAGAAATGTCAGGAGGCTGAGGCAGAATCGTTTGAACCAGGGAGAGGGAGGTTACAGTCAGTTGAGATTACACCACAGCACTCTATCCTGGGCTACAGAGCAAGACTCTGACTCAAAAAAAAAAAAAGACAACACAGATAACAACCTTGTACACAGCTGATGTTTGAATGAAGCTCTATCTGATTCCAAAGCTCTCAGCCTCTTCCACACTAGCCCATGATAACCTCTAATGAGCACAGATTCTGTCTTGCTTCAAATCAGTTTGGATGAATTAATATTGCTACATTGCGTTCATTATTGGCTTCACAATCAATGATTCCTCCCAGTACTTGTGGGCAATCTCATTATCCTAATAATTAAAAAGAATGAGTGGAAGCTAGTATAGCAAAGCTTGCATTTAGAAGTAATTTATATGAGATCTGGCATTTGATTTAACTTCCAGGATTCCTGAAGATACTGGATTAAATATGAATTACAAGAAAGAAATCATGAACTTGGGATAAAGCAGGCTTTTTTCAAAAATCCAACACAATGAGTAGGATTCAAAATCTTCCTTACTTCTTTTTGAAGCAAACCATAACTCTCACCTATCCTTTCATGGATTTCATGTGAACAAGAAATAGTTTTCTGTTAAGTAACCAGGATTTGGGGGTTATGTGTTATGGCAGTTTTCCCTTCATAATTAATACGGAAATTGGTACCTTTACGTGGAGTGCTGCTTTAACAAAAACCTAAAAGCTTGTCTTAGAGTTCAGGCAGTGGGAGGTGAGGACACGAAGGATGGAGGCTGGCAAACTGGAGATACGTGCTGTGCAGGGCAGAACGTTTAATCACTGCCTGTGATAACCCAGAAGGCAGCTGCTAGCCCACTGAAGCAAAGAGGTTGGAAAATAAGAATGGTAGTGGTAAGCATTGGTTATTACAGGCTGTGATTAGCATAACAGTAGAGGAAAGAGGTAAATTGGCCAATTTTTAAGCAGAAATAAGAAGAATACAATCGTGGGTTCCACATCAGAAGATTCAACTGTTGATTCCACAACAGAGGATTCATAGATCAGAAATGTTCTTTAAATCCCCCCAAAAAATAAAAAATAACAATATAACAATAAAAAGTGATACAAATAAACAATGATAATCTAACAACTACTTACATTGCATTTACATTGTATTAGGTATTATAGGTAATAAAGTGATGATATAGAGATTATTTAAAGTATACAGGAGAATATGCATAGGTTATATGAAAATACCATACCATTTTATATCAGGGACTTGAGCAACTAAGGATTTTACTGTCCTTGGGGGTCCCAGAACTAATCCCCTCACAGACTGTAATCTAGAAATGTAGGGCCTTGCAGAATTGGGAAAGTTGACTATTTCTAGACCTCAAAGAGAGTAACAAGTAAAACTTGAAAGAAAGATTTTGAATGACAAAGGCTCAGTAATTTCAAGACTCAACCAGACTTTATATTAGTATTAACATAAAAAATAGAGAGGTGAATTTCTAAGTAAAAAGGTGTTATTTGAGTATAATATATAAGAAGTAGGATTGAAATTCAGAACATAAAGATGGATGATGGTGGCTTTCAGTATATCCAGAGAACAAAGGAGAAGGTTAAGGTTTTATTGGGGAAATAGGAGGTTGTATAAATTGTTTGGAAAGAAAGCTCATTTGCATTGGCAGAGTCTTACAAGAGCTGGCAAATTTTGATTCGCTAATGTCAGTAGCTGCTGGTAAAACTTATCTTATTTGATTATGGCCAGATAGCCAAATAAATCAGAAATAGGCCCTTGAAGTTTTGTATTGGGTTTCTGAGAAAGTGTGCCAGGCAAGCAAGTGTTCTTGTATATGTGACTAACTGTGCTCCTGTGACTCATGTCATAAGCTGTGGTTTAGAAAAACTTCCTGTGGCAAGGCCTGGTGGCTCATGCCTGTAATCAGCACTTTGGGAGACCAAGGCAGGTGGATCATCTTAGGTCAGGAGTTCAAGACTAGTTTGGCCAACATAGTGAAAACCCATTTCTACTAAAAACACAAAGATTAACAGGGTGTGACGGTTCACGCCTGTAATCCCATCTACTCAGGAGGCTGAGGCATAAGAATCACTTGAACCCGAGAGGCGGGGGTTGCAGTGAGCTGAGATCGCGCCACTGCTCTCCAGCCTGGGCAACAGAGCGAGACTCTGTCTCTAAGAAAAAAAAAAAAACAAAACCAGGAAAACTCCCGGTGATAGTTCCCATTATCAAGTAAATCATGCATGGGAGTCCTCTCTTGATGGCCTTCTGTAGCTCTATTTTGAATATTACAGCTTCGGCATTAGAAAAAATAAACTTTTCTTTTGCTAGGCTACTAAGATTCTCAAGTTTTCCTCTATCAGTAGTTAATGGACACTTAGCTGGTACACATTTATTGTCATATTTAATAATTGGAGGACCCATGCTTCCCAGCCAGGGGTTGTGTGTCTATAGATATGTTTGTACAATTCATAGGTAAACTCTATAAGAATTGTATCTTAGCCAAATACAATCATTTGAATTTTAGTAGTGTTCTTCCTGTTGTGTGTTTGTATTGGTAACACTTACAGGTTAGTACTGGAATTGTTTTGATCCCTCTGCTGCTTCTGCTGGCTACTGCATTTAAATGCAGCATAAGCCAGGCGTGGTGGCTCATGCCTGGAGTCCCAGCTATTTGGGACACTGAGCCCAGGAGCTCAAGTCCAGCCTGCACAACATAGCAAGACCCCATCTCTAATAAATAAATAAATAATAAATAAATGAACGCAATTTGGCCTTGCTTCTCACCTCTTCCCCCTTCCAATTTCTTCCAATCTGTTTTTTTTCTTCCTCCAAAGCATCTGTCACCTTCAGACATCCTATATAACTTATTTATTATTGTTTATTGAGTCTGCCACCCACCACCCTCTAGAACATACAGGCATGAGAGCCATGATTATTTGTTTTGTTCACTGATGTACCCCAAGTTTCTAAAAGTGCCTGGTCTGATTGGGCACAGTGGCTCACGCTTATAATTCCAGCACTTTCGGAGGTCAAGGGGAGCAGATGGCTTGAGCCCAGCAGTTCAAGATCAGCCTGGGGAATATAGCAAAGCCCTGTCTACAAAAAAATAAACAAACATTAGATGGACCTGGTGGCACATGCCTGTAGTCCCAGGTACTTAAGAGGCTGAAGTGGAAGGATCAATTAAACCCAGGGGATCAAGGGGATGGTGGCCTCACCTCCTGGAGGAGCAGATTGCTGTCCCCCACCTTGCCAGAGGCAGGGTGTGGGTTGAACCTAACTTGGTTGGGGAGGGCCAGGGCCTTGGGCAGGACAGGGCAGGGCAGCCTGTCACCTGTGTGAAGATGAAGGAGCCCTTATTGGCCTACACTCTTACAAGATTTTTTTAGGATTATTGAAAGAGTTTGAGACCCTTGTAGGGGAGTGGGTGGCAGGTGAGGGTGGGCTGCTGGCAGTGAGTCTCTGCCTCTCCAAGGCTGTCCCCATCCTCCAGGGCCTCCTGGGGGACCTTTGTAATTTGAGTTAATTAAAAATATGAACTAAAAAAAAAATTCGGGAAGTGATTTCAGAATTAGGAAACATCTGTTTCCCTGGGCTTTGAATTTTGAGGGGTTTCGTGCAAAGCTGAGACAGAAAGGCTGCTAGTAATGGTTGCTGTCTAGATGTGAAAAGCAATTTGTATATGAAAATGCAATATTATTCAGCTATGGAAGAAATGCAGTACCAAGTTATGATTGTGCCATTGCACTTCAGCCTGGGTGATAGAGTAAGACCCTGTCTCAAAAAATAAAAGCTAAAATTAAAACATAATATTTTCTAGCCCATTGGAGGTACTCAAAATTGTTTGATGAAGGGATGAATAATTAATAAGCCATTTCACTTTTAAAATTAAAATAATGATTTATACAAAGCACCTTTTTCATAGAAGACACTGGATTTTTATTTATTTATTTATTTATTTATTTATTTATTTATTTTTGAGACGGAGTTTCGCTCATGTTACCCAGGCTGGAGTGCAATGGCGCAATCTCGGCTCACCACAACCTCCGCCTCCTGGGTTCGGGCAATTCTCCTGCCTCAGCCTCCTGAGTAGCTGGGATTACAGGCACGCACCACCATGCCCAGCTAATTTTTTTTTGTATTTTTAGTAGAGATGGGGTTTCACCATGTTGACCAGGATGGTCTCGATCTCTTGACCTCGTGATCCACCCGCCTCGGCCTCCCAAAGTGCTGGGATTACAGGCTTGAGCCACCGCGCCCGGCCTGACACTGGATTTTTAAATATTTCCTTTGTTATATTAGGGATATGTTTATTATTGCAAATAGTTTTTTTGATGTCCTCATTTTTTAAAGATACATTGGTATACATTAGTCATGTCTAAACTGAAGGTCAGCAGATACTGATTTTCCATATACTTAGGTTAATGCAATATGTGATTATTATTATTTTTTTCTTTTTTTTTTTGAGACAGAGTCTTACTCTGTTGCCTAGGCTGGAGTGCAGTGGTATGATCTCAGTTCACTGCAATCTCTGCCTTGCAGGCTCAAGCAGTTCTCCTTAGCCTCCCAAATAGCTGAGACGCTGGGACTATAGGCTCACACTGCCACGCCTGGCTAATTTTTGTATTTTTAGTAGAGATGGGGTTTCCCCATATGATCATGCTGGTCTTGTACTCCTGACCTCTTGATCCACCTGCCTCGGCCTCCCAAGGTATTGGGATTACAGGCACGAGCCACTGCACCTGGCTCAATAAGTGAATTTTATGTCTGTTACATTGATAATTTCACCTTTGATTTGATTTCACTCCATCTTCAATTTCTTCATTCTATGATGGTTACATAGTGTTTATAATGAGATCTTCCTTAAGTCTTGCAAAGTTGTCTCTGCCATCTTGGTAAAATAGCCATATTCTTACGATGATATAGAACTATGCTGTAAATATGTTCTTGTTATTATTTTTGTTTTGTTTTATTAACTTTCTTTCCCAGAATTCCCTCTAGTAATTGGTTCTCATGAAATTGGATGGATTTTAGGACTAAAGGTTTTTAAAGTATGAGTAATATTCTAGCATTGGTTTCATAAGAAGATTCGGTGTTCATTTGCATTTATTTTCCAGAAGCTAGGTTTTATGTCATATTATCACTAGGTTTTTATGCATACTATCAGTTAGCTAAGAAACAGAAAACGTATAACTTAATTTCTTCTGCAAACAGCATTATTTGGAAATGCAAGGAAGTGGCTTTCAGTATGGCATGACAACATGTTCCACTTTTGCAGGATGTTTTTGTGTTTTGCAATCAGCGCTAAGAAGGAGCTTGAGGTCCAAAACAGATTGGTTATCATTTTTAAGTAAAGATTTCTCAAATTGAGGCCTCAGAATAGTGAGAAATTAGTAGATAATTAAAAAATATTTATCTTCAGTATATTTTATCCAATGGGTTTTCCTTCCTGGTTGTGATAGTTACTGACTCTTTTCCCAAAAAAAAAAGACATGTTTACTGGGATTACCCTGATCCAAGGGGAAGTGATTTCAGAATTAGGAAACTTCCATTTCTCTGGGCTTTGAATTTCGAGGGCTTTCATGCCAAGTTGAGACAGAAAAACTGCTAGAATGGTTGCTGTCTGGATATGAAATGCAATTTGTACCAGCTTACCAGTAAGAGTGCTTATTGTGTGTTTAGGACACTTCCAGCTGTCTTTACTAATCTTTATGTTCTAGATTGCATTTACCATAGATTAGCTTTGATGTTCATTTTAATCTAACTTGCATAATATGGCTAGATTCGGAAGAGGAGGTTTTCTATTTTGTCTAAGCATAGATGTGTCCTGGGTGAGTAAAAGAGCCTTGTATTAAGAACCAAAAGAACCTAGCAGGGCCTGTTCATAGCAGCACTATGTACAGTGGCCAAAATGTGGAACAGATCAAAAGTTCATCAGCTGATAAGAGATAAACAAATTGTGGTATATACAGAAAATGCAATATTATTCAGAGATGGAAGAAATGCCAGTACTGATAATATGCAATGTGAATGAATATCCAAAACATACTAAGTGAAAAAAGCCAAACACATAATACCACATATTGTGTGGTTCCATTTATATGGAAGGTCCAGAATAGATAAATCCATATGGAGAGAACACAGATGGGTGGTTGCCAAGGGAAAAGGGGAGAAACTGCTTAATAGGCATGAGTTTGACTTTGGAGTGATGAAAATGTTTTGAAACTAGACATAGGTGGCCCTTCGCAACATTGTGAATGTACTGAATGTCCATGAATTGTTCACTAAAAATGATTAATTTTGTTATGTGAATTTTACTTTACTAAATTATTTTTAAATTACACACAAGAACGAGAGATGAACATTTAAAAATTCTTCAACGTGTTTGATCAATATCAATGCAAATGTCAACAATCAAATGCAAATTTTATTTAAAATTTGTTCGTATGTTCCAAAATGCCTTTTTGCATTCACCAGAAGAATTGTGCCAAGAGGAAATGGATTATTTCATTTCAACTGAGCTCTCTTAACACCAGACACTTAAAAAAAAAGGAGGTCAACTTATTGGGTTAAGTGGCCAAAGGAAAAAAAGAAGGAAGGTTGAAGAATGAGAGACTCGTGCATTTTCCACGTGTTTTCCTGCTCCCTTCCTAAAGCATATTATGCTCATGGTCTCAGCAATTGTTCTTGGGAGTAGATGGAGCAGATTTGCTGAAAATGATTGGGACATCAGGGGATCCTTCTTGGGTTATAGCATGACTATAACAAGACTCCATTTTAAGTTGCTTGATCAATAGAGAAACACATAGCAGTTGGATCATCTGAACCCATATGAAGCAAATAAATTGTATTCTGCTATCGTGGTTAATTTTATCTGTCTACTTGGTCAGAATTTGGTGCCCGGTTGTTTGGTCAAATATTAGCCTAGATGTCGCTGTAAAAGTATTTTTCAGACATGATTAATAATTATCATCAGTCGACTTTAAGCAGATTACCCTACATAATGTGAGTGGGTCTCATCCAATTAGTTGAAAGCCTTAAGAACAAAGACTGAGGTTTCTAAGAAAGAAATAGGGAATTCTGCCTTTAGTCTGCAACATAGAAATTCTGCTCAAGTTTCCAGACTTTGGATTCAAGACTACAATATTGACTCTTGCCTGAATTTCTGGGCTGCTAGGCTGACCTATAGATTTCAGACTTACCAGCCCCTCAATCATATGAGCAGTTTGCTTAAAACAAATCTGACGATAGATAGATAGATAGATAGATAGATAGACAGACAGACAGATAGAGATCTTATTGGATCCTGTTTTTCTGGAAAGCCCTGGTTGATACAACTGATGCAAGGCACAGGAGCCCCCAGATTAGGGCTTAGCCTTAGGAGGGTTGTTGATTTCTCCCAGGAAAGAATTCAAGGGCAAGCTGGTGGTGAGAGAAAGCATCTGTTGTTGAACCAGTGCTGCTCTTCGTGGAGCAGAGTTAATCCTTAGGCAGTGTGCCCAGAGTCAACACCTGTGGGCTACTAGCTGCCTGTATTTATACCTACTTTTAATTACATGCAAATTAAGGGAAGATATTCAGAAATCTCTAGAAAAGGGGTGATAACTTCTGAGTCATTGCCATGGCATTTGTGTACTGTTGTGTTGCTGGTGGGAGTGTAGCTCATTATGCTACTGAGCAGGGAGGGCAACTAGAGGTCACTTTCATAGCCATCCGCCTTTCCCACTGCACCCTGTTCCGACCAGAGCCTGTTCCGATCAGCAGGGTCACTGCCAGAAAACAAGCCCTTCTGGTCTCCTGCCTCACAACCACTTGAGCATCCCTCACCCTCATCCCACCACCTTACACTGAGCTCAGGCACTTGGCTATTAAAAGAGGGCTGCTACCACCTCATTAATTTCCCCGCTAAGCCCACTATATCAGAAAATACGGGATTAGACCTCACAGGTTTATTTGCCCTTAGACTCACTCAGAGAAACCAGGGCTTAATTTTATTGTTCCCTGATTCATCCTGTGTAGTGAGACAAGGTTTAACAATACCAAGAATCACAGACTACTGCTGTCATCAGGTCTCAAAGACAGCACAAAATTATGGCGTGCTGTAAACCAAACTATAGTCAGTAGCAAAACAGATTCAATGTAATGTTAATTCCTCAAAGAAAGTAAATTATAACAGAAGGAAGAAACCGACAGCTGTTCTCTTTTCATTATCTCCCAAGATGAAACAATAACAAACAGAATTTTTGAAATATCCTATACACAGCTTGGATCAAATGAATTTGGAAATAGCCAGTTTTATTTCATCTTATTCCAGGAAGACAGAACTGTATACCACAGGCATGTCAGGCAAAAGCAAGCATCTGCATATACCTGTGCTATGCAGTAACGCATGCAGCTTCCTCAAGGCAAATAAACCTTTTTTCTCTTGGCCTCTTATAAATAATAAATAAATATTTTATATTTATTATTTATACAATAAATAAAGAGGAACAAATACCGCTCTTGGCCAGGCACAGTGGCTCACACCTGTAATCCCAGCACTTTGGGAGGCTGAGGCTGGTGGATAACCAGAGACCAGGAGTTCAAGACCAGCCTGGCTAACGTGTGAAACCCTTTCTCTACTAAAAATACAAAAATTAGCCGGGTGTGGTGGCACCCACCTGTAGTCCCAGCTACTCAGGAGTCTGAGGCAGGAGAATCACTTAAACCCAGGAGGTGGAGGCGGCAGTGAGCCAAGATCATACCACTGCACTCTAGCCTGCATGACAGAGCGAGACTCCTTCTCAAAAAAAGAAAAAAGAAAAGAAAAATATGGTTCTCGTAGGTCTTATAAACCATAATTAAGGAGAGGTTTGTTTTTTTGTTTTTTTGTTTTTTGTTTTTTGTTTTTGCCTGAGATGCTCAGTGTTATTAGTAAAACATAAATCAGAAAAATTATAAATTATCGTGCACCAGATTTATAAACATTAAAGCATTATAACATCCAATGGTAACCAGGATATGGTAAAACTAATAAAACTGACACTTTCAGAGCTGGGCATGGTGGCTCAAGCCTGTAATCCCAGCACTTTGGGAGGCCAAGGTGGATAGATCACTGGAGGCCAGGAGTTCAACACCAGCCTGAGCAATATAGTGAGACTTCGTCTCCAAAAAGATTTTCTTTAATTAGCAGGGCATGGTGGCATGTGTCTGTAGTCCTAGATACTTTGGAGGCTGAAGCAGGAGGATCCCTTGAGCTCAGAAGTTTGAAGCTGCAGTGAGTCATAATTGTACCTCTGCACTCCAGCTTGGGTGACAGAGCTAGATCTCTTTCTAAAAAACATAAAAATTTTAAAAGTTGGCACTTCCACACATTGCTGATCTCAGATTCAATTGCTAAAACATTCTGGCAAAGAAATCTGTCACTATCTCCTGTATCAATTAACATTTACAATGCACTCATCAGTGCAACAACCCCACTGGACAATAGAAGCATGAGAACATAAGGATTTATGAGCAAAGACATTTATGGAAGCTTATGTGTAATTATTTTCCTAAAAGAAACAAACATGAAAATAACCTATATGTCTGTAAAGAAACAATGGTTTGATAAATTAGGATATCCACCCTATAAACTATAAGAATTGATTAAAAGTAAAGTTATACCTACTTGTATTAACGTTGAGGGCTGTTCATGAAATAAAGTCAAGTGAAAAGTAAGTAGCAGAGAGATGTACAGGGTGTGAATTCATTTTTATTTTAAAAACCTACATTTGGGTATGTTTGTGCACCTGTGTTTGCATGGAGCAGGTGTGGAATAATGTGTGAATTCAAGTGCCAGCTTAACTTCAGATGAGGTGGAATTGCACATGGGGATTGGGGAGGATGTGAGTAAGATTGTTGATTTTGCGTTGTTTCTAATACTTTTTATTTTCTGTATATGAGGATGTGTTGACATCTTAAAAACCTTGCTAGCTGGGGAGAGACTGCCCTTTTCAGAGCCAGTAGTTCCTAGAGACAGCAGAGGTCAGCCAGGAAGAGCACGCCCTTATTATTCAAACTATTCAATCTACCCCCCCTTCCATCCAACCCCTCCAACCCAGGAGGTGACACTCCTCTGCCTTTGTCATCCCAGGAGAAGTACCAGGCAATTAGGACCACCCATATAACCTATAGCCTAGAGCTGCTGAAATTTTTCCAATTAGCCAGTCGTAAGTTGTTTTCCCTCCCTGCCTTGACTTTGCCACAGAAGTTCCAATAAGGCTGTAGCCTCCGCTTTCCCCTTGCTCCTGTGTTCTACCTCCTGACCACCCTGAGGCTTCCCCATATGACCCTGCATGAACTGCCATACCTTCTATCTCTTGAGCTTGTGAGTATAATAAGCTTTGTTTTGCCAGGCACAGTGGCTCATTCCTGTAATCCCAGCACTTTGGGAGGCTGAGGTGAGAGGATCACTTGTAGTCGGGAATTTGAGACCAGCCCAGGCAACATAGCGAGACCTTGTCTCTGCAAAAAAAAAAAAAAAAAAATTAAACCCCATAAAATTAGCAGGTAGTGTGCACCTGTAGTCACTCAGGAGGTTGAAGTCAGAAGATCCCTTGAGCCCAGGAGTTCAGGGCTGCAGTGATTGCGCCACTGCACTCCAGCCTGGGTGATAAAACGAGACTGTCTCAAAATAAAATATAAAATAATAAATGAAAAAAAGATACACTTTGTCTCCCTGAACCTCTATTCTATCTCCTCTTGCAGCCGCAACTGACCATCTCATAAAAGATCACTTCTCAAATGTGAAAAGGGTGCAGAAGAGGCAGTCTCTGTCTTTGAATCTCTAGTACTCCAGATCTGTGCCTCACTCACCTGGCCTGGGCATTTGTCTTTAATTGTGGAATTCCTATCCAAGCTCTCCCTATTCAGCAGTAAAGTTCAGCATTTCCACCTTCTATTCTAAGGTAGTTTTACCAGTGATCATGGACCTGCAATGAAAGCACAGTCACGATTGAATTCCACAGTTTCCAGGAAATCTACTTCTCATTCTTTCTAAGCTTGCATTCCCTAACAGACTATGTCCCTAAACCAGGCTTCTGTGATGTTTCTTTGACCTTTAGGCTGGGGCTGTCTTGTTTCTTTATTTTTTTTTCCTTTGAGATGGAGTCTCACTCTGTCACCCAGGCTGGAGTGCAGTGGCACAATCTTGGCTCACTACAACCTCCACCTCCCAGGTTCAAGCGATTCTGCTGCCTCAGCCTCCTGAGTAGCTGGAATTAGAGGCATGTGCCACCACACCCAGCTAATTTTTGTATTTTCAGTAGAGACAGGGTTTCATTATGTTACCAGGCTGGTCTTGAACTCCTGACCTCAAGTGATCCACCTGCTTTGGCCTCCCAAAGTGCTGGGATTACAGACATGAGCTGTCGCGCCAGGCCTTGGCTGAGGATTTCTGATCCAGTGAAAACACATGTTCTTCCCAGCTCAGACTACTGGCTCACCAATTCTCTAGGTTCTCTCTAAAGGCTCATGGGATTACCAGCATCACCTCTGATTTGGCTATTCCTCCCTTCGATTCCCAGTCCACGAAAGAAGCCCTGAATGACACTAATCCTTGTATTGACCCTCAGTAAACCATTTAATAATCTTTTTATTTATTTTTTCCGAGAAGAGCATGTGTTCACAGAGAATATCCCGTCTCAGAAATAAGAAGGGGAAAGTTGCTGAATGCCTATGCATATAAGAAGCCCTCTCACCTACACTCCCTAAGCAGGAGAAGAACAGTTACATTTGGTCATGTCCAAGTATATTTTATTGTGCCAGTGGGAGAAACTTTCACTGGAGCCTGGAAGAGCCACTTGTATGTGGAGGCAGAATTTCAGACTCGCTCTCCCCCAGGGCTGCAGCGATGGGCACGACTCCCTCTATCTGTCCACCCTTCCCGCACCCCAGCACCTGGCACAAAAGCTGCTGTCCAGTTGGAGAAAAACTTCAGGCAAACACCTGTCTTAGATTGAGCTGCTGTAACAAAAATGCCATATACAGGGAGGCTTTACCAATAGGCATTTGTTTCTCACAGTTCTGGAGGCTGGAAGGCTGAGATCAGGGCCCCAGCATGGTCAGGCACTGGTAAGTATCCTCTTTATTGTAGCTTGTAGACTTCTTGTGCTGTGACATGGCAGAAAGAAAATTAGCCAGCTCTCTGGCCTCTCCTTAGAAGGGCACAAATTCCATGCAGGAAGGTGCCAGCCTATGACCTAATTATCTCCCCAAAGCTCCACCTCCTAATACCATTGCCTTGAGGGTTAGGGTTTCCGCATTTGAAATTGGGGGAAACAAAACCTTCAGTGCCTCACAACACCTGCCTGCTCTCTCTGTTATGTTCCCTCTTGTTGGTGAATGAACTTTTTTGGAGTGGAATAGTGAGATGTGAACAGCTTGAGGAAAAGGAGGTAGGCTTCCTTCCAAAGGAAGGCTTTGAGCCTTTTGGTTCTAAGCAAAAGGCAAAAGGACAACCCTCAAGTCTGTCCTTTCTCTCTGGAGTAATTCATAGCAGTGGAAATTAAATGTGGCTTTTCCTTGCTTTGCAAACATAAATATATTGTCCTCATAACGCTGCAGAGGAATGGTGAATGCTTGAAAGTCAGACTCATTTCTTTGGTCAATTATCTCTTTATTCATTAATGAACATGCATTATCATTATTTATACTAGATTTCTAACCTTCATTTAATATAAGAATGGAGTTTCTTAGCCAATTTCTTAGTAATAATTAAAAGTAATAAAGACATAATGTTTTAATGTAGATAAGTTTTAAATATCTTGCAAAATATAATTACAGAATATATGACCATTAAGAACATCACTTTTTAAATAGCCACTTTATTTTTTCCTAAAGAAAGATAGAACTGGCTGGGCCTGGTAGTGCACACCTGTAATCCCAGCATATTGAGAGACAGGAGGATCTCTTGAGCTCCGGAGTTTGAGACCAGCCTGGCCAACATGATGAAACCCTATCTCTCCCCACTCCCTGCAAGAAACGGAGAGAAAGATCTGTCAATAAAAGTCAAATTAAATTTTGGTACTATTTTTGGATGAAAAATGTTAAAGTTACCTTCTTTATATGTTATACTGAATGTAAAGAATGAATAAAAATAAAATGAATAGTAGAGCTAAAATTAAAGTCTTATTGATCAATGTGTATGCTTCTGCACAGATTGAGAAAGGCTGGAAAGGGAGATGAACGTTCTTGACTACACAGTGGCAAACCTTTTACATTTGGATATTTCTGAGATTCCATAATGAAAATCAAACCTGTTGGTGTGTCAAAGGAAAGCACGACTTAAGATTGAGGAGACAGCTGAGTGGACCATCTCTGGAACAGGCATCACATCAGCAACACACTCCAAATCCCAGGGTAGGACTGCAAAAGGCAAGAATTTGACTTTATCATCCTCATCCTCCATCCTTCCTGTTCTTTCCATTCTGTCTCTGCCCTCCCTCCCTTGTTTCCAGCATTCCTGTGTAGTCTTCTGTTTCAGGTTCAGATGGGTGGAAATATCCCGTGATGTGTAACTCATAGGTAGTGGTACATGCATTCTCTTCACAGCTTTCAAAAATCATAGGCTGGGATCAGTGGCTCATGCTGTAATCCGAGCACTTTGCGAGGCCAAGGCAAGTGGATCACTTGAGGTCAGGAGTTCGAGACCAGCCTGGTCAATACCGTTTCTGCAAAATACAAAAATTAGTAGGGTGTGATGGTGAGTTCCTATAATTCCAGCTACTCAGGAGGCTGAGGCACCAGAGTCACTTCAATCCCGGAGGTGGAGGTTGCAGTGAGCTGAGACCATGCCACTGCACTCCAGCCCAGTTGACAGAGCAAGACTCCATCTCAGAAAAGAGAGAGAGAGAGAAAGAGAGAGAGAGAGAGAAAGAAAGAAAGAAAGAAAGAAAAAAAGAAAGAAAGAAAGAAAGAAAGAGAAAGAGAGAAAGAGAGGAGGAGGAAGAAGGAAGGAAGGAAGGAAGGAAGGAAGGAAGGAAGGGAAGGAAGGAAGGAGAAAATCAAAAACCTTTAACTTTTACTACCAAAGTAATATTGACATTTCAGGTATCAAGGAAGGTTAGGGAGAAAAGGATCCAAGGACAATGTTCATTGCCCATCTCTTTAATCACAGTGTAGAAAAACCTGTCTCTGGTGCCAGTCTCAAAGGACTAGAGCCAGACAAGGGTTAAAGTTTGAAACTACTATAAGCTGTTCACAAAAGATGGCGAAACCATCAGATTGTGTATATGAAGAGAGAAACAGAATAAAATGATTCATGAAGTCTTCTCTCAAAGGTGCCCCCGCCACCTAACTGTGCCCCTCTCCATTAAGTACTTGATGTATAAGACCATTTCACCAGAAGAAGCATGAGATGCTGGTGGAGATGTTTAATTTTAGCCTTCCATTCTTTCCTTTAAGTATGATTCAGCCAATTTGTTTCAAGCTTTTGGCTTCATTTTAGGAAGCAGATGTTTAACCTTCTGTTCGTTAAGCTAGTATTCTCTATAATTAAGAGTTTTGAAAGAATACTGGAAGGGGTACAACCTAGTTCTTGGATAAATTTATATCTGTGCGTGGGAAATCTATTTCCTTCCGATTGCTTTAATTGTAATCTGGAGCCTCTGTAGCATTTGTTTAGCGTTTAAATTTTAACAACAAAGCTTCACTTAAAAAAAATTGCAGAGATTCTTGAATGACTTCTTTCCAAGTAATCTTCTATTTTTACTTTTTTATTTGCAACCAGTGAATTCTTGTGGACAATTTTGAAGTGTAAGTATACATTTTATTTAAATGTATAAGTCAGGCTAAGCTCAAACTGGCTTGGCTCTGCTATATGAATGACAAAACTGAAATTTCAGCAGCTTTACTTATTTATTTTTAAGAGACAAGGGTCTCACTCTGTCACCCAGGCTGGAGTGCAGTGGTGTGACCATAGCTTACTGCAGCCTAGAACTCCTGGACTCAAGTGATCCTCTTGTCTCAGCCTCCCAAGTAGCTGAGACTACAGGCATGCACCATCATGCCAGGCTAATTTTTAAATTTTTGTTTAAAAGTTTAAAAAGATCCCCAGAAGGGATCTCCCTATGTTTCCAGGCTGATCTCAATCTCCTGGCCTCAAGTGAATCCTCCCATCTTAGCCTCCCAAAGCATTGAGATTATAGGTGTAAGCCACCACCCCCAGCCAAATTTTCGTGGCGTTAAATCAGTAACTGCTTTGCACAAAGTCATTTAGATCAATTGGGTCTTTTATTTTATTTTATTTATTTTTTGAGTCAGTCTCGCTCTGTCACCTAGGGTGGAGTGCAGTGGTGCGATCTTGGCTCACTGCAGCCTCCACCTCCTGGGTTCAAGAGATTCCCCTGCCTCAGCCTCAAAGTAGCTGGGACTACAGGTGTGTGCCCCCACACCCAGCTAATTTTTGTATTTTCAGTAGAGCTGGGGTTTTGCTATGTTAGCCAGGCTGGTCTCGAACTCCTGACCTCAGGGATCGGCCCAACTTGGCCTCCCAAAGTGCTGGAATTACAGGCGTGAGCCACTGTACTCTCTGAAACACAGGGCCTCCAAGGCCACTGTGGCAGAGGAAGAGAGGATAGAACGAGTGTATGGGATCTCTTAAGGACCAATACTGAAAGCGACTTTGGTTGCTTCTCCCCAGATTCTAATGGGCAGACTTACAGCCAGCTTAACTGTAAAGGAAGCCGGGCATGTAGAAAAGTCAGTGGAGGTGTATTCAGAGCCATCAGCTTCTTCTATATTAGACAGAAGCATTTAAAATACGTCATCAAAATAGAAAAACAAAGGAGGAAGAGGATTATTTTAATAGTGCACCCTCTCTGTTTTCTTGACAGGGCTTTGGCACTGAATATCAGAAGGGCACTGATTGTTTCATAGAACGTGTGAAACACATAGTCAGGCGGCTACGTGTGGAACAAGCAGTGGGGATGGACTGAGTCTGAAATAAAGTCAGAGTTATGCATGTCTCCTGTGAAGCAAGAGACAAAAAGAAAACAGGCAGCAAAGTTGGAGTATGAAAGAGAGAACAATGCTTAAGGGGATGTATTTCTGGAAGGGACAAGAGTAGTTAGATTTTCAGTTTCAGAAACTTTTTCAGGCCTGGTGCGGTGGCTCATGCCTGTATTCCCAGCTGTTTGGGAGGCTGAGGCAGGTGGATCCCCCGAGGTCAGGAGTTCAAGAGAGCCTGGCCTAAATGAAGAAATCCTATCTTACTGAAAATGCAAAAATTAGCTGGGTGTGGTGGTGGGTGCCTGTAATCCCAGCTACCCGGGAAGCAGAGGCAGGAGGATTGCATGAACCCAGAAGATGAAGGTTGCAGTGAGCCGAGATGGTACCACATGGTACCATTGCACTCCAGCCTGGGCAATAGAGCAAGACTCTGCCGAAAGAAAGAAAGAAAGAAAGAGAGAAAGAGAGAGAGATAGAAAGAAAGGAAGAAAGAGAGAGGAAGGGATGGAGGAAGGAAGGAAGGAAGGAAGGAAGGAAGGAAGGAAGGAAGGAAGGAAGGAAGGAAGGAGGGAAGGATTCTTCACACATTGATCTTTCCCTCATTCTTACTCCCTAAGATTGCCTTAATATTCCTCTCTCTCCATCATTTCTCTACTTTACCCACTTCCCCTAGTTGGTCACCACAGGAAAAGAAAAAAAAAGGAAAAAGAAAAACCTTGAAAATTTAATTCAAGGGGAAAAAAGAGGCAGGTAATTACAGACAATCTAATGTTACCTCAATTTTCATAAAGGAAAAAGGAACATATCCAGGGACAGATAATTAAGCTTCATGTTTGTGTCCATCATGAAGGATGCCGAGATGAGTAAAACAGAGTCTCTTCCCTGAAGGAGCTCACAGTTGGGTAGGAGGAGGTGAACTGTAACTATTATACAACACTACATGAACATAAGGGCTCTATATGCAAAGCACAATGGGAGCTTTAAAAGCATGGCAAACATTATCTGCCTGGAAGTGTGGGGGACGTGTCACAACAGTGATATTTGAGTGTGTCTCAAAAAATGAGACGTGTAGAGTCAGAGAAGTTTGAACTAATACAACCTGGTCTAAAAGTGCGAACCCAGTTGGAGGTGGGAAATAAGAGGGACCAAAGCTAGAAATGTAGGCTGGGACCAGAGTGTACAGGTTCCCAAAAGCTAAATTAAGGTATTTGAATATTATTGGGCAAATGATAGAAAGCCGTCATAGGTTTTAAATTAAGGGAAGAATGATTCTACAGGAAGTTTTCCCAAAATGGTGTTTGTAGGACAGTGTCTCTTCCCAATACTCTGGATAGTATGGTTTAGGAAACACGTCATACTGGATGACCTACTTGGAAACTCATAAGAACATTAATGAGCATCAATATATACTTGAGAATTTTTGAAATAAAGAAATGTGTTAAGCTTAACTCAGTATGTACAAAATGTAGTTATTCATCTTTTATTTATGTATAACAAATGACCACGTGTTTAGAAGCTTAAAATAAAGACTGGCTGGGCAAGGTGCTCATGCCTGTAATCCCAGCACTTTGGGAGGTTGAGGCTGGAGGATCACTTGAACCCTGGAGTTCGAGACTAGCCTGGGCAACATGATGAAACCCCGTATCTATAAAAAATACAAAAAAAAAAAAATTTAGCCAGGTGTGGTGGAACGGTGCGTGCCTGTAGTTCCAGCTACTCAGGAGGCTGAAGCTGGAGGATCGATCAAGCCCAGGAAGTTGAGGCTGCAGTGAGCTGTGACTGTACAAATGCACTCACTCCAGGCCACTCCAGGCTGGGTAACAGCAAGACTCTGTCAAAAAAAAAAAAATCTCTCTTATTAGCTCACAGTTCTGCAGGTCAGAAGGCTGCCACAGCATGATGGGTTTCTCTGCTCAGATTATCACAAAGCTAAAATAAAGGTGTGGGCCAGGGGAGTTCTTGTTTGGAGGCTCCACCAAGCTCATTTTCTTTTTTTTAATTGTGCAAGTTTAAGGGGTTCAAGTGCAACTTTGTTACATTGGTACATTGCACAGTGGTGAAGTCTGGGATTTTAGTGTAGCCATCACCTAAATAATCTACACTGTACCCACTAGGTAATTTCACATCCCTCACCTCATCCCACTCTTCCAAGTCTCCATTGTCTATTCCACACCCTATGTCCTTGTGTATACATGTTTAGCTTCCACTTCTAAGTGAGACTATGTGGTATTTGACCTTTTTGTGTTTGAGTTGTTTCACTTAAGGTAATATATACCTTTCACTTAAGGTAATGTATGTGTGTGTGTGTGTGTGTGTGTGTGTGTGTATACACATTACACACTGTGTGTGTGTGTGTGTGTGTGTATATATATATATATATATATACCACATTTTCTTTCTTTTATTTTAGATGATATGATCTTATTTTTTTAATTTTAAAACTTCAACTTTCATTTTAGATACAGCAGGTGCAGGTACAGGTTTGTTACATGGGTATATTGCACCCAGGTAGTGAGCATAGCATACCCAATAGGTAGTTTTTCAACCCACTCCTCTCTCTCTCCTCCCTCTAGTAGTCCACGATGTCTATTATTTCAATGTTTATGTTCATGTGTGCTCAATGTTTAGCTCCCACTTATAAGTGAGAACACACATATATCACATTTTCTTTATCCAGTCACACCTTGATGGACACTTAGGCTGATCCCAAATCTTTACAATTGTGAATAGTGCCAGAATTCAGTTCTTTGATGTTATAAAACTAAAATCCCCATCTACTTGCTGGCTGTCAGCTGGGGGTTGATCTCAGCTCTTAGAGGCCTCTCTCACAGTATGTAGGTTTACGTTCTAGGCTGACCGGAGCACATCTCTCTGTCCTTCCGTCTCTGACCAATGGAGAAAATGTTGCATGCAAAGCATTCACGTGTTGTTTTGGTCAGGTCCACCAGGATAATCTTCCAGTCTTAAAGCCAATGGATTTGAAACTTTAATCACATCTGCAAAATCCCTTCACAGCAGTAGGTAGATTAGTATTTGATTGAGAAACCAGGGGTCAGGAATCTTAGAGAGCCATCTTAAAATTCTGCCTATCTTTTTTTTAATGGAAAATCTTTTAGAATATTTCAAAATTTTTAGAGGTTTTAGAGGTGCCTAGTTTAGCAAAAACTGAGTTGATGTAGAAAGAACATTCTGGAGAGGGCAATGGAGGCTGAAGGCATGGAAACATGGAAATCAATTTAGAGGCTGCTGTGGTTATCACAGAGATAAAATGAGCATCTAAATTACAAATTCTAGGAGATAGAATTTATACAACTAGATGAGCAAATAGGTAAAGTAGGCAATTGAAACAGGTTTTCAGCCCAAAATATTGAGTCAGCTTTGATGGTATCATAGCAGAAATCAGGTCTAAAAGTGGAATTGGCAAAGAGAAGATAATTAGTTTAGTTTTTAATGTGTTGAGCTTGAGGTCTTATGTTAGGCCATTCTTGCATTGCGTCAAGAAATACCTGAGGCTGGGTAATTTATAAGAAAAGAAGTTTACTTTGCTCATGGTTCTGCAGGTTGTAGAGGAAGCATAGTGCTGGCATCTGCTTCTGAGAAGGCCTCAGGATGCTTTTACTTATGGTGGAAGGTGAAGTACGAATAGGCACTTCACATAGAGAAAGCAGAAAAGACTAGTTCTGGCTAGGTGCAGTGGTTTATGCCTGTAATCTCAGCACTTTGGGAGGCCAAGGCAGACAGATTACTTGAGGCCAGGAGTTCAAGACCAGCTTGGGCAACATGGTGAAACCCTGTCTCTACAAAAAATATAAAAAAAGCCAGGCCTGGTGGTACACACCTATAGTCCCACCTACTCTAGAGGCTGAGGTGGGAGTATCACTTGAGCCTGGGAGTTTGAGGCTGCAGTGAGTCATGCACTCCACTGCGCTCCAGCCTGGGAGACAGAGCAAGACCCTGTCTCAAATCAAAAATGAAAACAAAACAAATCTCATGAACTCACTCATTATTATGGTGCTAAACCATTCAGGATAAGTTGGCCCCCATGATCCAGTCACTTCCTACTCGGCGCCACCACCAACACTGGGGATTACAATTCAATGTGAGATTCAGAGGGGACGCACATCCAAACTCGATAGTATGGATGGGAAGAGAAAAGTTTGAAACTCTGAGGAAACATAGGGGCTGATGGTATATTTTTGGGAATCATCACAATGAATAAGATTTCCTCTATTTAATGAATAGGAGAATGGAATAGGACTGAGGACGGAGTGAAAAACAAATTCATTAATATCCAAGCAAAGTCAAGTTAAGTCCATGTAATCATTTACATATTGGGGCAGGAGAAGGGTACAGTCAAATTTATCTTAATATTAACAAAGTATTTTATAGAATATTTCATAATATCCTTATATATACATAAAAGTAACATAGGAGCTGTATTAGTCCATTTTCATGCTGCTGATAAAGACACATCCAAAACTGGACAGTTTACAAAAATGGAGGTTTATTGGACTTACAGTTCCACATGGCTAGGGAGGTCTCACAATCATGGTGGAAGGCAAGGAGAAGCAAGTCACATCTTACATGGATGGCAGCAGGCAAAGAGAGAGAGCTCTTGCAGGGGAACTCCTCTTTATAAAATGATCAGATCTTGTGAGACGTATTCACTATCACAAAAACAGGATGGGAAAGACTTCTCTCCATTATTCAATTGTCTCCTAAGGAGTCCCTCCCACAGCTGATGGGAATTATGAAAGCTATAAGATGAGATTCGGGTGGGGACACAGAGCCAAACCACATCAGGGGCTTTGAGAACTATAGAAACAACTTTATTCAAACAGTGATGATTCATTATGCATTATCAAAGGAATTGGTGGAAAGGAGCCTTGGCCTTGGTGTTGAGGAGTATCTAGGCTTTTCCACCAAAAGTCAGTTCATGTAATAGATTAAACAACACACACAGACACACACACACACACACACACACGAATTTCTTTATAAATGAATAACTAGTTGTATGACCTTGAACCAGTCAACCCACTTTCTAGGTCTTTGTGTCTCAGCAATATGTATGTTGCATTCAGTGATCTGAAAAATCCTTTCATTCCAAAAACTTCTAAAGGTTATAAATGACAGGGGGTGGAGTGCCCTCTTGCAAAGCATCACACAATTTTCATCTTTGTTTTGTCCTTTTCAACATTTTTATCTATGATTTAGATAAGTATATTTGTAGCAATTTTGTAGTTGAAACAAATCTGAGAGACACAGCTAAGTGACAGATGGCAAAAATCAATATTAAATTGCTGATATGAATCTGGAAACAAAAACACAAATAGCCAATACTTTGTCTAAATAAAGACAGTTGCTAGAACTTAGAATATATTTTTCAATAAATATTACATGAAAGATTACAATATGGGCTGAGTGTGGTGACTCATGAACTGTAATCCCAGTCCTTTGGGAGATCAAGGCAGTTGAATTTCATGAGGCCAGGAGTTTGAAACCAGCCTGGGCAACAAAATGAAACCTCATATCTACAAAAAATAAAATAAAAAATAATTAAATTTAAAAGATTGTAATATGGTTTTCAGACCAAGGCCCAAAGTCCTATTTGGTCAATTTTGGAGTTGTGGGTCACCCTAGCTTGTGTCTGGTAGTGCTCCCATTAAGTGGCTGGTGGGAGCCTCAACTCCTCTCCTGAGTTGTCAGTTTCTACCTGCTGCTGCTCTCTGTTTTCATGCTCCCAAATCACTTCCTATCTCATTTCTCTATGCATGCTGCCCTCAGAGAAAAATTTTCTTCTACCATGATGTTGATCTAGATGCTTTTCTAAAACACTTTATTGTCTTTCACATTTTCAAAATGATCATGCTCATACACTAGAGTTATGCCTTTCATGTTGTGGGTGGAGGGTAGGTTCTGAAGTCAATGTGTAATGGTGAAATATCCTATAGTCAAAACTACCATTGAGAACTCTGTATAAAGTCACCACACTGAAGAGCGACCTATGGTAATTGTGTAATTCCAGCATAGCTCTTCCTCCATTGTTGGAACGGGTCATTGGTTCTTCAGCTAAGCACTAGATGAAGTGGTTGGCTTGCATTCAGGGGTCACAATGTATTCCCAAAAATATACATCTTAAAACCCTAGACTCACACTGAGCACAGCCAGAAGCTAATTCTGTGGGCCACTTGGTTTTCAATTCCCACTTTGTCCTCACCCTTGAGTAGATAGTCATTGAGTAGATTGTAACTGGAATGGTTTGAAATCAATATGCGTTTACCCATCTATCTCTCTCAAATGCACCCCCTGATGGGAGTGCATAGTACCATCAGGAGATTAGAGAAAGATGGCAGGCTGAGCAACCTATCCCTCTAATACAGTTTGGGTGTTTCGTCTCCTCCAAATCTCATGTTGAAATGTGATCTCCAGTGTTAGAGGTGGGCCTAGTGAGAGGTGTTTGGGTCATGGGAGCAGATTGCTCAGGAATGGCGTGGTGCACTCCCCATGGTGGAATTGAACGAGTTCTTGCTCTATCAGTTATTGCGAGATATGATTGGTTAAAAAGGGCTTGATAACTCCTCCTCTCTCTCTTGCTTCTCCTCTCCCCATGTGATACACCTGCTCTGCATTCACCTTCAACCGTAAGTAAACGCTTCCTGAGGCCTCACAAGAAGTCAAGCAGATGCTGGTACCATGCTTGTGCAGCCTACAGAACAGTGAGCATCTTTTCTTTATCTATTACCCAGCCTCAAGTACTTCTTTATAGCAATGCAAAATGGACTCTGCATCTAATTCCCTAGAAATAACATTAAGTATATATTTTTAATATACCAGTAAATAAGACAATATGGTCTCATTTGAACAGAAGTTATGGGAAATCCCTAAAAGAGATGAAATGTTTGACTGACGGATCGATCTTGGCCCAAAACATAAATAACAGAGCATGGGAGTGGGAGTTGGGTTGCAAGGCATCTTGAGCTTAGAGGTGGTGATTGGAGAGCAGGAGAGAGAGGGGAGCAAACATAAACGTAACAGTTGGGGTACAGCAAAAAACAGCATCTAGGCCAGCTGGCCAATTCCTGTCTCCCCAATTGCACCAACCGATACACTACAGAATCATCAGTCCTCATGTCCAGGAGTCCAACTACAGGCATTTGAGACCCAGCAACACATCCCCCATACTTTCTTAGCAAACTCTGCAGATGGGCTAGGGTTAAAAAAAATACTAAACTCACCAACCAGGCTAAAAAATAATTAATTATCATTGAATATTTAGGGAAAATTTATACAATGAAATATATACAGAACAACACTTTTTTTTTTTACCTGAAAAGTGACAATTTAAAAATTGAAAATATCTTACATTGATGAGAAAATGGGGAAATAAGAACTTTCTTACACTATTGATAGAAATAGTGTTATTATAGACATTTGTTGCAGGTCATTGAGCAGGATTTTTAAAAATGTTTAAAGGTACATACCCTTTTAACGCAGCAATCCTTGACAAGAGTGAACTTTTAAAAGTATTTTAAACGAGTTCTTTTGTTTTCATTAAAGTGATACCTGCATGTGATAGGAGGAAAAAGAAATCAAACCATTTAGAAGCTTCTAAAATGGAAAGTTTAGAATCTCCTCATCTTGTTCCATTCCCCTTAAGGCACAAAATACTTTCTCCAGTTTCTATTTGACAGTTTTTTTGGTAGTAAATTGTACAACTTAATATATCCATATATTGATTTTTTTGAATGAAAAAATTAGTATCTACATGAAAGATGAGAAATATGCAGTGAGATTACCTTCCACTACCTCTCCCTGCCTCGAATGCCACATCACATTGAGAAATTAAAGTGATTAGAGTTAAGTTCCATGGATACAGCAGTGATTACAGACTCCCAGAGCTATCTGCATTTCAAATGTTTCCATGCAAACTAATTTCCAACTGATAGAAAGAGAAAAAGGAGAAAAGTCAAGCAGAATTTTTGAACAGCTAGATGTGCAATGGAGAGGCTCTGCCACCCCCAGCCACTCTTCACAGCCCCCTCAGAGGGCAGCCCTTTTCTACTTCCTCCAAACTCCAACATCCGCCTCAAACACAAGGCCATCCTTTCTGAGATGTTCCCCATAGCCTGGATGGTATGGTTATTTATGCAATCTTTTTAACTTTTCAGCTGGGGACTCTTTTTATGTCAGCCTATCCATTTACAGAATATCTGAGGAGAAGGCAGGAAAGATTCTCCCTCCTCCATGATCTCTTTGGTAGTTACCACCAATGAACACCTGAAGGTGCTAACCTGCTTCCACTGCATCTATTTTACTGAAATCAAAGCCCGAAAACACCACTGATATTTCCTCCTTCCTCTGAGGTGGGTCCTGCCTAGTACTAAAACCTCCATATTAGAGAAGGATGACTCAAGCCCTATGCTCATCATTGTAATTAGATTTACAAATGAATGATTGCATTAGAGAGAGTATAAATCTTTTCAATTACCTTGATTTAATCTCGTCTATTAACTTAATAGAAGTCTTGGTCAGAAAAATCCACCAGGAATACTATGTCATTTGCTCATTATAAAATTTCATCACAATAACAAGGAGGCTATGATATAATTGATGCATACAGCTCCCAAGCTCAGTATAGTAATACCGTCTTATTTGTTTCTTTCTATAGATTAAAAAAGGAAGGAAGGAAGGAAGGGAGGGAGGGAGGGAGAGAGGGAGGGGAAAAGAAACCCAGTTCAATTCAGAGGATTTCTTAGCCGTCATTAATATCAATCCATATAATTAAAGTTATGTCTGGCTTAATCCGACTTTTCAATGAGTGTGGATTGCAATGTAATATCCTAAATGTTTATGTCTTTCACTATTCTGATTCTATGGCTTCTACTTGGCTATATCCTGGTGTGCCTGTTTATGGATATGGAGTTTGGTTTATGGGCTGAAGAATATGTTGACTGGGTTGAGAATTTCCTTACTGAGAAAATAGTCAGACCATGGCCCTTGGTCCAAACCTCTGGACCCTGGACTCAGAGGAGTATGCTGAACTTGGTACAGCAATGTTTAAGAGGTGAGATTGATAGCC
The DNA here is from genome assembly GCF_001604975.1 of Cebus imitator. Taxonomy (NCBI): domain Eukaryota; kingdom Metazoa; phylum Chordata; class Mammalia; order Primates; family Cebidae; genus Cebus; species Cebus imitator. Next base: position 2,881,182 of record NW_016107320.1, on the reverse strand, counting down.
CTAAACACAGGGCCATGTTTATAATTTAGTGAAGCATTCTCTGAGGCCACTTTGCTTTCCTATGAGAAGGTAGAAGAATTTGGGGGGAAGAGTAATCGGGGTACTCTTACACAAACAGCTTCAACCTGCTTCCTGTGATGATAAAACCTAAATGCAAGAATCATATTCCAAAGTTGTAAACAACTTCGGTGGACTCCAAATTTTGTATCTCGTATTTAATTTCTTCTTTATGCTTAGATATTTGTTGAGTTCTTTCTACCATGTGTAAGGCATGTGCATTATGGCTGCTAGGAAATTGAATCAGGCAGAAGGCCCATCTTGAAAGCGAGTATGGAAGGCTTGGCTAGGTGGCTCATGCCTATAATCTCAGCACTTAGGGAGGCTGAGGCAGGCGGATCACCTGAGATCAGGAGATCAAGACCAGCCTGGCCAACATGGAGAAACTCTGTCTCTACTAAAAATACAAAAATTAGCTGGGTGTGGTGGTGTGTGCCTGTAATCCCAGTTACTTGGGAGGCTGAAGCAGGAGAATCGCTTGAACTCGGGAGGTGGAGGTTGCAGTGAGCCAAGATTGTGCCACTGCACTCCAGCCTGGGTGACAGAGCAAGACTCTGTCTCAAA
>NW_016107320.1:2841026-2879681 GCF_001604975.1 Cebus imitator | reverse complement strand
CTCTTCCCCTCCCCTCTCCTCCCCTCCCCTCCCCTCCCCTCCTCTCATTTTGCTTGGAAAAAGATCCCAAGTCCTTAACAGACTTGATTGACAGCAGGCTCTGCTTCTACTCCCTTTGCTCTTTCTTCAGTGGCCACCCTGGCCTTTCATTTTCTGAAACCTGCTAGAACACGCCTGCTTCTAAATCACTTGCTGTTCACTCTGCCCATAAAGGTGTCTGCCTCAATATTCACGTTGCTTGCTGTCATACATCACAGGCATGTCTGGTCAAAAGGCCTCAGTGGCCTTCACTGAATACCTAATCTAACTAACACTGTCTGTCCCCCTCTGCCCACACCTCTCGTTACTCACCTCGCCATCTACCTCACCTCTGACACTTTCTAGGTCTGTGTCCTGCCTTATTTTTCCTCCTATCTCTTATGGTACCTGGGATTATAGTTACAATGTTTACAACCCCTGTCACCTCATTCAAATGTAAGGGTTGCAACTTTGTTTAGTTATACCTGGGACCAAGAACAGTGCTCAGTCCATGGGAGAGGCTCCATATGTATTTTGCAGGAAAAAAATAAAATAAAATAAAATAAAATAGTAAAATCAAAATTCAAGCTTTTCAGTGAAACTTAAAATTTTGGATAACTTGAATTTACCTTAGCCAGATTGCCCACTTTTGCACTGCTTGAAGACCTTTTCTGAATGATTGGATTATTCAGTCCATTATCATGAGCCCCAGGGTGTGAACTATGAATTGGAGAAATCAGTAATGAAGTAAATACAATTCAGGTCCACCCTTCCTTATTCTCAATTCTGACCTCCACAAAGTTCTATCAACTTAAAGTTTAAACAAAGTGTTTTTTTGGTAACTTCTTGTCTTTTTTTCATGGAATACTGTCTTTACCTGACAGAACAAATAGCAGAAAACTCTTGGGCATTGGGCAGACATTTTCTTAAAAAAGAGAATGAAGTGAACCTATTGGTTCAAAGAAAACAAATGACAGTGTTTTTTGCTAATGAGAAAATTTAAGCTTTTGTCAGGTGGGGTGACTCACATCTGTAATCCCAGCTACTCCAGAAGCTGAAGCAGGACGATCACTTGAGGCCAGGAGTTCAAGACCAGCCTGAGTAATGTGAGATCCCATCTCTAAAAAAAGAAAATAAAAAAAGTAAAATGATAAAATAAAAATTTAAACTTTTAAATGAAAGTGAAAATTTTGGGTAACTTAGATTTATCATAGTGAACTTGTCAACTTTCCAATGCTTGAAGACTTTTCTAATCAGATCAGTGGTAATAATAATGAATGTGCTATCACGATTTTGTATAACAAGATGTGTTAATATTTGAAAGATCACCATAGCTCAGTGAACCAGTATTTACCAGATGATCAGTGAATCATGTTACAAAATGCATGAGTAAAAGATCTCATAAAAAGTCCAAGACAGGTCAATGGCTTTTAAAGTATCAGAGTAAAAGAAATTTCACTGACAAATTTTCAGATTCAACACTTTAGCTAACCTCTATGAAAATATTACTTATCAAGTTGTGGTGCAGTAGCAAAGAAAAATATCCACACTTATGTGAAATGGCTGTTAAAACACTTTCATTTTCCAATTCCATATCTGTGTAAGACTGATTTTTTTTCATATACTTCAGTCAAAACAACATCACAGCAGACTGATTGCTGAAGCAGATATGAGAGTCCACGTCTCTTCTATCAGGCTAAACATTGAAGAGATTTGCAAAAATGTAAAATAATGCTACTCTTCTCACTAATACTTTTGTTTTGGAAAATACAGTTTTTTAAATAAGCATACAATACATTTTATCGTTATATTTAATTAGTTAATAAATATTTCTAAATTTTACCAGTTTTAATTTCTAACATGATAAATCATAACTGATATATCCCACATAAACAAGAGCTCTCTAATGTCTTTATTAATTTTCAAGAATATAAATGGGTCTTGACATTCAAAAGGCTTGAAAACCTCTGTTTTAAAGCATTTTATGAAATTAATCTCTATATTTATGTAAGTGAAATCAGAATGTTGGTGGTACATTTTATGCAACTAAGCCAAATAATTCTTAAGTTTATTTGGGAAGGAAAATGTTCATGAATAGCTGAAGAAATTCTGAAAAAGCAAATCAATGGAAAGAAACATCCCTACTCATAGTAAGGCATCATAGAAAACTATGGAAATTAAAACTGTGTGAATCAGTACAAAAGTAGATAAATAGATCAATAAAATAGATGAAAATGCAGAAATTGACCCTTCAAATATAATTATGAAAACTTATAAAAAGAGGCATTTCAGGTTGTTAGGGAAAAGGTTGTGCAATAAATGACCCTGGAATAGATTTGGGACAAAAAACAGAATGTCATATTTTGTTTTGGTCAAGGTTTTTAGTGTCAAACAATAAAATTCCTTCAAATTAGCTTAAGGTAAAAGGAATTTGTTAGAGGATACATTGAGTACACAGTCCTTGCAGTGAATTCATGGAGAAAAACATTCTATTCTTTATTTCAAGGAATGACCAGCAAACCCAAACCACAGAACTAAACAGCCCAAAAAAACTGATGCATGTACTACAAAAGGAAGCTGCAGAAATCACAAGTTTCTACCACAGCAGTGGCTTCAGAACCCACCACTTCTGCCATCTCAGGAAGCTTCCAAAACAGGAATCCGTCTGCCCAATTGAGAAGCAGCCACCATAGTTGATGATTTCAGACGCTGCTACTTCCGCCATGACCCAAGCCTGCAAAGCAAATACCCCATGCTCTTTCTTTTTCTCAAAATAACTCAGTTCAAATGAAAGTCTCTTGTGAGAACCTCTGATTGGCAAAATGAGATTCGCGTCCTAAAACCCTGGTTCTTTGGAAGTCTGGAAGGTCAGAAAGATCATTAAGACATACTGCTTTTATGACATGATCCTTATCTCACACCATAGCAAAAATAAAGAACAAAGCCATTACACAAAAATATAGGCAAGTCTTTTTATAATCATAGGAAGGATGAAGATTTTCAAAAACAAATTACGAACCCCAGAAGTCACTGTATAAAAAAGATTAATAGGCTTGACTCCCTAAAAACTGAAAACTTTTATATAACAAAAGATATGCAAACAAAATTTAAAAGTCTCATAGCTGGGAGAAAATTTTAGCAACATTTATAGCGAACAAAGGAGGGCTTAGAATTAATCAAAAGGCTCTTACAATTCAGCAAGAAAAAGATAGCCAACTCTGTGAAATCAGGGGAAATGAAATGAACAGGCAACAATGTTAGGCTGTTCTTGCATTGCTGTAAATACCTGAGACTGGGTAATTAAAAAAGAAAAATGTTGAATTGGTTCACAGTTCTGCAGGCTTTATAGGAAGCATGGTGCTGACATCTGCTTGGCTTCTGGGGAGACCTCAGGGAGCTTTTACTCATGGCAGAAGGTGAAGCAGGAGCAGTCATGTCATGTGGCCAGAGCAAAAGTGAGAGAGAGTGGGAGGTGCCAGACACCTTAAACCAGACCTTGCATGAACTCACTCATCTGTAAGGTGATAAGCCATTCATGAGGAACCCATCCCCATGACCCAGACATCTTCCCACTAGTCCCCACCTCTAACACTGGGGATTATATGTCAACATGAGACTTGGAAGAGAACAAATATCCAAACAATTTCAATGATACTCACATAAAAGCTACTTTTTATCCTATCTGTATAAGGAAATACTTGTTTTGCACAGAAGTCTAGAGGAATAAAACATCCTTAACAGAGGCTACTTCTGGGAAGGAAAGTGCAACTGAGGGGAGAAGGAGGTTGTCAAAAGGGCCCTCCCCCCATTTTTTTTTTGAGATGGAGTCTTGCTCTTGTTACCCAGGCTGGAGTGCAGTGGCATGATCTCGGCTCACTGCAACCTCCACCTTCTACATTCAAGTGATTCTTCTGCCTCAGCCTCCCCAGTAGCTGGAATTACAGGCACCCACCACCACACCTGGTTAATTTTTGTATTTTTTGTAGAGACGGGGTTCAGCCATGTTGGCCAGCTGGTCTCAAACTCCTGACCTCAGGTGATCCACCTGCCTCGACCTCCCAAAGTGCTGGGATTATAGGCGTGGACCCTTTCTTTTGTACATCTTCCCTATTGTTTGAATTTTTACAAAAATATATTTGGATATTAGCTGTACATTTACTATAAAATCTTACTTTGCTGTCTTTATAATATTTAGCAATAAACATATATTTTTGCATTTCAGGGTATGATATGAGGTCATTTCAGTGTAATAACAACCATGGTGGGCTTTTTCAATGCTTAGGTATATTTTCTGAAATCAGAAGATTGTGTTTATGCTTTGGATAATGACAAATTCTTGATATTTCATTCCATGCAATTTTGACCATTTTACTCACGTGATACACATTTCTTGATTTTATAATTTTGAGAGCAGGTTTTGCTCTGTCAGCAGGCTGGAATGCAGTGGTACAGTCATACCTCACAGCAACCTCAAACTCCTGGGCTACAGTGATCCTTCCACCTCAGCCTCCTGAGTAGCTAGGACTACAGGTGCATGCTACCACGAAGGTTAATTTTTAAATTTTTTGTAGAAGCAGGATCTCACTGTGTTGCCCAGGCTGGGTTCAAACTCTTGGCTCAAGTGATCCTCTTTTCTTGGCTCCCAAAGTGCTGGGATTACAGGCATGAGCCACTGTGCCTGGCCTATTTTCTTTTCTATTTATAGTATTACTTACAGAGCCTTTAGCAGTAGAGTAGGCGTCACCAATTGCTATCTCCCTCACTTCTCCCCACATAATGATATTCAATTTTCACCTTCACACAAGCATAAATTTGTGACTAATTATAGAAACCATAAGGGAAAAAGAATATACAGAAGGAGAAGTGTCTTAAAAACCTGTCTTTCCTGAAATAATTCAGCAGTATTGATTTAGAGCAGTTGAATCATTACCACCCCTTCTGTAAATATATCAGTCATGACAGAAATAGCTTCTGAGAACTGAGCCTCTTCCTGCTCAAAAGTGCTGTGACTATAGGGTACCCAAGAATCACTGAAGACTTGAAATTGCAACAAAAGGAATTTACGTTAAATTTAATGACAAATTTCCCCCTGTGAAAGTTATTAAATACTTGGAGAATTATAAAGCTCTGATGAACACCTATATTTTAAAAATGCACCTCTCTCAATCATCATTAATAATACTTTAGCCATTCCACAAACATTTTTTGAGTATCTACCATGTGCCAAGTTCTGTGCTTGTCACTGGGAAGTATAAAGATGAATGAGGCATGATCCTACACACAAGGAACGATCAAACCTGTGAGAGAAATGAAATGTACTCATTCATTCATTTGTTGGATAAGTATTATAAGTGCCAGCCTTTGGGCATTAGGGATACAATGGTGACCAGCACTCAACTATGGAAGTGCAAGAAGGGAAGAAAATTCTGTGATGGGTTACAGTGGAGCAAGATTATTCTGTCTGTGATATGAAACAAAGCTTTGCAGAAGGGGCATTTGAGTTCTGTCATATGTAGAGTTTTAATAGATAAAAATATGGAAAGAGGAAATGTCAGATTGAAAGAATAGTATGAGGAAAAGGAAGAGAAATGTGGTAGCTGAGTTTGTATTGGTATGTACCTGAGACACAACTGAAACTCAATATGTGATAAATACAATAGGATGCTAGAGGCTATCACACAAACAACCCCCACATCTCCATAGCTCACATCACAGTCAAATTTAGAATTCAGACTGTCGTCTTCCACGTGGAGATTCATTAATCTCTTGGGTCTGTCATCCTTAAATTCTCCCTGTATTCAGCAGACAGAGACAGAGAATGAAAGAGCAAGAAAGAGAGATCATGACATAGAGAAATCTAAACAGAGTAAGAACTAGAACTTGCCATAATTTCTGCCCACATTCTATTGGCCAGAACTAAGTCACATGGATATAGTCCCACTTAAACACAAAGGAGACTAGGCTATGTAGTCTTCAGAGTGCCCAAGAGGTAACTGAGCCTAGTTCGTTGATGACTTCACATTATCTCTGCCACAGAGACAATTTATCTACAAAGGCCAACGTATTTAAGAGGACTATTGTTTAGTGTTTAAGTACTTCATATTTAGTTACTGATACATGAAATATGAACACCATTACGCACAATGCAAACAAAAGTTTTTAATTTTTTTTTTAAGAGACAGGATCTTGATATGTTGCCCAGGCAGGAGTGCAGTGGCTATTCACAGACACAATCATAGCAAAGTGTAGCCTCAAACTCCTGACTTCAAGACATCTTCCCACCTCAGCCTCCCAAGTAGCTGGATGAAAGCAAATATTGAATAACTATATTACAAGATGCACTCAACTCTGAAAATTCAATATGTAATATACTGAAGGCACTTACAATTTAAACAGGGATGAGGACTCACACAGAATGAGAGAATTACAGTACAATATACATACGGTAAATGACAATATACAAAGCAACACTTTATATGGTTTTAATTTATGATTCATATAATGCTATTCTGTAAAAGAAGCAAAACATATTGTTATTTAGATTTCTTTACATAGTTTTAAGGTAGGCTTATGGTATTCTCCAAGCATAAACAAAATATACTGACCTTTAAAAAATTAGACAAGTGGCCAAGGTGGGTGGATCACGAGATCAGGAGTTCAACACCAGTCTGGCCAATATGAGACCTCATCTCTACTAAAAATACAAAAATTAGCCAGGTGTGGTGGCACACACCCATAGTCCCAGCTACTTGGGAGGCTGAGGCAGAAGAATCGCTTGAACCTGGGAGGTGGAGGTTGCATCGAGGCAAGATCACGCCACTGCACTCCAGCCTGGGAGACAGAGCAAAACTCCGTCATGAAAAAAAAAGGCAAGTGCAAAAGAAAAGTGAAGACCTTGATAAATAGACAGTATTATTTACTCTCTAAATAAACAGACAGTATTTATAATTTACTTTCTAAGGAAAGTCGCAGTTCATAGAGCTGTCATGGTGATTTAGTCAGTAAACCTAAAAGAAGTTACTTGATCTCCTGACAAGTTTAAAAAAAAAAAGATTTTGACATTTCATTTGGATCATTTACATTTCTCACATAGAGAAAGTTTATCATAATCATTAAATATTGGCATTAGAGTTAGATACAAATCATTTCAAGTCATAGCCCAGCTGTTTTTTGGCTTAAGGCAAGTTCCTTAACCTCCCTTAACCTCAGTTTCCCTTATTTGTGAAAAAATAGGGATAATAACAACAATAATACTAGTACTTCCTCGGGATCTCCTGAGGATCACATGAGTTAAAGCACCATTGTACTTTGTCCACCATGAGGCACATGAGAAATATTTTATTAGTGAAAGATTATGATGCTGTAAAAAATCAATGTTGCACAAAAAATGCAATTAAAAGTAAAATGAATACAATGTAATTTCAATTTTGATTGACTGACACAGACGGATAGAAAGGAAATGCACCAAAATATTAACAATGATGTTTTTAGGTGGTACAATTATGGATGTTTTTATATTCCTGGTCATACAATTCTGAATCTTCAGATGTTTATGGGGCAAAACATTTGTTTCTTTTATTTGCATCGTATTATTTCTAAAATCCCTTATATCTCTTAAACTTTGCATGCACACATAATTGCTTTATTAACATGATGTGATTCCTTCTGTTATTTTCTCCTAAAGACAAGACTTCCCCAAGGAAACGCTTGGTTTTGCTCTTGCCTTAGAATAATTGGCCAGCAACATTAAAAATTCATCTGCTGAGAAGCAAATAGGTTTTTTGTTTGTTTCTAAATTTTTTGTCTTTCTTAGTCAATAGTAAAAAGCTAAAATACGTTTTCAAATCCTCATTTTCCCCCTTTTTTCTCTAACATTTCCTGGATCTTAAATGAATACATGTTGGAATAATTCCAAATAATTTCTAACATAAAATTTTACTGACATTTGAACATGACAATTGGAGATATCGAACTCTAGAACCCTAAGCCATTGTAGACTTTCTTTAAAGCTGAAGCTAAGGTATACAGAATGCTACAGTCATTTGGCTTTATACATTTAGGTATAAATTGCAATCTTGAGAAAACGTATTCATATTTGTTTTCATGTAAGATAGCTCTCTCTTTTGCATGAACATTTCTTTAAAAAAATTTAATTGACAGATAAAAGTGTCTGCATTTATCATGTACAGCATGATGTCTTGAAGTATATATACATTGTAGAATGACTATATATAGCTAATTAACATATGTGTTATCTCACATAGTTATTTTTGTGGTGAGAGCACTTAATATTCACTCTCAGCATTTTTCAAGAATACAAGATATTGTTATTAACTATAGTCATCATGTTTACATGATGTACCTTCTTCCTAACTGAAATTCTGTATCCTTTAATTTACATCCCCACCACCACTCCATCCCCTTGTAACTACCACACTGCCCTCTAATTCTATGAGATAAACTTTTTCAGATTCCACATATGTGTGAGATCATATGTTATTTGTCTTTCTGTATCTGGCTTATTTCACTTAACACAATACCCTCCAGGTGTATTCATGTTGTCACAAATGCAGGATTTTCATCTTCCCTTTTGAGACAAGGTTTCCCTGTGTTTTCCAGGCTGGGGTGCAGTGTATGATCACAGCTTACTACAGCTTCGACCTTGCTGGCTCAAGCAATACTCCTGCCTCAGCCTCTCAAACAGCTGGAAGTACAAACACACACCAACACATCAGCCTACTTTTTTGTGCTTTTGTGTAGAGACAGGGTTTCACTATGTTGCCCAGGCTGGCCTTGAATTCCTGGGCTCAAGCAATCTGCCTCACCTCAGCCTCCCAAAGTGCTGGGATTACAGGAGTGAGCCACTGTGCCTGCGTGCCATTTTTTTTTTTTTTTTTTTTTTAATGGCTAAACAGTGTGCATGAACATTTCTTGAATCTTGTTTACAAAATTAAAAGTTAATCTTTGTGTAAACAAAATTTTCTCTTAGTACGTATTAAGTTTGAATATAGGAAAATTGTGCTTGACATTTATTCTTAAATTTTGCGCTCCTGGTTATGCAGAGCCGATTTATAATCAGATAGAATTGAGAGAAGCAACCTATGTTACTTTACAGTTAGTTGCCTGTAGGTGGCCTGAATAGTAAATGTAGAAAAGCTTTGCTGTGGGGAATGAAAGAGCCACTGCCCAAAATTATGGATGAATTCTCTCCTGCAATTTAAAAAAAAAAAAAAAAAGACAGAGGAGCCAAGGAAATTTCCCACCTGTCTGGTCCTGTACAGTGACTTCAACTTCTGGACTATTTCACCTGCAATCTTATCCTGGAAATGGCATTTTCTCTGTTTTGTTATTTTTGTTTCATGATGGTAATTTATTTTTCTTTTAGACAAACTAGAAGAAAAATACCTTGTCTGACCTTTTGTGGCTGTTTTGACTGCTCAGTTGGATTTTTAAAATGCTTTTAGTCATCTTCCTACTGATTACCATTATTTGTGGCAACCTCATGGAAAAGGCTAAGGCACAAAATATAATTTTAAAGCATTTACTTGAGCCAAGATGAGGACAACTGCCTGGAAGACTCAGACCCAAGTAACTTTGGACATAAGCTCCATTCAACCTTCGTTACAAGCAGGTTTTTAAAGGCAGCAAGGCAAACAAGTTGTCAGGAATTCCCATTGGTTTACGGAAATGACAATGATTAGTAGTTGGCTATATATTTTTGAGCTATAGGATATTAGTTATGGTGTCCAGTGTATGGCATTGTTAAATTAATTTATAGCTACTTGTGGCGACAGTCAGTCTAGAGCAAGCAGATTCAAGAGATGATTACTTAGCTCCAGGAGAGAAGTGGAACATGACTCCTGCCTCATTCCTTTGCCTCTCTGGGCCTGATAATTTACAGGAGGCTTGCATTCCTCATACAGTATTTCTTTTCTTTCTCATTTGCTTATTCTATTTCCTTTTCTTCTTTCACATTAAATGGGAAGAAGAAAGTACAAATTTCAGTTCAACAGGTATGTGCAGTCTTATGTCAAACTGGGACCCTGTTTTCCCAGATTATCCATGCAAACATTCTTCATGGTCTCCAAGGCAGATTCCCTGTTCTGGTGTCAGATGAATCCCTCAAATAAATGGGATGAAACCAATCTTTGCAACTCTTCCTCACGTTACTTTATACCTTGACTTGACTACTGTTTCCAAACATAACCAGTTTCTCTTGATAGTACAGAAGGTGACACCATCAGAGCAGGAAAGAGAAATAAGAGCTGCAGAGGCTGTGTTGTGAAAATATTAGACTCATTCTTTCTCCAAACACCTGAAAAGACTGGGTATTCTGCCACTTCCCAAAATACATTGTCATATCCCATCAAAGAACCCTAGCCCAGGATGGGACATTGAGGTGTCTGACAGGACTTCCTGTCTGATGTATGAGTACCCTCTGCAAATATCACCAGTAAATGAGCTGGCCTCTTCCTTTGCCCATCCAGAGACAAAGGGTTGTGCCTCTTGAAAAAGCTCTACTTTCATGCAGTTCAAACTTTAAAAATGTCTTCCTCTAGTTTAATCTAAATGTTCTTCCTCATAATTTGTATTCACTGGTCCAAGTCTGCCCTCTGGAGCATCTCAGAATAAGTCTCTTTCCTCTTCTATCTCACAAGTTCTTCCTAAATTTTTCAGATGAATTAAATAGAAGCTTCTATCAACTGTTAACTCCACATCCAGTCCTTTGAAATGCAGCTTGGAAAATAGGAATTTTTCCTACTAAACCTTTAGATCACAATTGAATGCAATAAAGAAAGCACCAAATCCCTTCTTTACTTTACAGCTCTTCATTTTGACTCCAGATCTAAGCAAAAATGCATTTTCTTTTAAGAACTGTGGGGGATCTCGGTGATCATCTAACTCAACTTTCTCACTTTTTAGATAAGTAACTTAAGGCCCAGCAGTCTTGATTAAGATCAGCGTCACAGAACTCTGGTTATTTGAGTTCTGGGAGTAATGCTGAAGTGGAGTAGTATTGTCTTGCTTGCTCTCAGAAGATAAGAGCTGTGCTTTGACAGTTGCAAATAGTTTTTGAACAAAATTTTCTTATGGCACAGTTTTCTGAAACTATTTTACAATGTACTTCTAGTAGCATACATTAGAATCTAATCTTAAGTATTAATTTATTTGAAAATATCTCAAAACTTGTATCTCTCAGAAGTTTAAAATATATCTTCAAAGAAAAATAAAAACCAACTATCTCAAAATGTATCCTTTATTTTCCCCAGAATCAAATCTCTAGGGACAAGAAGAGGGCATGTCAGTGCACAAGTACACACAATGCATACACACACACACACACACACACACACAAGTGACCCTATTTCTCCATTTTTCCTAGAGCTGACTTTCATACAAACTCATGATTACCATTACTAATAGGTAGATCTCGTCAAGATACTTAGCCAGGGAGCCAACATTTGCCTTCACCTGACAAACAGGATGTAAATACAATAGATAAATTATTTTTGACATAGACATAAATAGCTTTTTACAATGAGAATCGTGAGGTCACTGTGACTTCTACACTTAAAACAATTAGACTTTTTTGTACTGTTGTACCTGAGAATTTAAAATAATAATGAAAAGGAACAAGAGAGCAACACGTTGGTACTGCTTTTCACAAACTTGATAGGTAAGAGCAGTGATGAAATAGCAATAAAATTTATGAGAAAAGAGTTGTGGCTATAAATAGGATATACTTTGCTCCCAAACTGCATATAATCCCCTTCCCTTGGAAAAACACATAGACGAGGCCAGGCACGGTGGCTCACGCCTATAATCCCAGCACTTTGTGGGGGCCAAGGCAGGCGGATCACCTGAGGTCAGGAGTTTTAGGCAGCCTGGCCAACATGGTGAAATTATGTCTGTACTAAAAATACAAAAAAATTAACCAGGCGTGGTGGCACGTGCCTGTAATTCCAGCTACGGGGGAGGCTGAGGCAGGAGAATTGCTTAAAACTGGAGGCAGAGGCTACAGTGAGCCGAGATCCCACCACTGCACTCCAGCCTGGGGGACAGAGTGAGACTCCCCCTCAAAAAATATTTTATACATAGATATATTAACATAAAAATGAAAATTCCATCACCCAGAGAAAATCACTAGTCATATTTTGGTATACTTGTCCAGTATTTTCCCCCTACATACATGTAAATATACTATATAATGTTAAAATATTGGGGTGAAAATACTTTTTATTTAACATTGCATTGTATCGCCAGGTCGTTAAATTGTCTTCAGCATCATGGCTCTGCATTCTTTGACATGTAGTTGCTCCCTGATTTATATAAAACATTCTCTGTTAGTGAAATTTATTGTATTTTTTTGCAGTTTTTCTTTTCCTACCATGACAAAGGTCATCTTTTCCAGTCCTCGTTTCTTCCAAGCTGGAAACAAACAACGCAGACACCCAAATCAGACCTGAGATTCTATGTGTGAAAGTGCTTCTTGAAATGAATTATGTAATAGTATTGTAAAAAAGAAAAAAATAGAGATAAAATAAGCCAAATGATATGTGTCACTCAGTGTTCCAGCAAAAAGCTAACTCCAAAATTTACATGATCATAATAGCAGAATGATGAAGGAGCGACATGACAAAAGGAAAGAGAGAAGGGATGAAGAGGTAATACTCAAACAGCTTTGGAGATGAGAGGCAGCTGGCAAATGACACAAAGGACATCTGGAGGATGACCCAGTTTCCCATGGGGTAAAAGAAACAATGTGGTTTGACATCTTCAGCAAACATTCCAAACTGTAAGGAAGAGGGATGATGGACCTGTGCTGGTGATAACAGCAAATTGTTAAAGTGTGCATAAGAACTTTCGCCATAAAGCAAAAATTGCTTTTGACAATGCTACCAGGATAACAAGTTTCTACATGTTGTCATCTTGGCAAAGAAAATAGGGTGTGCTTGGAGATTAGCTGCCCCATGGATTTGTGGTCACAGAAACAAAAGCAAACAGCTAACATGGCTATGTGTTGAGGTCAGTATTTGAGGGAAAATCCGGCGTGTGTTTTATTTAGCACTGTGTAGTACAGAAAAGGTCACACACTTATATGTCAGAAGTAGATGCATATGTTCTTTTGCTTTTTTCCTCTTTTTTTCTTTGTTTTAATCTTTTTTAATTTTGCATTTTTTTGTTTCTTTGAATTTTGTTTTCTTGATGCATATGTTCCTTCAACAAAAACTTAACACTTCCATGTGCAAGGCTCTGGGCTAGACTTTGAGGATCTAAGGCTGAATCCTACACAGTCCTCCCTCTGGGAGAGTGATGAGACCTCTGAGCTCTCCTAGCAACTCTTCAGTCTCCCTTCAAGGTACGTGCTTCAATTTGGGGTTGCACATTTTAGTTGTAATATTTGTGATTGTTTGCATAACGTTTGTTGTCCCACTAGACTATAAGTGCCATGAGGGTAGATATCTTGTCTGTTTTGCTCCACACTGCTTTCCTTGCAGAGTGCTCAGCATAAACTAAATGTCCAATGAATATTTGTTGACTAAAATAATACTTTATATGAAGGTTAATGATAAGTGTTATAAGAGGGATCTAGATCAAGAACTGATAAATTCTTAGGACAGAAATATTAATCCAGACAAAAGCTTTTTGTCTGGAATTATCTTTTATGGAGGAGACAGCCTTGAAAATCAGAAGAGCAGATTAAGCAATTGTAATCATGTAAGTGGGAAGTAATGGAACATAAACAACTAGAATAGAAACAATATGAAGGAGGAGGTGTACAGATGTAAAATTGGCAGACAGTGGCCACCAATGGGCTGTGAAGGTCAAGGAGAAGCAAAGTCTAAGAATGTGCCAGGTGACTGGGAATGGTGGAGATTATAGAAGAAAGCAAAGGGCAGGTGCTTTAGGTGCATGAAGGGCAAAGGACCTCAGTTTAGAATGTGTTAAGATCACCTGTTAGAGATGTCAAGCACGATGCGAGCATGGGGATCTGCAGGTTTATGAGACCAATTCAGAGATACAGATTTTTGAGATACAGATTTTTGAGAAATCTACATAGAGTTTTTCCTTGCAGTTAGAAAGGTGGATGAAGTTGTCCAGGGAGATTATATATAGAGAAAAGCAGAGGACCAAGGACAGGTGCTTGAGAAATGATGAGATTTGGCAGGACTAGTTTTTAAAAGTTCAGGAAGACAAGGAAAAAATGGCATTTCTTTTTTTGGTGCACAAAACCCTATTACAAAAGAAATCATCCTATGTCCAATGCTGGCAAGTTCCCTATGTACCTAGAGAAGGTCTCCAGGTTTCACAGGTGTGGAGGATACCAGTTCCTTGGATAAAGGCAGCAGCTACACACTCTCTGGCAGCAAAATGGCTGGAGAAGTGAAGAGTTCAGGATTTAGGAGATGGCCACTGGGACTTCAGCCCATGAACACCCCAAAATGACAAAGACAGCTCTTGGTTAGCACTCCTGTCTCTAAATTGTGCTGACTTATAAACAGCTGTGATTGTTTGATCACAGCTCTTTGATTCTCAGTTCAGTCTGACTGGCTCACTGCGGGGAATCCTTTAACACCAATGAAGCCATAAAGCTTGAGCTTTGCCTATCGCTGTTGCTGGAATATTTTGTCTCCAGTCTCCTAAACATCAGTCTGGGAGACTGGAACACCTCACAATTTCTTCTTGTAATCTGCAGCTAAACTCACCTGGCTCTACCATTCTGCCTGATGAGGGTTCCACTTGCTGATGCATCAATATATTATTGCGCTAAACTAGCTAAAATCACTAAAAAATATGGGATGACTTTGAAAGGTGAAGAAAAGAGGGTAAAAATACAGTAATTTTTTGCTAAGTCTCCGTTATGCTAATAATAGGTAAGCACCCCCAATGACTAAGAGCTAGTACCTTAGACCAGGTCCTTGAATAAAATAGGCAGTCAAAGCTGAAATGAATGAAACGGTGACATAAGCATCATGCAGCACATTTTGAGGCGTATGGCAATACATGCATATTAATGCAAATATGTGCATTGAGTTCTAAGTGCCAAGGACTGTGATAGCCAATGAGGATAAGATAAGTAAAATAATGGTCAAAAGCTCGAGGAAAAGAACTTATATGAATTCCTTACTTAAATGCCATATCTTAAGATACTTCAGGTGTGGAGTATTCATTACATAAGCTTATGCTTTGCTAGGCAACGACCTTGTAGTCTACAGGACATGCTAGACAGCTCCTTTGGCTGATTGAATTGATCACATTTGCAAAGTGTACAGCCTATGTGTAAGGAACCACCGGGGCTGACTTGCTCAGAAAGAGGCAGTGAGCAAGGCAGGTACTCAAAGAATCACGGCCAGCCATCTACAGCCTCAAGAGGTATGTGCCAGCCCCAGGAAGTTACTAATAAAGAAACTGAATTCACTGAGAAAGGTTATTTATTATTACATAGTACAGATGTTCCTTGACTTATAATGGGGTTACATCCTAACAAACCCATTGTAAATGGAAAATGCTGTAAAATGCATTTAATATGCTTAACCTACTGAACATGATGGCCTGGTTTAGCTTACCCTTGAAACGTACTCAGAACATTAGCCTACAGTTGGTTAAAACTATCTAATACAAATTCTATTTTATAACAAAGTGTGGAATATCTCGTGTGATTTATTGAATCCTGTACTAAAAATGAAAGACAATGGTTGTATGAATACTAGAAGTATGGCTGCTTGTGAATAAGCATTGCTTTCAAATCATCATAAAGTCAAAATGTAATCAAACCATCGTAATTCAAGGAACATCTGCATATATGATATATATAAAACATATTCTGTCATATATAAATATATGTGTGTATATAACATATAATGCAAAAATGTATGCATATGCATATGCATATATATTCATATGCAATATAACTATGTGAATATGAATATATAAGGATATAAATTATATGAATTATATAGTAAAATGTAATCATAAAGAAATTTAGTTAACTAAGCAACATATAATGAAGTTAACTGTAAGGTTAGAAAGAAACAGAAAAACATGTGTTTAATGTTTTATAGTTGTCTAATTTCTGTTGAGACTATGGCCAACACATTTCACAACTCTTTCCCAGAGAAAAACCTATTGTTTCTACATAGACTTTACTTATTAATAACAATCTTATGTGTGGCATACTGGCCTATTTGTATTGTTTTATTTTTCTTTTCTTTATTTCTTTTTTATATACAAAAATCTCCATTCTAAGAAGTCAAGTGAGGAAATGCTATAGGATTGGTTATGACTACCAAGAGTAAAAATTCATTGAAATTTTTTAAAAATGAAAAATGTTAAACATCACAAATAATGAGAAAATAATACAATAAACCCCCATGTATGCACCCAGCATCAGCAACTGTCAATGTTTTGACAGTCATATTTTATCTATTCTTTCCCCCTTTTTGCTGAGATATAAAGGTGAAATTCTCAGGTACAAAAAGAACATAAATGATTTAAAAGTCTAGCTATGTTTCTCTAGTGTACAGATTTTCTTTATAGTACATTTTCTTTCCATTTCCACAGCCGTTACCCAAATTCTACTGGTGGCCATTGAAATACCTCTTACGATGGCCTCAACTAGAAAAATCTCTTTATTTTTCTACCTGCCTCCAAACAAAAAAGAAATTGGTAATTCATGTCATAGTTCACAAATCTCTAGGGATTCTACACATCTGCTTCAGCCAGTCTATGAACTTTCAGAAAACATGCAAATATTTTACATTTGTTTATTATGTAAGGGGGTTTCAAAGCTTCTATCAGCATTTTCATAGGGGCCCATTACCTACCAAAGGTTAAGAATCTCTAGCTCTATTATATCTTGAAAGTATTTCAAATACACTTTCTCACTTCCACCCCATTAGTTAATTCTTTTTGTTTGTTTGTTTTTTGTTTTTGAGACAGGGTCTCACTCTGCCACCCTTGCTGGAGTGCAGTGGAGCAAGCATAGCTCACTGCAATCTCAAACCTCTGGGTTCAAGTGATCCTCCTGCCTCAGCCTCCTGAATAGCTGGTACCATAGGCATGCACCACCATGCCCAGTTAATGTTTTGTATTTTTTTCAGAAACAAGATCTCACTCTGTTCCCCAGACTGGTCTCAAACTCCTGGCCTCAAGCAGTCCTCTCATCTCAGCCTCTCAAAGTGTTGGAATTACTTTGAGAGGCTGAGATGAGAGGATTGAGGTGGCATGAGCCACCTCACCTAGTCCTTAGCCAATTTTTAAATATATAAATCAGGTACCTGTCACCATTTCCAGGATGCCCTCCCTGATCATGTCACCTATAACTGATTTTCCTCATATTTTCCTGCAAAAGCTAGGTGACTTTCCTGTTTATTACATTCTCTTTAGATCTCAATCACTGGACAGATATTTATAATGTCCTACTATTTGCTAGGCACTATCCTTTACTTTAGGTGTGCTTTGTCTCCTAATACACTGTTAGAAGAGGACAAAGAACATCACAGTATCCAATATGTCTTCTGTGTCCAAGGACATATTGTAGTTGTAGCTCCAGTGAATGGAAGCAAGGAACAGCAGTTGCATTTCTGTAGCTGGCGTTCAGCTCAAGAAGAATAAGTAAAACCGGACTCGGTGTTTTTTGTTTGTTTGTTTGTTTTCTTTTTGAATGGGAGGCTGTTACAGAAAACATCAATCTGATTATCCTGGACATAATGATAAAGTGAAGCCCAAGCAAAGGTTTCCCCCACTCCACCCCACCCAATATACTGTGGCACTGAAAAACCACTCCAGAATTAGAAATATGCTGATCTCCATCAGCCATCTTAGTAGCACCTGAAATAGTCCAGCCTCTATGTGAGACCTGTAGTTGGGTTTCCACAAATAACCTAGACTGGAAAAACAGCTCGACCTGAACTCTGCCCCCTACGCAGGGGATCAGGAGCATGAACCTCTATACAAAGGGCGGCAGAGCGGTTACTAAATGTGCTGGTTTCGTCACTGGGAACGCGCATTTTTAAAGTGAATAGGTGCCTGATGATAACGCAGTTGTTTAATAGGGGGTTGAAGATACTATGTTAGTGACCTGGCAGAATGTAATTAACCCTATCGTCACAGAAGCATTGTGGGGAGGGGAGGTTTGTCTCCAGTTCTAGGCAAAAACTTCTCAGTTCCACCCCACCTTCTGATGGATGCTTTTTTGATGAGGCTTGTTTTGCAAAACTCAACAGTTAAGGCATGCTGTGTCGTGGAATGATTTGAAGCATCGAAGCCGTGGCATACTACTTAACCCCCCATCTCCAGTTATCCCAATGGACCGACCCCAAGGGAGCATTTCCGCTGAAGTCCAGGGATGTAAAGTGAGAAGAGCCGCGCTAAAGCTACACGCCGTCACCCCAGGTACTGCGCTTCGGGCAGACCAGGTGCGCGCCCAGGGGCGTCCTCTCTTACGCAGGACGGGCCACGCGGGAAGAGACCGGCGACAAGGGCGAGGCGGGAAGCAGGAAGGTCACCCTGGTCCCTGGCCGGGCGGGTGCGGCCCAGTCTCTCTTCCTGGGCACGTTCGGGCGGGGCGATCGCAGGGAACTGGGCGGGGAAGCGACCGTCCCTGGCTCCGCCGAGCGCCAGCCCGCTCTTCCTGCCTGGAGGCGCCGCAGGCCTGGGTTCCGGGACATCTGAGCCCGAGCACCGCCTCCCCAAAGGTGAGGGCGGTCCAGGGAGGCGGGGACGCCGACGGGGGCGGGGGCTGCGGGCGGTCTCCGGGCTGCTGTTGTGGGGCCAGCCCGAAGCCCCCAATCCCCAGGAGCCGTGCACCGCGTGGGGCGCAGGAGTAGGGCGGGCCAAGCCGGCCTGCGGCCGCAGTGGAAAAACAGGCTCGCGAAGCGCCCCAGAGCGGGCCCAAGCGCCGGAGGCCGGGGGGCGCCTCGCCGCAACTTCTCTTAGGAAGCCCCGACACGCGCCCAGGCTCGCGGGCGCGCTCCCCCACGGCCACGCGCGCACCCGGCCGCCTGCTCCCCCGCGCGCCCTCCGACTATTTTTTCCTCTTCCTTTCATCCTCACGCTCTAAAATAGGTCAAGGGGTGGAAGTTACACCTGGTGCAGCCCTAGGCTCTGATGCAAAAGCAGCTTTTGCCCCTGGCTGCGGGACAGCGCTGTGACTACTCGCAACGGGAGAGCTGCTGCTCGTCCCCACACTGCAGAAAGCGCCGGCGACCCGGGCACTGACAATGGTCTGCAGAGGGGAGCGGAGAGAAGCCTCTGTTCCTCCCTAGATCCGCCGCCTCGGCGCCCGCCCCAAGGGTGGAGGGGGCGCGACAGGTCATCTCGCGCGTGTCCCGGAGCCCGCGGCCGGGTCTGCACGCCTGGGTGAGTTCCTGCTGGTCCCCTGCCTTTACAGTTGTCCAGGGTGACCTGTTTACCTTGCAAACTTAGACACGATCAAAACAGGCGAGACTGCCATGCAATAAGGGATTGCGGGATGTGCCTTGGGGTGTGAGATTGGATACATCAGAATTCAGAGGTAAAGGGCATGTCTAGTGCCTTAAAGGTTAAAATGGATTCGTATTTTTTCATGAAGTGCACGTGTATCTTTCCCTGGGGAATTGATTTTTAATTAATAAGAGTGAAAGAACTAAGATAACTTGAAGCCAGAAAGTTTTTAAAGCTCACGATGAAAATACAGTTTAAGAAGGAATGCCAAATTAGGAAGAGAAGGATTTGTATGATATTACTTGCTATGTGTGGGTGTGTGGGTTTTTTTGTTTTGTTTTGCTTTGACACGGAGTCTGTCTCTGTCGCCCAGGCTGGAGTGCAATGGCATGATCTCGGCTCACTGCAACCTCCACTTCCCAGGTTCAAGCAATTCTCCTGCCTCAGCCTCCAGAGTAGCTGGGATTACAGGCACTGGCCACCACTCCTGGCTAATTTTTGTATTTTTAGAAGAAACGGGTTTCACCACGTTGGTCGGGTTGGTCTTGAACTCCTGACCCCGTGATCTGCCCACCTCGGCCTCTCAAAGTGCTGGGATTACAGGGGTGAACCACTGCACCGGGCCAGGTCTTTTTATATTACGTGGGTTCTTTGTGATAAATGATGTGAGCCCACAATGCTCTATGTAGAAAGAAGATAAGGCTGTAAACGTCTACTTGCAGAGCTTTATGTTAGGTGGTAGGTATGAATTTAAATGCACATTGAAAATTTAGTGTGGGGAAAGAGCTAAACTATATCTACATCATTTTGAGGTTAAGGTTATTGGTGACATTACAGCTATCCATTGGCAACCATTTAGTTGTTTCAGTAACTAAAAGTACTAATATTCACGTGACATCAGCAAATGGAAGCCTTTATCTTTTTATTTTTTATTTGTTTGTTTATTTATTTATGTTTGAGACAGAGTCTTAACTATCTATTGCCCAGGCTGGAATACAGTGGTGCGATTTTGGCTCACTGCAACCTCTGTCTCCTGATTTCAAGCAATTGTCCTGCCTCAGCCTCCCCAGTAGCTGGGATTACCACCATGCCCAGCCAATTTTTTTTTTATTATTATTTTTAGTAGAGACGGGGTTACACCTTGTTAGCCAGGCTGGTCTCGAACTCCTGACCTCAAATGATCCTCCTACCTCGGAAGCCTTTATCTTTTAGCTAGTGAATAGTTAACTTGTTTGAAGTTTAAGGAAGGGAGAGTTGAAGGGTTCTCTGTCCTTGATGGCTGGCTGAGAATGCAGGGTAAAGAATTGTCCAGTATTGGCGAGTGGTGCCTTAGCGTTGCTCATAGCTGGAAGATCACTTAGGAGAATGGAAGTGGCTCTCAGATGGTCATTGGTTACCTATAACTTTATTTAAAGGAGACCTTTACAAGTTGGGACCCATCTTGTCACTGAGGAAATTGTGCCAAAGAACTGCTGCTTTATTAATGCATTTGATCAGATTTGAAAAGGGAGCTCCCTGTACACTCTTTTTTTAACTCACAAGAAATTTTGTTTCTAGAAAGATTCAATTACTGTAATGATGTCTTTGGAAATGTGCCTTTTTGTGTGTGTATCTTAATATGGATAAAGTTCCAAGGTAGTTCAAAGGTTTTAATAATATTTTGCTTACCAGAGGGATGTGAAATTGGGAATACCCTGTGTGGATAGTTAACTCTGCCGTAAATTGGAAGGTTAATGGGAGTGGGGATCTTCCCAGTAAATCATAAATCTCTATGTATGTGTATCTTTGACAGCCAAATCATACTGGAGGTTACAAGGGCTGTAAAGAAGAGGTATTAACAAGACCTTATAGTATTTCTGATAGGTGGATATGTGGATACTAACATGCATTTCACTTGTAAAGAATTTATGTGTTCCTTTAGAGAACTAGTCTCCAAAATTTGAAACACATTTATGAAGAAGGCTCTATCATTGCTTTGAAGAAGACACAAGCAAGACATGCTTGGCAGGCTCATAATGTTGAGGGCAAAATGCAGTTAAATCCTTGTGTTTACTACGTGTCAGTGTTCTCATTTGTATTTTTAAACAGGAATTGAGTGAAAGCTCTCATTGCAATTAAGCCCCTGGTATAATGCATTATTGAAATTAGGCTGTCAGCACTTGTCTGTGCAATCTTACGTTTTTACTCATAAATTAGGAATTCTTCCGAAAAGAATGGCATGATGAAAGCATTAAGATAACTGGAGAATTCATTTAAGGACAAACTGAATAGTGATGCTAAATGGCCAGTTAAATGTCCTTCAGCTTTTGTGATTCACTTCTCTTGATCCCATAAAGAGAGTACATTGGTGGCTCAAGCCTGTAATCCCAGCACTTTGGGAGGCCGAGGCGGGTGGATCACGAGGTCAAGAGATCGAGACCATCCTGGTCAACATGGTGAAACCCCGTCTCTACTAAAAAAATACAACAACATTAGCTGGGCATGGTGGTGCATGCCTGTAATCCCAGCTACTCAGGAGGCTGAGGCAGGAGAATTGCCTGAACCCAGGAGGCGGAGGTTGCGGTGAGCCGAGATTGCGCCATTGCACTCCAGCCTGGGTAACATGAGTGAAACTCCGTCTCAAAAAAAAAAAGAACTCCTAGCTGAGACATCTACAAAAGGAGTTAACATCATTCACTTTGGATACTCACTTCTCATCCAGAGAAGTTTCTAACCACTCAAAGAAGGCATTTTAAGAGTTTGAACTAGATCACCTGGATTGAAGCCCAGCTCTGAGCCATTTCCTTAACTGTGAAATGGAGATAATAATATCTCCCCAGGTGGCTGTGGGGAGCAAATGAATAGGTGTAAAATGCTGAGTACACAGTTGGCACATTGTGAGCAGTCATCAAGAGGGGTTTATAGCAAGAAGTAGGAGTATATTGACATAATATCATCTCCTGGAGGCTGCAGAGAGGTTGCTGCCTAATTGACTCTAGAACTGAATATTTGGGTCACTGGTTCAATCCCCCATCTGTGTATGCTTGGTACTCTTCTATAGCATAGAGTATAGAATGTGCTGTACTCTTAGTAATTAGTGTCCTTTTGGAGCCAGAGGGTGTCACACTTGCATCTCCTCCACCCTAGACAGGCCTTTGACTCAACTAGGTTAAAGAAGTTACCTGTGGTTGTTTTTGGAGATGATGATGAAGATGGTAGGGGATGAAGGTCACATGAGGGATTTGGTGTATGGTCCTCTTCACACATATGTGTGGTTTTATTCTCTTTGCTTTTCCTTGTTCCCTTCTATCCTCCCTTATTTTCTCTCTGGGGGTCCCAATGATTGTTTCCCAACCTTTGTTATTATGTCTCCACATCAACCCTAGGCCGTAAAGGGTTGTTAGCCCTGATTTGGGTAGCTCTGGAAAGTTCAGCCTGTGAACTTCTTGTTTTTAAAGGCGTAACTGTGGATGTCAAATAAGCACAACCTTTTCCACTTCCATGGTCCTTCTGGGGTGTTACATGCCATCTTGCTGTATTGAAAGTGCTCGTTTTTACCTTCTTTTTCTTCTGTGTTAGACTGCAGATGATGGAAACTATCTTAGCCATTTCAAGCAGAAAAGAGTTGAATATGATAATTAGGTGCTCACAAGAAGGTTGGCAGGGAAGTTTGCAACTGAAAGTAGAGGAGGGGCCTAGCCTTAGCTTCATGTATTGACTCCAGGCAGCAAGCCTGACTGGCCCCAGGGTTGCTGCTGTCATTGCCACAGCCTAGGGGCTGGGAATCAGAACCACGATTAGAACTGCTAACCTCAAGGACACACCTTTTGGGCTGCGTTATAGTGACCAGAGAGGCTGCTGCAAAGAACTTGCTAGTTCTTCCTGTCCATCCTAGGAAGCTGGTAACTGAACATTGCTATGAACAACAAAACAAGAAGCAAACATTTTCCTTAGATGCCTCCACCTTCCTTCTTATCCTGCTCATCTCCCTGGAAGAACCTACACTGTGCCCAGAACCTTAGCTGCAAGGAACTCCAGGAAATGTGGTTTATAGGTTTCTAGCCTCATAGGTAGAGGGATACACACTTGAAGGAGATAGGAGTGAATGTTGTGTGAGAATCTATCATGTCTAACATATATTTAGAATATATTTCTTCCGAGATTTGGCTAGAATATTTATTTTTAAAGCTGGTAGAGATTGACTTTGGAAAGGTAAGACGATATGTTTTAAAAAATGTTTTAAAGGAGCTAGTTGCTAATCAGTTACCTTTTCAAACAGATGGATATTATAGTTTTGCAGCTGAAATTGCTGGAAAAAGCATCAAGCAAATGAATAACTAAAAATTACCAAGCGCCTGCCTCTGCATATGTTACTAATTGAATGTAAAATAATGTTCCTTTGGTTTGGTTTCATAATCAAGGTAAAATATTAGGAAAATTATTTTTTAAATTATTTTTCCTTCTCAAAGCCACAGATAGCCTACCCATTTAATGAACCACAATACAAACAGAGAAAGTAATGTCCTAATAGAGAAATAAAAGCACCTGGCTTGCTAGTTCTTTCACTAGATGAATTATCTGTGTATTTGTGTTTTTCCCAAATCTTTCTTTCCCCTGTAACTTTCAGCATGCTCATTTTAAGGATCACAGAAATGCGTATGACTTGTTTATTGGAGAATAACATAAGAATATACTTGAATTCACTTTAAATAGTCATTTCATACTTTGGCACTTGTCAGATTCCTTTTTTTCCAAACTATTGAAGTAGATATGATTGGATCTCTTCTGTTTTTAAGCAATAAATTACCGGTTTATTTGTACTCAGAAATTACATTAGCACATCAAAGGATGATATTGACTATGGAACAAAATTAAGTTATATTTACCTCTGATATTTGGAGTTGGAAAATGAGAGAATATATTCGTCCAGAAGATGGATAACAATAAGGTTATGATAGTATGGTACTTTTATTATAAGTGCAGAACAGTAGCTCACTCAAAGAGAAAGTGGTGTATTCTCTCATGGTGAGGTGAAAGATGGAAGTAATTGAAATGTGAACATATTTCTGACTTCAAAGAATATTTATTGATGTTTTAAACAACAACAAAGAGGTAGCCAAGAGAGGCAAGTAGAAGCTGTCTGGGACCATGTCTTTGTCTTCCTCTGTTCCCTTTAATGCAGATAACAGTGAAGTAGGTGAGTTTGACAAATGTTAGAGGGTTTTAGTGTTTAAAGAAATAATGTTTGTAAGAAATGGGGACTGCTTTGGGGACTGTAATCAATGTTCGGAAAGTAATCAGACATCTTTAAAATTTTATCAGAGCCTTTAACATTCCATGGAACACCAAATTTATGATTAGAGTAATTCAGGAAAATACAGATACATTCTGAATGTTAAGATATTTACATACAAAATGGCAATTCAATGATTTATGCAATTATGAAATAGACCTAGGGTGATCAGATGACTTATTGTTTAAGCCAGAACACTTTTGAGAGTGAAGAGGAAATGATTACTAATTGCTCTGAATACAGAAGCATAAATGGAGACTGCCTCAGCAAACCTTGGGGTGACCAGGACTTAATGGTCACCCAAGATTAAGGTGCTAGTATTTTAGCTTGATTGCATTAACTGCAGTGCTGATTTTTAAAAATTCTAATAAAATATACATACAATGAAATATACTATTTTAACTATTTTTTTAGTGTACAGTTCAGTGACATTTATTTCACATTGTTATGTAACCATCACCACTATCTGTCTCCAGAATGTTTTTATCTTCTCAAAGTGAAACTCCATACCCATTAAACCATAACTCCCCCTCATTCCTCTCCACAGTACCTGGCAATCACCCTGTCTGTATAAGTTTGATTCTTCTAGGAACCTATATGGCATGGTTTGGCTGTGCACTCACCCAAATCTCAAACTGTAGCTCCCACAATTCTCATATGTCATGGGAGGGTCAGAGGGAGGTAATTGAATCATGGGGCGGGTGTTTTCCATGATAGTGAATAAGTCTCATGAGATCTGATGGTTTTATAAGCGGGAGTTGCCCTGCACAAGTGTCTCTCTCTTGCCTGCCACCAATATAAGATATGCCTTTTACCTTCTGCCATGATTGTGAGGCCTCCCCAGCCATGTGGAACTGTGAGTCCATTAAACCTCTTTTTCTTTATAAATGACCCAGTCTCGGGTATGTCTTTATCAGCAGCGTGAAAAAGAACTAATACACTATGTAAGTTAAATCATATAGTATTTGTCCTTTTGTGATTAATTTATTCCATGTAGTATAATATTTTTAAAGTCCATCCATGTTATAGCATGTATCAGAATCTCCTTCCTTTTTAAGGCTGAATAATATCCCACTGTCACATTATGCTTATCCATTCAGCTGCAGTTCGGATACATGGGTTGCTTCTACCTTTTGGCTATTATGCATAATGTTACCATGAACGTGGATGTACAAATACCTCTTAGAGTCCCTGCTTTCAGTTCCTTTAGGTATATACCCACAGTATTGGTTTTTAAATGAAGAAATTAAAAATGGGAAGAAAAGAAAGCATTCTTTTTCTCTGTAAGGTATTTCTGATCCTGTTTTTCCAGCACAGTGCTGCATCTGATTGACGCCCAGCTATGCCTCTGTAGGATTCATCAGAAAAAGCAGGTAATTTAAAGAAACTACCTGCTGAAAAAAGCACCCAAGATCTTAAATTTCATCTCCATGCAAGAAAGGAAGCTAGTTTTTCTGTCACCACTACCATGATACATTGACCACAGATGTATGTCGTTAAATGAACAGGGGTGGCATCTGGAGTGTCAGAATCTGAACAAAGTGAATGATGACCTTCAGTAGCACAAAGAACCAGCATGAAATTGAACAAAAGAATTCTCTGCATGACCAAGAAAATCTTTGTAATGCAGAGGACCATGAACTTCCTGGGTGAAAGGGAACAGGACTAACAACTACAGGTTGAGCATTCCTAACCTGAAAACCCGAAATCTGAAATGCTCCAATATCTAAAAATTTTTGAGCACTAACATGATATGTGACAAGTGGAAAAATCCCACACCTGACTTCACTTGACAGATTACAGTCAAAACACAGTCCAAACTTCGTTTTATGCATACAATTATTTTAAAATATTATATAAAATTACCTTCAGCTATGTATATATTAATCATAAATGAATTTTGTGTTTAGACTTGTGTCCCATCCCAAGGATATCTCATTATGTATATGCAAATATGCCAAAATAGGGAACACTTCTGGTCCCAAGCATTTTCTTTCCTTCCTTCTTTCCTTCCTTCCTTCCTCCTTTGCTTTTCTTTCCTTTTTTTTTCTTCCTTTTCCTTCTTCTTCTTTCTTTTTTTTTTGACTGAGTCTTGCTCTGTCTCCCAGGCTAGAGTGCAGTGGCATGATCATGGCTCACTGGAATCTCAACCTCCTGGGCTCAAATGATCCTCCTGCCTCAACCTCCCAAGTAGCTGAGACCACAGATTCATGCCACTACACCTGGCTAATTTTGTTTAATTTTTATAGAGACAAGGTCTCACAAAAATCTATTTTACCCAGGCTGGTCTTGAACTCCTAGGCTCAAGCAGTCCTTCCGCCTCAGCTTCTCCAAGGGCTGGGATTACAAATATGAGCCACCATGCCTGGCCTGGTCCAAAACATTTCGGGTAAGGAATACTTAATCTGTTGATTTGGAAGCTGAGATGAAAGGAGACAGGCTATAGCAGAATAGGGAGCTTTCATGTACAGATAAAAGTATTCTTCCTTTGGCTGTAGAAGTGGATACCCAAATGCCAATGTCAAGAACATTGGTGCATCTGATCTCAATTTAGACAATCCCTTTACGGACCTGGAGACATCAAAATGCAACTCATCATTGGAAGTTTTAAGTAACACAATTTCCACTGGGGGTTTACAGTCCTGGAAAGTAACGTCCATGTGTCTGGGACAAATAAGGAGTTACTGCATTTACTATATCGGAATGGCTCCCCCTGTTTAATTCTCTGAGGCAGTTCTGGCACTCTGAGGAGTCAACAGAGGAAATCTGCTCATTTATAATGGCAGCCTTGAGGGAAACTGATAAATTTCAGTCATGAGCAGTAACTAAGCTTAAGAAAATATGTCTGCAGAAGTTACCTCTCAATCAGAAATGGTAGCTGAGAGCCAAACAGGTATAAGTTAATAAATACATCACTTTATGCTAACATAGGAGTTGCAGAAAACATTAACTTCGGGGTCCAAGTGATGGCATGTCAAATGGTAGGCTACATAGCTCCAAGTCAAGAGAATTAACAAAACAGAGCAGCTCTGTTGCCCTAATCCCAAAGGAAACATCTGTTCCGCTACACTGCACCTTCAGTGCAGATATTTCACCCAAGCTTTTCGCAGGTGAGAAGAATATACTCAATCAAACTTCTCAGTGGACCACTTCCTTGCCATCCAGTTTCATAATGGTTAAAGACGTGGATCAGAGACTACAAATCCGTTAGCAGACACACCTGAAACCAGAGAGAATGCCAGCCCTGAAGCTGCAATACCAACCATCAACAAGTTTCTCCAACCTTCTGCCATTAATGTTTGTCCGACAGACATGGACTGGATTCTCCATCCTCGCTTTCCTCTGCAGGGAGCTCTTGGACTATGCACTGAGTTGGCAGAAATGCAGACCTCGCTATTCTTGTTTTAGCAAGCAGTCAAAACTGTGGAAAAATGGGCCTGATCATATGCCATTCCCTTAAAAAAGCTACGTAGACACACCCATACATACACATTATGTGTAGAAACCTACATGCAGAATGCTGTTAGATCATTTTAACAATTTTTTTAAGCCAAAATAATTTATGATCTCTCGTCTGATAGTTTATCTATTCTACTTATTAAAATGTGGGCCTTTTAAAATGTGTTGGCAGTTTCTGCATGCAGAAGATTTTTGTTCTCCTTAAGATGATGTGTTCTGGCATAAAATTAGTGGTTTTGTTTGTTTGTTTGTTTGTTTGTTTTTGAGACAGGGTCTCTCTCTGCCACTCAGACTGGAGTGCAGTGGCTCAATTACAGCTCACTGCATCCTCAAACTCCTGGGCTCAAGCAACCTTCCCTTCTTAGCTTCCTGAGTAACTGGCACTATAAGCATGCCACCACACCAGGCTAATGTTTTTTGTTGTTGTTCTTTTTTGAGATGGAGTCTCGCTCTGTCACCCAGGCTGGAGTGCAATGGCACAATCTCGGCTCACTGCAACATCTGCCTCGCAGGTTCAAGTGATTCCCCTGCCTCAGCCTCCCAAGTAGTTGGGATTACAGGCGCGAGCTACCATGCCTGGCTAATTTTTGTATTTTTAGTAGAGACGGGGTTTCACCATGTTGGTCAGGCTGATCTCGAACTCCTGACCTCGTGATCCACCTGCCTTGGCCTCCCAAAGTGGAGGGATTACAGGTGTGAGCCACCACACCCGGCCAGACTGTTTTTTATTTTTCGTAAAGATGGGGGTCTCACTACAATGCCTAGGCTGGTCTCAAAGTCCTGGCCTCTAATGATCCTCCCACCTCGCCCTCCCAAAGCGCCAGGGTTACAGGCATGAGCCATGTGCTTGGTTCAGAGATAAGACTGTTTTCTTATACACGGGCTTATTTCTGAAAAAACAAACACAGTCATAAAATGGAATATGAAAACCAAAAATATTAAACTTTCCAAAACAGTTTGGTTTATTCTGGTCACAGACTAAATAACTCCTGCCACTGGGAGAAGTACAATTTGCTGCCACAGGAAAGCTTAAAATGTCAAACACATTCTTATAAAATACAATGCAAGCTGCCTGCAAATAAGGCCATTCTTTCAACTGACGTGTTTCCTACTTCAGTGCGGCTTTCATAATTGTGGCACTTATTCAGAACCAAAAGCCTCTGTGTGTGATGTAAGCATTCAAGCCATATGGCTGAATTGTTTTTTGTAGGTATTGAGCAGGTGTCGACTTGGAGACTCTGGAGGGAACTGCAAGATCCAAGCTATTGAGGAGCTCAGTTTGAAAGAGACAGAGCTAGCATTACAGTGAACACAGAGCACAGAGATGGTGGCAGGGAGATCTGGCTAAAAAGCAGAAGGCTGG
The DNA here is from genome assembly GCF_001604975.1 of Cebus imitator. Lineage (NCBI taxonomy): Eukaryota > Metazoa > Chordata > Mammalia > Primates > Cebidae > Cebus > Cebus imitator. The sequence continues at coordinate 2,850,144 of NW_016107320.1, read as the reverse complement.
CAATCAGAGGGCTGAGTACCCAAGGACTTAGCAGGAAGACACAGGTGTGGCCAGTCTTTCCCAGCATCCAGATCCCAGTCCAGAACCAAGGTGGCCTGTGAGCTGTCAGTACAGGCTGTCACCGAACTCATTTATCCAAAGCTGACCCCTCTGATGACCTGAAAGCCTTTTTCTTCATATTTTCAATAGGACCCCAACAGGCTTAGTTGTCTGATGTTTTTTGAAGCTCAAGGCAGATTACAAGCAGGAAATTAGGAAATAGAGGAGTTTATGGAGACAGGCACACTGAGAGTGTGAAGTGACAGCCGAAAGTAAGGTGGGGCAGAGGCATGATAAAGAAGTACTCCATGGCCAGGTATGGCGACTCATGCCTGTAATCCCAGCATGGTGGGAGACTGAGGGAGGCAAATTGCTCGAGCTCAGAAGTTCAAGACCAGCCTGGGCAACATGGTGAAATCCCGTCTCCACTAAAAATACAAAAATCAGCCGGGTGTGATGGCAGGCACCTGTAATCCCAGCTACTTGGGAGGCTGAGGTAGGAGAGCCACTTGAACCTGGGAGGTGGAAATTGCAGTGGGCCAAGATTGTGCCACTGCACCCCAGCCTGGGTAAGAGAGCAAGACTCTGTCTCAAAAAGAAAAAAAAAGAAAAAGCACTCCATAGCCAGGCATGATGACGCACACCTATGATCCCAGCACTTTGGGAGGCCAAGGCAGAAGGATCGCTTGAGAGCAGGAGTTCAAGACCAGCCTATGCAACATAGTAAGACCTCCATCTCTACAAAAAGTAAAAAAACAAAAAACAGTAGCCTGGCATGGTGGCGCATACCTGTGGTCCCAGCTACTCAGGAGGTTGAGGTGAGAGGATCACCAGAGTCCAGGTATATGAGGCTGCAGTGGGCTAGGATTGCAATACTGCACTTTAGCCCGAGTGACAGAGTGAGACCTTGTCTCATGGTAGAGGTGGGGGAAAGAAATACTCCAAACAAGTAGAGCCATGTGCCATTTAGTGTGGATACAGACACTTTGTTAACCCTGGAAAGCATTGCTGCTGTATAATACTTCGTCATCTTTATAGATAACCCCTATGTTATCAATTAAGATGTGTTAGTTACAAGCTAGACATTGCTGTTCTGTAGTACTTTGTCATAACTAGCTCCTGTGTTACCAATAAAAATGTGTTATTTATAGACTATTTAGATAGACATAAAAGCAGGTGATACATATTGGAAAGATTTCCATGATAATACAGCTCTTTCTATTGTTAAGCCATGTGGCACAGCATTTATTTAAATTGGCCTAGATCTTTAGTTCAGTGCCAATTTATTTAGCCTGGGACTTCTTGGATTAGTACAGGAGATGGCACACATGACCACCATCCAATGTACGAGAGTAAGAACCAGATGCTGTGGAAACCCACCTCATTTCTAGTGCATAAGGCTAGAGGAGCCATCCTGTTTGAGATGGGGCTGGGCCTTGTAGGGTTTGTTGAGGAGCTGGGTGCAGTGGGGAACTCTGCAGGCCTTATTTTCTCAGAGAAGCAAAAAAATAGACTTCACCACACTCTTATTATCTTGATTCCATTTTACAGTGTTCCTTTCCATGTTTACATTATGAGATTATAATCCAAAAGCATTTTAGGACTAGGTAATACTCACCTTTCTACAGACACCAATGATGAATACTCCCAAGTTGTGGGAAGGATAGGTAATGAAATTCTAGGTAGCATGACAAAAAAATTTTTAACAGTCCACAAAATTCAAATTGAGAAGCAGAAATGTTTTGTAAGTTTCATGTCCAAATAAGACATATCTCTAAGATCCTGGCTAAATTATTTCCTGAATTTTTTTCTCTTTCTGAAATGATCATCCAAAGATACATACAATGTCCTGAAATCTTTAATCAGTTAAGTTAAATACCAGTGGATTGAACAAAAGCATAAGTAAAAAGTCATCGAAGGTTTCAGGAACAAATGTGCTTCATAATGGGACTAGCCAGTGGCACAGCTGAGACTTGACCTTGGGACTATAGGTCTAGAAAGTCCTTTTCTGAACTACAACTCCACCCTGTAGCTTCCTTACAAAAACAGGGTTGAAACGAAATGGCAAGGATGATGACAACAATGATTTGTTTACTCCAGAGATTTTTCTTGGGTTGAAGTTGACATTAAAAAGGATGACATTTTCCAGTGAGCATTTGACCAGCTCAGGCCCTCTTTGTTTAGCATTTAGATTTTTTTTTTTTTTTTTTTTTATGGAGTTTTTTTTTTGTTGCCCAAGCTGGAGTGCAGTGGCACAGTCTCGGCTTACTGCAGCCTCTGCCTCCTGGGTTCAAGCAATTCTCCTGCCTCAGCCTCCTGAGTAGTTGGGATTACAGATGTGCGTCACCACACGCAGCTATTTTTGTATTTTTAGTAGAGACATGGTTTCGCCATGTTGGTCAGGCTGGTCTCAAACTCCAGACCTCAGGTGATCCACCCACCTCGGCCTACAAAAGTGCTGGGATTACAGGTGTGAGCCACCATGCCTGGCCTCATTTAGATTGTTTTTAACTTTTCTCCACCAATTAACTATTAATTAAATGCATCCTTTCTAATTAAAGCAGCTCCTTAACAATGGCAAAGCCTCCTTAGTTTTCAGTTTTTCTTTTTAAGTGAGTAGTCGCTTTCATAGTAAAATTATAATTACTCATCCATTTAGAATGCCAGAAGAGTATTAAATACATATTTATGCATATAGTGATGATCAGTATGAATGTGGTCATTGGGACAGAGCTTAACAAGTGGGTTTTGAAGCATTGTTATCAGTTTAATTTTCCCATGTCATTGGACAGGCTGAAGGTCCTTATTATACAGCTGCTAAAAAAGAACAACACTCTTCTAATTAATTTACTAATTTACTTTTTGAGACAGGATCTTACTGTGTTGCCCAGGCTGGAGTGCAGTGGCACGATCTTGGCTCACTGCAACCTCTGCCTATTGGGCTGCAACAATCGCCTCCTGAGTAGCTTGGACTACAGGCACACAACACCACACCCACCTAATTCTTGTATCTTTAGTGGAGATGGTATTTGACCATGTTTCCCAGGCTGGTCTCAAACTCCTAGGCTCAAGTGATCGCCCACCTCTGTCTCCCTAAGTGCTGGAAATACAGATATGAGCCACCACCTGGCCAAAAATGCTATTTTAAATGAAATACTGTTCAAGCTACAGAAGGCACAGATCCCAAGGGACTATAAAGTTCTATAGGAGTATGTGACTGTCAGGGCATGTGGCCTGTGTGATGAGGATGAGGTCAGGAGGAGTGGGCGGCTTTTCCTGGTTTCTGGCCCTTTAATCTAGAAAGCTTCAGGCTTGCTGTTTGGTTGGAATTGCTACAAAAGGAAACTTTTCCTTTGATAAGCAAACATTATCCAGTGACAGACATTTTAGCAATTTCTGGTGTATTTGTTGTAAAGAGCTACATAGCTAGCCAGGAGAGGTGGCTCACGCCTGTAATCCCAGCACTTTGGGAGACTGAGGTGGGAGGATCACAAGGTCGGGAGATTGAGACCATCCTGGCTAAGAGTGTGTGAAACCCTGTCTCTACTAAAAATGCAAAAAATTAGTCGGGCAAGGTGGCACACACCTGTAGTCCCAGCTACTCAGGAGGCTGAAGCAGGAGAATTGCTTGAACCTGGGAGGCAGAGGTTGCAGTGAGCCATGACTGCACCACTGCACTCCAGCCTGGGCCACAGAGCGAGACTCTGTCTCAAAAAAAAAGAGCTAAATAGCTTTAAATAAATTACCAAAATCCCTTAATCCATTTTAATTGGAGGTCTGCGTTTTAATAAAATGCAATCAGGTTAAGCAGAATCTTAAGACAGTGAGGTTTGGAGGCATCAGCTCTGAGCTGATGGCCATGTGGACTCCAGGTCAGCTCCCCACTCTGGGAGGAGCCAGTCAAGGTGGGAGGGACATCCTGAGCAGTTGGCAGCCCAGAAGGCCCCTGGCTGAGTTGCAAGAGTGCACTTCCACCTCTTGCAGGAGGTGTTGTCCTGTTTGACAATGGCAGTTACTAGAAGAGGTGAAGTATGATAGGTAGAGAACCATGCTGTTCGTTATCTACACAGGCCTGGCCTGATTAACTCCATGGAGAAGCAACACATCTGCAGGACCTCAGCAGTGGTCACATAAGTCTGCTGTTACTCACATATTTATATAAAACCGAAAAGTGGACTGGGTGCGGTGGCTCATGCCTATAATCCCAGCACTTTGTGAGGCTGAGACAGGTGGATCACCTGAGGTTAGGAGTTCAAGACCAGCCTAGTCAAAGGTGAAAGCCATCTCTAGTAATAATACAAAATATTAGCTCGGTGTGGTAGTATACACAGCTACTGGGGAGGCTGAGGCAGGAGAATCACTTGAACTTGGGAGATGGAGGTTGCGGTGGGCTGAGATTGTGCCACTGCACTCCAGCCTAGGCGAGAGAGTGAAACTGTGTCTTAAAAACAAACAAACAAAAAAAGAAAACCTGAAAGGTCCGCCTTCTCTTGATTACACAGGTTTCCATCCATCCTAGGCTCTGAGACAGTGCTAGCTACTTTTGGGCTCGCAGAGGCCTGTAAATCTACCTTCCTATGTTCCTGTGTTGTTTATATATAAAATAAATATACATGCACACCCAGTCATTCCTTTGCATCCAAAGGGCATTGGTTCCAGGACCCAATCTACCCCCACAGCCCTATACTAAAATTCATGGATGCTCAACTCTATGATATAAAAGGCCATAGTATTTGCATATAACCTGTGCACATTCTCCCATTATTTTAAATCATCTCCAGATTACCTGCAATAGCCTAATACAATGTAAATGCTAAGTAGTTGCAATAATGTATCATTTATTTGTATTTTTTTCCTAATTTTTTTCTTTTTATTAAATTCCTTTTTTCTTATTTCTTTTTTCTGAGACTGTATCTTGCTCTATACCCTAGGCTGGAGTGTGGAGTGCGCCAGCACAATCATGGCTCACTGCAGCCTCGAGTGCCTGGCTTCCAGGGATCCTCCCACTTCAGCCTCCCAAGTAGCTAGGACTACAGGCCTGCACCACCACACCCGGCTAATGTTTTATTTTATTTTATTTTATTTTGTAGAGACAGGGTCCTGCTATGTTGCCCAGGCTAGTCTCCCACTCCTGACCTCAAGCCATCCTCCCACCTCAGCTTCCCAAAAGGCTGGGATTACAGGCATTATTTTGAAATATTTTTGATACACAGTTGGTCAGATTGGCCCATGTGGAACTCACAGGTACAGAGGGCCAACCGTGCATAACAAGGCAGAACTATTGGGAGATCCTCGGTGACCTCCTTGTTGCTGAATAAGCCTTCCCTTTAGCCCTCTCCTGGTGATAACTCCAGTACCACTTGGTTTTCTTCCAGGTATGTGCAAAGCATTTTACTTCTGTGAACAAAAATATATGAAACAAAACAAATTTACTTTGTTTAACTTGTTTTAAACTTTGTTTAATAATAATAACTTATTATTAAATAGACCAGTGTCTTCCTTCACTGTCCTTGAACTTTTGGTTCTGTTTTTTATGTAAGCCTATTTCTCCTCATTTATTCACTCTTATTGCCCAAGCAGCATTTGAACAACTTTTAGGTTGTATAGTATCCTGTATTCCCTGTCCCAGCCTAACAGTGAAGAGAGCACATTTATGGCAGGTGCCTTTCTCTTCTCATGGCTCCATGATTCCAATGGAAACTTTCATGGCTTGGTGCAGGGCATCTTGGTGAGCATAAGCGCCAGTATTCAGATCTAGAGCAGACTCCTTCTGGGTGGTCCTACAGATTCACATATTAGTGAAACAGATGAGCTGGCTGTGCTACCCTTTTTTGAGCCTTGCAATGTATTCAAATGTGTTAGATGGTAAATGCAGCTGTCAATATTAATACTGGTCCACAAGATTAATGTCTTAAAAATACCCAGCCAATAGCCATGTTCAGAAAGCTGAAACTGAACTCCTCCCTTATACCTTATACAAAAATTAACTCCAGATGGATTAGATTTAAACATAAGACCTAACATCATAAAAACCCTAGAAGAAAACCTAGGTAATACCATTCAGGACATAGGCATAGACAAGGACTTCATGACAACCAACAGAATGGGAAAAAAATTTGGATATTGCTAAAAATTTCAGAAAAAAAGAGAGGTCAGCTACTTATTTTACTTCAAATGTACTTAGATGTAGTTATTGCTTTTACATATTATAAGCATATTTTCATGAAGAAAATTACTTTGTTTTTTAATGTTCAAATATTTCCTGTTTATTTGTTCCACAGATATGATTGGGTGCCTGCTTTGGGCCAGGCTGTGTTTAGAATTCAGAACATAACATCAATGAACCAAAAAAAAAAAGCAGAAAAACCTGATTTCATGGAATTTACAAACTCGTTGGTAGAGAGAAGCTGTAAGTAACTCTAGCCAGATAATGAAAAGGAACTCATTGTTTTCATATTTTGCACAGTAGTGCAAAAACTCAGCAGTGTTAGGCAGAGTCTGGGAGAGAAAACCACATCAGTTGTGTTAACAGAGAAAATTTAATATAAGGAATTGATTAAACAGATATTAGAGGACGAATAATGAAGAAAGGGAACAAATGAGGCATACAGCTAGAGCAGCAGCAGGAAGCAGCTGCCCCCTGTGCTAAGGAGACAAAGAGAAGAGAAGGAGCTTCTCAGAACCTAGAAGCTTGGACGAGGGGTCCCCAGAGCTGGGACCCAGACTCCTGAGGAGGAGGTAGGGCTGGCCAGCTGATGCCGAGACTTTGAGAGCTCAGAGGAGAGTCCCTAAGGAGTTGGGAGGGAGCTCTTGGGAGAAGACTTGCTTGTGGGTGAGGTGTCTTTTGGGGGTGTGCAAAAAAGCTAGTTCTGGGAAAATGAAAGAGGTAAATTTCTCAGATTTCATGGTATGGTTTATATTAAACTCATAAAGCTCTTAAAAAAAAAAAAAGAAAGAAAACGGAAACTAACCCACTGCTATTGGAAACAAATGCTGTTGCCAAGGTGAAGGGCTGTTGCTGGCCAACTCTGGCAGGAACAGGAAGCAAATAGAGAGGAGCCGGTCCCCTCTCCCTCCCGGTCCTTCCAGGCTCTGTATGGTGTCCTCTGTCAGCAAAGACCCTTGGTAAAGAAGCAATGCTGTTTATAGAGTCCCTGCCCTCACCACACAAAGCCTTGTGTAGGAGGGAGTGTTTGGAGGGGAGAGACAATGGCTTAATAACAGACACCATCCCAAATACGCTGGATGACGATGACTTGTGTTCTGGAATCAGTTGCTAGACTACCTAAGCAAGACTTATGGAAGAAATGACTGAAATGCTTTTTATTGTGGTAAAATATGCATAATATAAGAAGGACCATTTAACCTTTTTTTTTTTGAGATGGAGTCTCACTCTGTCACCCAGGCTAGTGTGCAATGGCTCAATCTCAACCCACTACACTCCACCTCCCGGGTTCAAGTGATTCTGCCTCCCAAGGAGCTGGGACTACAGGCATATGCCACCACGGCTAATTTTTCGTATTTTAGTAGAAACAGCGCTTCACTGTGTTGGCCAGGATAGCCTTGATCTCCTGACCACATGATCCACCTACCTTGGCTTCCCAAAGTGCTGGGATAACAAGTGTGAGCCACCGTGCCGGCCCATTTAACCATTTTTAATTGTACAACTCAGGGGTGTAAAATACATTAACAGTATTGTGCAATCATCACTATTATCCATCACCAGAACTTTTCCATCTTCCCAAAGTGAACCTCCAGGCCAATTAAACACTTAACCCCTTTTACTCTGACCCGTCAGGCCCTGGCAACCATCATTCTGCTTTCTGCCTCTATGAATCTGACTGTTCTGGGAACTTCACGTGAATGGAATCATGCAGTATTTGTCCTTTCGTGTCTGGCTTACTTCACTGAGCGTAACATCTTCCAGGTTTATCCGTGTTTGTGGCATGTCAGAATTGCATTGCTTTTTAAGGCTGAATAATATGAAATCTAGCTTTATGACCCTTAGTCCAACACCCAGTTGGACACTAGGGAGAAGATGTATTTAGGAAGATTTTTTTTAGCATGCTTTGGGTGCCCCTTCCCTTGTCAACACATACAGAGCATCACGGGAGGAGAGAAGCAGGGATTTCTCCCCATCTTCAATCAAGGGACAGGGGCTTCAGGAGGACCACATAGAAAGCTGGATATATGTGCCATTGCAGATGAGATCTCAGACACAGTGGTCTGGGCCAAACTATGCCCGAAAAATCTAAAGACTGGTAGAAGCAACCTATGGCAGCAGAGAGTGGGTATTGCTTGGGAAGTAACCACTACTCTTACCGAAGAGAACAGAGGCGTGTGTTTTCCTTGGAATAGATGCAGGCTCGAAAGACAGGTGGCATTGGCTAGGATCTCATCTGGAGGGGTGAAGAGATTGCAGGTGAAACATGTTGGAGGTGTAGGGGTGGAAGACATGGAACTGTCATAGGCAGCCAGAAGGACAGTAGATTATTCATTTCAGAAAACTGCTGGTAGAAGGACTTCAGCCATGAGCATCAGCACCAAGCCAACAAAAAATTTCATGAGGTCCACAAAAATACTTCATGAAAGAGAACAGCCTTTAGTGCCCACCATGCCCAGAGATCACTGAACTCAGTTCACACCAGTACCAGTCAAAAAGAACTTTTTGGCCAGACGCAGTGGTTCATACCTGTAATCCTAGTACTTTGGGAGGCTGAGATGGGAGGATCACTTGGGGCCAGGAGTTTGAGACCAGCCTGTGCATTATAGTCAGACATTGTCTCTAAAAATATGTAAAAATAAAAAAAAAAATAGGCATAGTGGCAAGAGCTTGTAGTCCCAGCTACTCGGAAGGCTGAGGCAGGAGGGTTGCTTGAGCCCAGGAATTCAAGGTTGCAGTGAGCCATGTTCGCAATACCGCACTCCAGCCTGGGTGACAGAGCAAGACCCTGTCTCTTAAAAAAAGAAAAGAGGCCGGGCGCGGTGGCTCAAGCCTGTGATCCCAGCACTGTGGGAGGCTGAGGCGGCTGGATGACGAGGTCAAGAGATTGAGACCATCCTGGTCAGCATGGTGAAA